>NC_092873.1:111120960-111441210 GCF_028372415.1 Notamacropus eugenii
CTGGCTCTGACCAGGTCCTGGCCACCCTCCAGCCAATGGAAATCTCATTCTCCCACATTTTCCTCTTTAGCACTCGCAGCCTAACCTGGGTTCCATTTCCTCCTCTCCCGAGCGATGAATCCCTCAAAGTGGGGGGAAAGAGTCCCCGCAATAGCAACCCTCAATTGGGAACCTGCCTTCACTTTTAGCTTCCGCATGCCCTCCCTCTCCTTCCCTGCAATCCGCAGCCCTCTACTTACCCCTCTGCTGGACTGCTCCTAACACCAGAAGTCTCCTTGCTAAGCCCTAGGTCCGCTACAGGGGTCTAAGAACGTGTCCTGGCCAATCCGAGCCTCGGCCTCCGACACCGCCTCCACCTCTGGATGATTTCCCGCCCCCTTTTCCTCCCCCCACCCACTGTGCTGCAGCTGTCGATTCTTTAGCTACTTAAGGCCGTTGGGATAGAAAAGCCTCTCTCCTCCCCTTTGCCCCTCTCACGCAGGATTCAGCTCTTTTTATCATCCCCTTCCTCCCCAGTATCACTGTAGGGTAAAGGGAGGGGCAGAGGGCGGAGTTGATCTCCATCTGCCCACTCATAAACCTTAGCTTTGCACCTTAGCTGTCTCTGGGTCACCCGAAGGCTTCTGCAGCCTTGCAGCCGACTTGCCCGGACCTCCTGCCTCCGCTTTCTCTCCAGGGAACCCAGAAACCCGGACCTGACTGTGTGTAATGTGTGCAAAGTGGGGTCCTGCACCGCCCACTCCACCAGACGTGTGTCCTGAAACAACTCACTCTTAGTATTTAATATGACAGCGAGTGATTGAGGCAGCGTGCTAGGCACTAAAGACTCAACACAAAATCCAAAAGCTCTCTGCCTTCACGGAGCCCATATTTTATCGGAGGGAAACGTAAAGGTTTATTAACTGACTGGCTGATTCGAGGAGAGGCACTTGACTGGAGCCTTGAAGTGAGCTTAGAATTGCTAGAGGAAGAAGTAAGTAGGGAGAACACTAAGGATTAATCAATCAACACAACAGGCAATGTGCTAGGAGCTAGGGATACAGCATGGGGCATGGGGCACAGACTGCAAAGGTACGGAGGCTGGAAATGGATGTCCTGCTTGGGGAGTGACAAGTAGACCAGGCTGTCTGAAACATAGAGTGCCTAGAAAGGTAGAAGGCATGAGGGAGCAATAATATGAAATCCATCTAGAATACAGTTTCCTTTAGGCTTCAGTGGGTAGATGGATGGGAATATATATATATATATATATATTAGCCTCTAAAGGAAGTGTAGCATTTCCTTCATTTATGAATGTAAGCCACAAACAATTGTTTTGAGAAAAAGTTCATGGCCTTCACCACACTGCTAAAGGAGTCCATGACACAAGAAGGTTAAGAACCCCTGGTCTAGAGGACCTCCTTTAATTTTACCAACAAAATCTGATTAAATAATGCTGATGGAAATGATTGTAGAAAACTGAAATAAATTAATTTTTAAAAAATAAAAACCAAAAAAAATAATGCCAATTATTTGGTTATTCTGAAATCATTTTAATCCTTTCAACCTCCCCCCCTCAATATAAAAATACACACACACACAGACACACACACACATTCAACTCTATTTTGTAATCTGCTAAGACCAATGTTTTAGTGTATAAGGATAGTAATTAGGTGAATTTCCCTCACCATCTTTGGAAAGGCTAAATTTAATGTCACCCTACATAGCTCAGTTTTATCCAGAGTAATTTGGATTAATTAATCTTAATTAAGCCTTGTCTATCAGGAGGTCAAAAGCCAAACTGCAGAATATTAAGAAGAGAGTACCAGTCAGTCAAGAGCATTTATTATCTACTATGTGCCAGACACTGTGGTTAACTTGGAAATACAGTCAAAGGCCACACTTGAGGACCTAGAAGACCACATGTGGCCTCAAGGCCCAAGGTTCCCCACCTCTGAATTGTCACTACTTTCAAGGAGTTTACAATCTAATGAGGAAACAATTAGCAAACCATATACAGGATAAATAAGAAATAATTAACAGTGGAAAGACAGTGGAATTAAGAGGGACTGGGGAAGGCTGTAGAAGGTGGGATTTTATTTGGGACCTAAAGGAAGCCAGGGGAGGGCAGTAGTTGGAGTGGAGAATGGAGAGTCTTCTAGGCTGAGGGAACAACTAGAGAAAATGCCTGGAGCAGGGAGATAGATTATCTTGTACATGGACCATCCAGAAGGAGAATGTAAGATCAAAGAGTATGAATCCAGGGGTAAAGTGTAAGAAAACTGGAAAGGCAGGAGGGAGCTAAGTTATAAAAGCTTTGATCACCAAACAGCATTTTATATTTGTTCCTGGAGGCAATAGGGAACCACATGAGTTTAGGTGAGAGTAGGTGAGAGTGAGGGGGTGACCTTCATTTGAGGAAAATCACTTTAGTGGCTGAATGGAGGATGGGTGGAGTGGAAGAGACTTGAGGCAGGGTGACCCACCAGCAGGCTATTGCAACAATCTAGATGTGAATTGATCAGTGATGAGGAGTCAAGGAAGATAGAAGAATGATACAGGAACCCCAAGACTGGAGTTCCCTGCATGGGCCTTCTGGAAAAGAACTCTAGGACTCAAGCATTCTTGAGGTCAAGGTGGTAAAGATAAATTATTCTTTTCACTTGGCAAGAGTTCTTTGGGAACCTGCAATTTTAATGGGGTACAGGTAAAGTTTATATAGGATATTCTATAGTATAACATGTGCCAAGTGTGATTACTATGTGATTCAGGGTGGGATTAGGGAGGGGTTAAGGAGTGGTTAGTCCTTAAAGGAACATGCACTTTTAGTATCTACTGCACAGGTATTTTACCCAGAGTTCATCTGGAAATAGCCCAAGGGGGATGCTACATGGAGATTTGGTTTTAGGCTTGAAACATCACTAAGACAATTAACAATCAGGACTGACTAAGTAATACCAGGATGCTCTCATCAGTGTGTTGGTAGACAAGATAAATGTAAGGGACTATATGTATGTTTAAGTCTAGGATATATATGATTGCTCAGTAATAAATGTCCTTATGACCCAGTACACAGTCAGTTCAACCAGTACACAGCTGGTTGAGACAAATAAATTCTATAGGTGCAACTGGCTACTGTAGCAGGAAGGGAGATAACGATTTTTACTGGGGCAGGCTGGGGAGAAACTGCCTGGGATAGTGTTTTGAGGTTAGGGAGAAATGTGCTTTTTAGAGAGAAATGGGATTTTAGCATTGGATTCCAAGCACAGGCACCCAAGCACCTCATCACTGAGGACTTACACCAGAGCGTAAAGAAGAGAAGGGAGTGTAGTGGAGAGATGGCACAAAGATGAAATCAACAAACTTTGGCAATAGCTTGGGTATGGGAAAAGGGGTGACAGTGAGTCCAGGATGACTCCTACGTTGTGAGCTTGACTGATGGGAGAATGGTGTTGGCCTCTATAGACACAGGGAAGGTCAGAGGGATGAAGTGGGAGGGAAATTTAGGGGGAAAGATAATGAATTTGGTTTTGGACATTCTGAGTTTAAGATGTTTATGGAACATCTATTTCAAGATGTCTGAAAGGCAGTTGTAGATCTCAGATTGAGATCTGACTTTCTACATTCATTGAAAAGTGAAACAAGCCCAGAAAAGTTAAGTAATGTGCCCAAGGCCACAAAGATATACTATAACATGCTGCTTCTCACATATACTTCAGGCATTAATTCTGTGGGGGCAGGCTGGATCTTAATCATCTGAACCCTAAGAGGCTAAGAAAAATAACATCAGAGATTTGTTTTCTTTTAAAAAATAGCATATAAATAAGATGGGGACAATAATAATGACAATTTAAGATCTGTAGTGCACATTCCAACAGCTCCTCAATGAACTAAAGAGCTGGATTATTATCCATGTTTTACAGATGAGAGAGCTGAAGCACTGAAAAATTGTGTGACTTGTCCATGAAAATGAGAAGTTTTTATGAATTTGGTGCTCTTTGGAATAAAATCCATGTTAGCTTAATCGAATTTTCTTCATTTCTCTAACTGAATTGAACTTGTAAAGGCAGTTTGGCCTCTGGCAACAACAAACTAAAAATAAGAACAGAGTAGACTACAGTATAGGGAGACCTGAGATCAAATCCAGTCTCAAATATATGAGCTTGGGCAAGCCTCAGTTTCTTCTACTGTAAACTGAGTATAATAATAGCACTTACTTCCCAGGGTTGCTGTGAAATAATCATTAAAAAGTACTTAATAAATGATTGTTCCTTCCCTTCTTCCCCCATTCTTTTAGAACAGCAACTTTAAACCCAAAGGCTAAATGATAAAACTGAATACTCCATGGCACACTCAAAGAAGAGACATAAGAACAAGTAATAAATTATTTTATCTACCTATATTTCATCATCATCAGATAATAGGTACTCTATGCCAGACACTCTGTGGCATTTATGGGAGGAAAAGACCCAAGACCTGTTTTCATCTACAAGAATTCATTGTAGGTAGGAAGCCAAGATGGCAGAATGAAGTTAGAATTTTTACTGAGCTCTCTCAACACATTCCCTTTACAACTATTCAAAAAACACACCAGACCAAATTCTGAGTAGGAAAGTCAAGAAAAAAAATTACGAGTCATTTTTTCAGCCCTGGGCAGCTTAGGAAGACAAAAAGAGTCTGTGGACACTAAGGAGGGAGCAAGCTGGGAACTGAGTATCATGGAAGCAGCAGCAGCTGTGGGATGGAGCAGCAGCAGGGAGAAGCCCACTGACCATAAGGGGACTGAACACCTTGTTAGAGATTTCAAAGGATCCCATTCCTACATCATATTAGGACAAAGAAGAAACAGGTCTCATCTAACAATTCTGCTGCTCATTTCCCAGTTAAAGTCCCAGGCTAGAATGGAGAAGAACAGTTACACTCATAAGGGAGCAGGGACCATATATGGGAAATGATCAGAATGTAGACCAGTAAGGCAGTGTACATTGCTCTCTACAGATCATAGCACTTTGGAATCACTGAAAGCTTAGACACTCCCACTGAGCTATAAAAGCAGCAGAAAGACACAAAAGACAGAAGTTCAGACAAGACATTCCCTTATTCTCAGTGAGGGAGAGCAGTGTCATATTCTAGTATAAATTTCCAAGTCAAGAAATAGGTTGGAAAAATAAGTAAACAATATACAAAATATGACCAAAAAACCACTTGATGACAGGAAAATTCAAGATACAAACTCAGAAGAAAATAATGATTTGAAAACATGTATAAGAAAAGCCTCAAAGGAAAAAAATGCAGGTTGGACACAAGGCAAACAAGAGTTCCTAGAAGAGCAAAATGAAAAGATTTTTAAAAAGCAAAAAAAAGTTTAAAAATTAAAAATCAGGTTAAAGTGGAGAGAAAAATTGAGGAAAATTGGATTTGTACAATGGAATTATGAAAAAAGAATTAGCAGTTCAATAAAAAAGGCACTAAAAATACTACAGAAAATACGTCATCAAAAATCAGAATTATTCAAATGATGAAAGATGTGCCAAAATACTGAAACAATAACTCCTTAAAAATTAGAGTTGATCAAGTGGAAGATAATCACTCCCTGAGACATCAAGAAACAATAAAACAAAGTCAAAGGACATAAAAAGAAAAGAAAAAAGAAAATGTTAGTCATCTCATGGGAAAAATGACTGACCTTGTGAGGAAAGGTAATTTAAGAATTACTGGGCTACTTGAAAACCATGATCAAAAAAGCAGAGTCTTGATATCATAATTCAAGAAATTACAAAGCAAAACTTCCCAGATATCTTAGAACAAGAGGGCAATGTAGAAACTGAACGAATCTACCAATCATTTCCTCAGAGATTCCCAGAATGAAAACTCTCAGGAATTCTATAATCAAATTCCAGAATTCCCAAGTACAATAAAAAACACTGAAAACAGTCAGAAATAAACCATTCAAAAACCATGAAACCACAGTGAGCATCACAGAAGATTTAGCAGCTATCACTGTAAAGAACTGGAGAGCTCAGAATATGATATTCCAGAAAGCAAAGGATGCGGGATTAAAACCAAGAATAAGATACCCAGAAAAACTGTGTATAATCCTAAAAGAGGAAAAATGGATATTTAATGAAATAGAGTATTTTCAAGCCTACCTGATGAAAAGAGCAGAACTGAGCAGAAAATTTGATGCTGAAACACAAGACTCAAGAAAAGCATAAGAAGGTAAACAGGAGTGAAATTTAATAAGGGATTTGACAAGATTAAACTATTTAAATTCATATATGGGAAGATGATACATGGAACTCAAAAGAACGTTATCATAATTAAGGTTAGTAGTTTAGTCAAAGGACATGGATGTGAGTCTATTATATTGGGATGATCAAAAAAGAATGGGAGAATGAGAGAGAGATGCATTGGAAGAAGGGGGAAGGGAGAGGAAGAATAGGGGGAAATTATCTCATATAAAAGAGGTGCACAAGAAAGAGCTTTACAATGGAGGGGAAAATGAGAGGGGGAATGGGTAACATTTGAACCTCACTCTCACCTGAACTAGTTCAAGGAATTAGGTATGCACACACAGACACACACAGACATATTCATCTTACCCAACAGGGAAGTAGGAGGGGAAAATGATAAGATAAAGGGAGAGGTGATAAGAAGGAAGGAAGATTAAAAAAGACAGTGGGCCGAAGCAAAACAATGGAAAGTAAAAATAGACCTCATTAAAGCAATAATTAGGAAAATTATATTTGCTAAAAATATCTTTGACAATGAATCAATATCAATATTGAACAAAAATGCAACAAATAGCACAGTATCCAAATTCTTGAAGGAAAATTAATTGTGTTGTAGGAAGAAATAGATAGTAAAACTATATTAGAGGGGGACCTAATTTACCCACTCAAGCAACTTTGAAAACTGTATGGCTATAATCAACACAGTAACTAGCCATAATTCCAGAGGACTGATAATGAGGCATGCTGTCTACCTCCTGACAAAGAGGTCATGGATTCAGGGAGCAGAATGAGATAAATTTCTGTTTTGAGCCTGGCAAATGAGAGAACTAATACTCTGCCTTCCCCTTTCCCCCAATGGCATTGGGGAATAGATAGAAGGGAAAATAAATTTCTGCTCATTTTTTAAAATAACATTAATTCAAAAAAAAATACCTATTGCCTATGCTTCAACATACTTTTGCATAGACACCCTTTGCAGAAATTTTTAATCTTTTTTGTTCTATGGATCATTTCAACAGTTTAGTGAAGCCTTTTGGATCCATTCTCAGAATATTTTTAAATGTATATAATCAAATGCATAGCATTAGAAAGGAAAACCAATTATGCCAAAATAAATTTTATCAATTTTAAATTCATGGATCTAATTTTAAGAACTCTTGATTTAGAGATTCTGCTTCTAGGATCCAAGAAGGTGGAATAGGCAGTAAATTGCCATATCTTCAAACAACTGTAAGAAGCACCTCAAAACAAATCCTGGAACACTAGAACCAGAAAAAAGAAGGGGGGAAACAATCTTTGAAAGCCAGAAACTTGGAAGATAAGCAAGAAAAATCGTCTCACTCTGGTATAAAGGGAGTGCAGTCCAGTACAGGAAGTGTTCCAGCAAGCCAGCAACAAGCACCACCCAGCAAGCCAGTGGTACATCCTGATCCCCAGTGTGGTGGAGCAGGCAAACACCAAAACCAGGAGCCCCACTTGACTCAGTTTAACCAGGGGAATGGATCGACTCCAGCTCTCAGAATGCATTGTGGTTCAGCATAGCCCTGGGCAAAGATGCATCTTCCAGAAGCCAGATTCCACATGTTTCTGCATAGTCCAGAGCAAAGAGAAAACCTCCAGCATCCAGACTTCCACATACTTCAGTGTAGCTCCTGGCAAACAGATAAATGCCAACTCTCTGGATACCTAAGCAAACACACAGTTGTCAATTCCTGGCCCTTTCTGCAGGCTACAGTAAAGCCCTGGGCAAACACAGCACCCTCCAGTGACCAGATCACTATGTGTAGCCCTGGGAAATGCAAAAACACTCCACTGGCCTCAGGACACACCAAATACCTTTACTAAGATTCCAGCTCAGCACCAGGCAAGCTATGAGATTCTTAAAGCCACTAACAGTGCCAGCCATCCCCATCCCAACCCCACAGCACAGTACCAGACACTAGGGTCAGTCGTAGGCCCCAGTGCAACATCAGTGCAGCACCAGGTAAATAGCCAGGGTCTGTAGCCCCTGGCACAAAAGCCTGAGACAGTTCCCCTACCACCCCAGGAACAGAGATCAAATTCAAAAGAAAGGAAAAAGGTCAATAAAGATGAACAAAAAACAACTAAAAAAGAATTTGTCCATGGAAAGTTATTATAGTGACAGGGAGGAAGACACAAATTCAGAAGAAGACAACAAAATCAAAACAGCTATGGGCAAAACCCCAAAGAAAAACAGGATGTGGTCTCAAGACCAGAAAGAACTTATAAAGAGTTTGAAAAGGAGATCAAAATCGTATAAGAGAAGTAGAAAAAACTTTGGGAAAAGAAATGCAAGAGAATGATGAAAATATCATTCCAATTGATAGCTTGGAAAAAGAAAACAACTACTTAAAAAGTAGAATTGGCCAAATGGAAAAGGAGATATAAAGATCCACTGAGAAAAACAACTCCTTAAACAGTACAACTGGCCAAACAGAAAAGAAAGTACAAAAGCTAATTGAAGAAGACAACACCTTAAAAGACAGAATTGGGCAAGTGAAAACTAACAACTCTCATGAGACATCGAAAATCAATCAAACATGCAAAAAATGGACAAAATGGAAGAAAATGTAAAATACTTCATGGAAGAAAACAACTAATCAGGAAAAATAGATCCAGGAGAGACAATATCAGAATCATTGGGCTACCTGAAAGCCATAATCAAAAGGAGGATCTGGACAGCATCTTTCAAGAAATTATGAAGGAAAACTTCTTTGATATCCTGGAACCAAAGGGCAAAATAGGCATTGAAAGAATCCACCAATCACCCCAGGGAAATAGATCCTAAAATAAAAGCTTCAAGGAATATTATAGTCAAATTATAGAACTATCAGGTTAAGGAAAAAATACTGCATGTGTCCAGAAAGAAATACTTAAAATATCAGGGAGTCACAATCAGCAATACACAGGACTTGGAAGCTGGAATATTAAAAGATTGCAGGTCATAGAACATGATAGTCTGCAAGTCAAATAAACTAAGACTACAACTAGAATCACTCAGCAAAATTAAGTAAAATATCTCAAGGAAAAAACAAGGTCATTCAATGAAATAGAAGGATTTCAATTTTCATAAGGAGAAAATCAGAGTTAAGCCAAAAGTTTGATCTCCAATATCAAGACCCAAGAGAAGCATAAGCAGGTAAAAAAGGAAAAGTAAACATAAGGGATTCAATAGAGCTAAACTGTTTACATCTCTACATGAGAAGATAATACTTGTATTTCTTAAAGAAATGTATCACTAATTTTACAGCTACAAGGATATAAGGGTATAAGGAAATGTGAAGGAATAGCATAAAAATAAGTAATGAGAAAGAGGAGTACAATGGGTATACAGAAAGAAGGGAGAGGTAGAATAGGATAAATTATTTCATGTGTAGAGGCATGAAAACCTATTACAGTGGAGAGGAAGATGGGAGGGTGGGCAATGGACCTCACTTGAACCTTGTTTTCATTAATATTGGCTCAAAGAGGGAATAATATATGGAATCAGTTGAATATAGAAATCTATCTTACCTGACAGGGAAGTAGAAGGGGAAGAGATTAAATAAAGGGGTGGGAGTGGGGACTGACAGAAGGGAAAGCAGATCAAGGGAGGTGGAAGACAGAAGCAAAACACTGGTGAAAAGGGAAAGGGTGAAAGGAGAGAGGACAAAAAGGAGAAAGAATAAGATGGAGGAAAAACAGAGGTAGTAATCATAACTGTGATGTGACTAGGATGAACTCTCTCATAAAATAGAAGCAGATAGCAGAGTGGATCAAAAACCAGAATCCTACTTTTTGTTGTTTACAAGAAAAATATTTGAAGCAGAGAGATACATATGGAGAAAAAGTAAGGGGCTGGAGGAGATTCCATTATGCTTCAGCTGAAGTAAAAAAAAGAAAGCTAGCAATCCTGATCTCACAAAGTAAAAGCAAAAATAGACCTAATTAAAAGAGACAAAGAAGAAAACTACATCTTGCTAAAAGGTACCATAGACAACAAAGCGAGATCAATGCTAAACATATATGCACCAAGTGGTAAAGCATCCAAATTCTTAAAGAAGTTATGTGAGTTAAAGGAAGAAATAGACAGCAAAATTGTACTAGAGGGAGACCTCAATTGTCCCCTCTCAGAACTCAATAAATCCAAGCAAAAAAAAAAAAAATAAACAAGAAACTAAGGAGGTAGACAGAGTATTTTTAAAAGTTAGATATGCCAGACCTTTGGAGAAAATTGAATGGAAACAGAAAGGAATGTACCTTTTTCTCAGCAGCACATGGAACCTACACAGAAATTGACCATGTAGTAATAGGACATTAAGCCCTGAAAATCAAATGTAGAAAGGCAGAAATATTAAAGGGTATTCTTTTTGGACCATAATACAAAAAAAAAAATTACATTCAACAAAGGGCAGTTGAAAGATAGATTAAAAATTCATTGGAAACTAAATAATCTCATCCTAAAGAATAAGTGAGTTGAAGGACAAAGCATAGAAATAATGATAATTATTTAATAATAACAATTTTATTGAAGAGAATGACAATAAGATAACATAGCAAAATTTATGGGGATGCAGCCAAAGTAGTATTAAGGGGAAAAGTTATGCATCTAAATTCTTACATCAACAAAATGGAGGAAGAGCAGATTAATGAATTAGGCATGCAACTAGAAAAAAACAAATTAAAAATCCCCAATTGAGCACCAAATTGGAAATCTTGAAAATCAAATGTAAGATTAATAAGATTGAAAGTTAAAAAAAAAACTATTGAACTAAAAAAATACATGTAGGAACTGATTTTATGAAAAAATAAAACAAGCCATTGATTACTTTGATTTAAAAAAAGAAAGAAGGAAAACCAAATATCCAGTACCAAAAAGAAAAAGGATGAAACTAGCACCAATGAAAAAGAAATTAAAGAATATTAGGAAATATTTTGCCCAATTTTATGCCAACTAATATGATAATCTGAGTGAAATTGATGAATATTTCCTAAAATAAAATTACCTAGATTAATAGATTAGGAAATAGAGTGTCTAAATAACCCCATCTTAGAAAAAGAAATTAAACAAGCTATTAATGAGCTTCCTAGGAAAAAATTCCTACAATCAGATGAGTTCATGAGTGAATTCTACCAAATATTAAAAGAACAATTCAATGCTATGTAAACTATTTGGAAAAATAAGGTGGAGTCCAAACAAACTGCTTTTATTTATTTATTTTTCTGAGCTCATAAATCTTTATTTTTGTTTTTTTATTTTCATTTTTCAACACTCACTTCCACAAAATTTTGAATTCCAAATTTTCTTCCCATCTCCTCCTTACCCCCACCTCAGGACAGCATGCATTCTGATTACCCTTTCCTCCAACCTGCCCTCCCTTCTATCACCCACCCCTTAATTTCCTTTCCTTTTATTTTCCTGTAGAGCAAGGTAGATTTCTATACCCCATTGACTATATATCTTATTTCCTAGTTGCATGTAGAGGTTGCTAAATCTTGTTTCATCCTGATTGTGTTTCCACAATACTTGAATTGTTTCTGGCTGCTTGTAATATTTTTCTCCTTGATGTGGGAACTTTGGAATTTGGCTACAATATTCCTAGGAGTTTTCCTTTTGGGATTTCTTTCAGGAGGTGATCGGTAGATTCTTTCCATTTCTATTTTATCTTCTGGTTCTAGAATATCAGGGCAGTTTTCCTTGATAATTTCTTGAAAGATGATGTCTAGGCTCTTTTTGACCATGGCTTTCAGGTACTCCAATATTTTTAAATTATCTCTCCTAGATCCATTTCCTAGGTAAGTTGTTTTTCCAGTGAGATACTTAACATTGTCTTCTATTTTTTCATTCTTTTGGGTTTGTTTTATAATTTCTTGATTTCTCATACTTGATTTTCAAAATCCTTTTTGAGTTCTTCCAAGGCCTGAGAATAATTCACATTTTTCTTGAAGACTTTGGATGCAGGAACTTTGACTTTGTTGTCTTCTTTTGGTTGTATGTTTTCATCTTCCTCGTCACCAATGATATAAGAAAATACCTCTTCCCTGAGAAAGTAAGAATTTATAGTCTGTTTCTTCCCTCCCCACTCCCCAATTTGCTCATTTTCCCAGACAATTACTTGACTTTTGAGCTCTTTGTTAGGTGGAGGGCTCCAGAAGAAGCCTCCATTTCAGCACTGGCTGCTGCCTCTCTGGGGCTAGATCTGGGGTTGGTTCTGGGGTTGGGTCTAGGGCTGGGGCCATATCATGTTCCCCTCTCAGCCTGGTTGGAGACCCTTCCCACTGACCTTTGAAAGCTGTCTTTGGCTTTTGTAGGTTGAGAAGTCTGAAAACTTCGGCAGCTGCCTGTGATTCAGTCCCCTAAGGCCTTCTCCAGCTCTCCTGGCCCATGTTGAACTGCACTGTGCTCCCAATCTGGCCCCTTCCCATCAACCCTCTAGATTTTCTTGGGCTAGAAATCTGCTTCAATCCATCACTCTGTGACTTCTGCTGCTCCATAATTTGTTCAGGGTAATTTTTACAGGTTTTTTGAGGGATTTGGGGGGAGAGCTCTAGCAGATCTCTACTTCTAGTCTGCCATCTTGGTTCTGCCCCTCCAAAACTGCTTTTATGACAAAATATGGTGGAAATATCTAAGTTAGAAAGAGCTAAAACAGAGAAAGAAAATTATAAGCTGATTTTTCTGATGAATATTAATGCAAAAAAATTGACCAAAATACTAGCAAGGTGATTACAACAATATCACAGGTATTGTACGCTATAACCAGCTGGGTTTTGTATCAGAAATGCAAGATTGTTTCAATATTAGGAAAACTCTCAATAGAATTGACCACATCAATAATGAAACCAACAGAAAACATATGCTTAGCTCAGTAGATGCTGAAAAAGTTTTTGACAAGATACAGTACCCCTACCTGTTAAAAACACAAGAAAGTGTAGGAATAAAGGGAGCATTCCTTAAAATGATAAGTAGTACCTATCCGAAACAATCAGCAAGCATTATCTGTAATGGGGATAAGCTAGAAGTCTTCCTAATAGGATCAGGGGTGAAGCAAGAATGCCCATTATTACCACTACTATTCAATATAGTACCAGAAATGTTAGCTATACCCATAAAAGAAGAAAAAGAAATCAAAGAATTAGAATAGGCAACGAGGAAACAAAACTGTCCCTCTTTGAAGATGATCCGATGGTGTGCTTAGAGAACTCTAGAGAATCAATGAAGTTAACTTCTATTTGGAGAATACAGACCTTTGGGGGGCATTTGAGGGGGATTGAATTCTTACCTTTGTTTTTCTTCCTAGTTTTCTTTATGTATGTAAGTATATATTTAGTTATATGTTAGATGCATATTTACTTATGCTATTCTAAACTCGACAAACACCAACAACCTCGAACATCTCCACATATAAAAAACAGAAGGAGCTGTGTACATGTTAAGTTGTAAATTTCAGCATATACATGTTGGATTTTGCTTTCTGAATTTATTTTAAAGTGCATACTAAATCCAACATATTAGTTATTAAAGCTGTCTTGCTTTTCTGTCTCTCTCTAAACTTCCCTCTGTTCTCTTCTGTACATTTAAAAATGCTTTATCAATACCCTCCTTTTCTTCCTTTCTTCTCTGCCTTCCTCTTTTCCTCCTTTCCTTCCTTTTTTCCCCTCTTCCTTCTTTCTTTCATTCTTTCTTTTCCCTTTTTCTTCCTTCTCTCACTCCCTCCATCTTTTTCTCCTTTCCTTTCTTCCTCCTTTCATTCCTTCCTTCCTCCTTCTTCTTCCTTCTTTCACTCCCTCCCTGACTTCCTTTCTTCTTTTTGCATACTAGATCCTTTTCTCTGTTTCACCTGGTGATCTCATCAACTTCCATGGATTCAGTTATTATTTCTATGCTGATAATTCTCAGATCTACTTATTGAGTCCTAACTTCTCTCTTAGTAGCGTCAAGTCTCCACTTGCTTATTGGATATCTTGAAGTAGACGTCCTGGGAACATTTTAAGCCCAACATGTTCAAAATTGAACTCGTTATCTTCCTCCCCAAGGCCTTTCCTCTTTCTAACTTTCCTATTGCTATTGAGGTCACTACCATCCTCCAAGCCACCCAGGCTCACAACCTTGGAATAATCCTGAGCTCCTCAACCTCTCTCACACCTTCCCTCCATATCCAATTTGTTACCAAGTCTTGTCAATTCTACCTTCATAGCATCTCTCATGTATACCTGCATTGTCTCCCTTGACACAGATACCACATTGGTGGAGGCCGTCCTCACTTCGTGCCTGGAGTATTGCAATAGCCTTCTGGTTGGTGTCCCTGCCTCATGTTTCTCTCTTCTCTAACCATCATCCTCTCAGCTTTCAAACTGATCTTACTAAAATGCAGGCCTGACCATGTGACCCCTACAAACCCCATTGAATAAATTCTAGTGATTCCCAGTTGCCATCACGATCAAGAATAAAATCTGATTTTGTAGCTGAAACCCTTCATAACCTGGATCCTACCTATCCTTCTAGTCCTATGCCTTACTCACTCCCATGTACTTATCAACTCAGTGACACTGTCCTTACTGTTCCTTGAAAATATATTCATTCAATCTCCCTACTTAGAGAATTTCCACAGGTTTGTCTTCTATGCTTAGAATGTTCTTCTTCTTTATTTCTGCCTCCTGGTTTTCCTGGTATCCTTCAAGTTTCAGCTAAAATTCCAGCTTTTGCAAGGAGCCTTTACCAGTCCTCCTTATTCTTAATTCCCTTTCCTCTTAGGTTTTCCCCCAATTTATCCATATATATCTTCTTTGCATATAGATTTTTAAAAAATATTGTTTCTCCCTGTAGACTATGAGCCCCTCAAAAGCAAAGACTTGCTTTTGCTTCTTTTTGTGTCCCCAGCTTTTAGCACAGTGTCTGGAACAGGTTGCTGTTGTTAAGTCATTTCCATTATGTCTGACTCTCTGAGACCCCATTCAGGGTTTTCTTGGTGAAGGTACTGGAGTGATTTGCCATTTTATAGAAGAGGAAACAGCGGCAAATAGGGTTAAGTGACTCACCCAAGGTCACACAGCTAAGAAGTGTCTGAGGCTGGATTTGAACTCATGAAGATCAGTGTTCCTAATTGTTCTTTGCTCTGTTATCTTTCTATCTCTTTGACCTCAAAATTTTCAGCCTTTTCTGCAGCAAAGTAGATAACTGCAGGCATCATGAGGGAGCTCTGTTTCACTGAATCTCTAGACTTGCTTGTCATTACTAGTGCCCTGACTCTCTAGTAGACTCACTAACAGAAGTAGGGCATGAAATTTGAAAACAGCAGCATTTAACTTTTCATCTAAGCATCCTAGTCCATCTGATAGAAGGTTGGATTCAGAGTCGAGAGTTCAGTGTTTCATTCCTCAGTTCTCCACTTAATAAACTCAAATCTTTTAACTCTACCATTTCTTTGAAGGACACCCACAAAATGGGAGCAATAGTCTCCATTTGTCAGTCTCCACTGGAGAATAAGAATTTATCCATTGTACAGTGGCTGGCACATAGTAAGTGTTTAAATCCATAATGATGAATGGATTAAGTGGGGAGGGGGAGAAACGCTCTTCATTTCCTTCCCCATACTCTGTCATTGATACTTTATTCCTTTATCATATAGTTGTTTTCCAACCTAGAGCTTGCTAAGAAAAGAGAAGAGACAGATTCATTTTGACAAGAGGGGGAGAAGGGAAAAGTCCGTAGCATGGGAAGCGGAGAGGCAGGCAAGGTCTTAAGCTCCCCAGGCATCTATGGGAGAGAGTGCTGACTGCAAGGGTGGGAGGGTACTAAATTCCACCTATTTTACAATTCTAGACCAGGTCTAGAAATGCTTGAAGACAGTCAAGAATACAAACATGAAAGGCACTTTTCTTTGGGTCAGCCAATCCCAAGGTAGAAACAGTTACCATGGTGCTCACCAACAAACAGGAAGACTGAGGTCCTGCGCCAGATTTCAGTACTGCTGTATTAGCTTTGGGAGAATTCCACTAGCATTTTTTCATCCCTCACCATACAACCTGCTAGGTGAGTCAAGGAGGGTATTGTTATTTTTGGTCATTATGTTATACCCAGTGCTTATTTTATGTTCATAGAACCCTTTGTTAGTTAATTGTACTTGTAAATTAGTTGCAGCAATTCTGTCAGATGAGTAGGAAGTCAAATGCCTTTTAGCTAATTTTTTAAAAAAAATTATTAGGACATTGCATTTACTGTAAGATTCAGATGATGCATCAGTTCCACCGACCTGCTTTTTTCCCCTTCTTTCTTTTTTATTCTTTGGCACTGGGTAGGTGAGGGGCATGTTTGAAAATGAAAGTGACATGAAAACAAAAGATCTCAAAAAAGTATATTTTTAAAATGTGTGTGGGCTAAACTTGACCCCAAAGAAGAGATGAAGAAGTACATTTCTCTGCTTCTTGCAGACCTACATGACTATGGATATAGAATACTATGTACCATGTAAGGTGTTTTTTTCCCCAATATGTTGGTTAATTTCACTGATTTTGTTTTCTCCCACTTTTTTATTCCTTGGTTTAAGGGATGGTTCCCTAGGAGGAGGAAGAAAATGAAAATAGTAGGAAACATAGGTGATATAAAAAAAGAAATTCATAAATTTTATTTTGTAGAGTGCATCTTAGTTACATATACATGGGAGAGCCTGGGGCATTGACATTAATTTGTGAACTCTGCACAAGTGAACTTATAGGCTCATAGAAGTGATCTATTTCAGGAAGTGACCTAAGGGGCCACTTTCATTTTACATCATCTTCCTATTAAAGATGAGGAAACCAAAGTCTAAAGATGACTTGCCCAGGATTATATGTATAGTAAGTGCCTGAGACAGGTTCCAGACTCAGTACCTTTTCCTTTTCCCTCCATTGTCTTTTAGCTATTCAGTTGTAAATTTGGTCAGTGCATGCACGGAAAGACACTTTGTGTTTGGTCATTCTTCAATTTGTAAGGACCATTTAGTTTCCAGGTCTTTACTACAAAAGAAGTATTACAATGTATATTTTTATATGTGTCCTTTTCTTCTTTTTATTTCTTAGGGGTATATGGCTACTGATAGGTCCAAAAAGTATGCACAGTTTAGTGATTTGCTGAGTGTAATTCCAAATTTCATTCCAGAATGGTTATACTATTTCACATCTCCACCAGTCGTGCATGAGTGAACCTGTTCAATCCAATATCTCTTTCAATAATTTCCATGTTCTTTTCTTTTTTTGTCTTCTTTGTTAATATGATGGATGTGAATAGAACTTTGGCTATATTTATAATGCTGCCTAGACATTTATTTTAATTTGTATTCTATGGATTTGTCTTCCCATTGGGTGTTTAATGAAGGATTATTGATGGACTTTTCATTATTAGTCATTTGGAACATTTTTCATATGAATGTTGACAGCTTGCTTTTCCTTCCTTCCTTCCTCCCTCCCTCCCTCCCTTTCTTCCTTCCTTCCTTCCTAATTTAGTGGTATTCTTATTTTATTTTGTTGACAGACATTGTGAAAAATTACTATCTCTTTACTTTATTTTCCATAAATAATCTTGTAGTTACATTTATATTAATTCCTATAATCAATATATAATTTATAATCTCATCTATAAATGTCTACCAAACATTTTATATATTCATTAATTATTTTGAATTGAATTTCTCTTTTTATTTCTGCTGTGTTTTGTTAGTGATATGCAAAAATGCAAATGATTTGTTTATTTTATACTCTGCTACTTTCCTGAAGTTATTGTTTCATCTAACCTTTAATTTCTAGTGTTTTCTAAATATGACATCGTATTGTTAGCAAAAAACAATAATTATATTACCTCTGTTCATGTGTTTTGTCTCAATCACCTGCTATCATTTTTAACAGTAATTGTTGTCCCTTATATTAAATCTAAATTTGCCTCTTTGTAGGCAAAATGACTTGTAGAATCCTAAAATGTTACAGAACTTAGATATCACAGGATTATAGATTTACATATGAAAGGGGCTACTAAGATGATCTAGTACAATCCCCTCATATTATAAAGGAGAAAACCAAAATTCAGAGAGAGTAAATATCTTGTTCAAGGTAGTAGATGCAGGCTTTGAACTTAGGTCCTCTGACTTCAAATCCAAGGATATGTTTTCTGCATTAATATTAACCTCTTATATTATAGATTAGGAAATGAAGGATCAGAGAGATGAAATGACTTTTCTAAGGTCACACAACTAGTAAGTTAGTGCTAGAGCTGGGAAGACAATACAATGATACTAATAACTTACATTTACAAATGCTTTTAAAGTTTGAAATACTCCTGAAAAAAAGTTATCCCTTAGTGACCATAGCAATTATCCTGTGCTATTATTGTCTCCAAATAGCACCGAATAGGTGATATTATTTTCTCCATTTTGCAGATGAGGAATTGGAGACTCAAAGAGTTTAAGTCACCTGATCAAGATCAGACAACTTGTAAATATCTGAGCCAGAATTTGAACCAAAGTCTTCCTGAGTCCAGCTTTAGCTCTCATGCTTCATGGTCTTCTTATCAAGTACTCTTTTCATTTGGGAGACAGATTATGGAAAACCTTAATACGGGGCCTTCTCTGACTCTAACATTTCCCCTCTGGATTTTTGATGAGGTATTTAGAATTGATTTTATCCAAAAGTGTTTTGATCAGAGAAGTAATATGTACACAGTGTAGATAGCAGAATTAAATATAAACTTGACAGAGCATGAATATGGGATGCTAATGTGCTTTAGCTCAGGAGATACATGAGGAAGTAAATAAAGCCAAAGTATGGGTGAATCCTATTTAGGAAAAAAAATGTGCTTTGGATATTTCCCCCTAGCAATATGATTCTATTTTTATTGTACTGTCTCTTCATGTTTTTTTTTTGTTTGTTTGTTTAGCTAACTGCACTCAAAATTAGAAGAGGAACTGATCATCTGAGAGACAGTTTTTGAGAGTTTGGTTTGCTGAGAGATCTGAGCCAAGTAGTTACTGAGTTTGGAATGTGGCATGTAGAAAATAGGAGATATGAACAACAGAACTATTGTACAATTATGGGACAAATATAATTACCTAATTTTAGACGAACTTAGAAACACAAGAGAAGAGAGAAAACTATAACAGCTAATCAATTAATTTGGCTGAGATGTTATTCTCAATGAGGTGTTAGTTGAGAAAAGCTGAATCAACTTACTTTAGCTGTGGGAGCATCTATTTATCTGACACAAAAATTACGTACACCAAGGACCTTTTATGGATAGTTCCTAAGACAGAAGAAGGACATAAAAGTTTATTTTCCTTGCTCAGATACCTTCTTGGGAGATTTCTGCATGTGCCAACTCTTTGTCACAGATACTGAGTACAATGATGGGATAATATGATGACCCAAGTTTATATGTAGATAGTTAATATTAATGCATTTCTTTTAATAGATAAGTACTTGTGATATTATTATTTCCTTTGCCTTCCTGACAAATGGGTATGTTTAACATATAAAAGTATCATTATTGTGTGAAGTGAAGTTGGTTGTATAAATAGAAACACAACAGTAGGGGCTTCATGGCAAAAGTTGTGAGTAAAGAGAATAAATTCCCTCACAGATGAACTACCCTAGGACGTTGAGAGAATTTCAGTGTAACTCTGTTGTGGTTGTCTTCCTTTGGGAACTGAGACACAGCAGTGTGAGGGCAGATTGGAGTGACTGAGTCAGTTCAAAAAGCACCTAATTGTCCACACACACACACACACGTATGGATAGACAACCCACATACCCTTACATACTGTACACTTATGACTATTTTCTGAGTAGGAAATATCCAGAATGACAGATATGACAAGGCTTCATCAGGCTGTTGCTATCGGGGACTGCAATTTGGTAATGAGGATGCTGAAAAAGGGGCTTTACAATCCAAACCACAAGGATGAAGACTGGAATGACCGGACTCCACTCCACTGGGCTGCAATTAAAGGTAAATGGGTCTAGTCACTGCCTGTATACAATAGCTGCTTAGCCTGGCTTTCTTTTCCTTATAGACCATAGCAATACGCCCTTCCTACACAATGTATATTTTAATAAAGGACTTTTGGAGAATATAAAAATAACTTTTTGTATTCATAACAATGACAAGAAGATCTTTACATGCTACTTTTATCATTGGGAGGAGATGAGCAATCTATTCTCTCCTCCATACAATAATGATCGCTCATTATATTACAATAGCTCTAGTAAGAAATGATGACAGAAATAGTGTTAGAGGAACTTCAGAAGACATGTGTGAACTGATACAAAGTGTAGCAGATAGAACCAGTACAATTTATATAATAATAACAATATCATAAAACTAATAACTTTGAAAGACTTAAGAATTGTAATGACTATCCATGATTCTGTAAGAGTTATGATGAAATATGCTATTCCATTTCCTAACGGAGAGGTGATGGACTCAGAGTGAAGATCAGGAAATATAGTTTTGAACATGGCCAATGTGGAAATTTGCTTTGCTTGACAATGTATATTTGTTATGTCAACCAAATGGAACTGGCCTCTAACCTGTGGATGGTCGGAATCAAACAGAGCAGACTAGAGACAGGAGAGTCAGGAATCAAATAGAAACTTCATTTCAAAGTGAGGGAAATGGTTTGCAAGCAAGGACACATGTGCCAGGACCTTGTCATAGTAGGGGGACCTAAGGCATTGTGGGGAGATCTCAACAGTTATACCAATGGTTTCACAGTGAGCTGTAGACCTGAAAATGAAGGATAACACAGCAACAATGAGACAAGTTTGATTCTTGACTAGAACATGGGTACTTGTCCAAGCTTTTCCCATGCTTGTCTGAGCTTAGAGAATACCAGGTGCTGGTCAAAGCAATACAATAATTATATGATTTTGCCAGAGGATGAGATCATCCAGCGTGTGAGTACAAGGGATTATTGTTTTCCAAGCTCAAGACTCAGTTTATGTTCTGGGCTTTAGCTCTGGAAAGCAGGATGCTTCCTAATATCTTCACATTTTCCCCTTTTGACCAAAAAAGGGGATCCCCTACACTTCTGGCCAATAAAGTAGAGGCAAGTATAAGTTAAGGTGTCACAAGAGGCCAGTTGGACCAGGATGAGATGTTGCCCATGGGAGTTAGTTCCTTGTGGGGACCTATCAGGGAAGTGTGTCCCAGGTATCACTGCTGGCCATTATTTGCTTGCAAGTAGAAAAGAGAAGAGGTCAAGAATGTTTGAGAACTTATTTCTAAAACTTACTTAAAGCCTGAATTACTATGACAGATAAATTTTGGAAGTCAATCATGTATATCCATATATAGTTCGTAGAGAAAAGTCTAATCTTGTTGCTTTCTCAAAATTTCCATTTATTCCAAAAGCTTTTTGCATCTTTATCTTATTACATCTAATAATTTCCCTCTTAGGAGACTATAATCCCTATGTTATGATTTGAACACAAATATAGGCTAATACTGTAAGATATTCATACTTACAACCTAGTATAGTAACTCAGACACATTTCATTATCAATCTATTACTTTATAGATTTAATATTATACTTACAAAACTTCTTGATTATAGAAATTTACTACATAAGGAAAAAAGGACATAGTTATGACAATGTCATATATCATAATAGAGAGGAAAATCTTTCTTAGCTCTGTTTGATTCCAGGCAAGAGTCATATATGACAGCCAGTCATAGTCACAGGGTGTTAAAAGTAAGGCTTAGGTTTAACTAGGTGGGAATTTTTCTTTTTGGAAAGGAAATAGCACAATGGGGAAACAGCATCAGGAGGAACCTACATAGGCTGTGCCAAGGTTGTCCCCAAAGTCACTAGTCTCACTTCTTCTCCTGGGGAAGAGAAGGGAGTGGCTGGAAGCAAGGGAACTAATTTGAGAATGAACACCAGAAACTGGGGATGGGTGAGTGGAAAGAAAAGAAGAGGAACAAAAAAAGTAGTGGAAATAGAATCAATAAAACTTGGCAACTCACTGGGGAATCCAAGAGGAAGAGGTAAGGGGAGGGTTAGATTTCAGGATAGGGAATAATGTGTACAAAGTCATGGAATTGGGGAAATAGAGTGTCATGTGTGAGGAACAGGAAGAAGGCCAGTTTGGTTGGTGTGCGTGTGTGTGTGTGTGTGTGTGTGTGTGTGTGTGTGTGTGTGTGTGTTTAAAGACAAGATTAGAACAGGTAGGAAAGGAATGGGTTGTGAAAAGCTTTAAATGAAAAGGCCACCATATCAAGCAATTAAAACATATAACAAATATCTGATAGTTGAATCATCATTGATATGTTGAAGCTACATCTTTAAAGCACCCTATACACTTTCATAATAGCCAAGATTTTCAAATGAAAATGTGCTATTATACTAAAATTATTATTGTCTGCTCATAATAAAACATACTTCATTAGATATTTAACAGTTTTCAAATATCTATTTTTATCACATCCTTTTTAAAAGCCCAATTCATATCTAACAGCATCCAGATTAAAAAGTTGTTTTGTCTAACAGCATTTTTATTACAATCACAATTATAATCAAAATATAAAAGAATTTAGAAGTCTAATAACACAAACAATAAAGTTCAGATGACCTCAATTGCATTTTCAAATTATCACATATAAAAATCATTGATCTTATTACCTTTGACATTTTAACACTACTTTAGAGTTATCAGTATTGAACAATTACATTCAATTGAAGAAATAATAATAACGTAGTGCTTATCATGTGCCAATCACTGTGTTAAGCCCTTCACAATCATTATATTATTTTGATCTTCACAACAACCCTGGGAGTTATTATTTTTCTCTTTACAAATTGGGAAACCAGGTCAAGCAGAGATAAGATAACTTGCTTGAGATTATACAGTTAATAAATTTCTGCAATTGAAATGTAATTCAACTTTCTCTACATTTTCCCTTTATTTTAAAATCTGATCTGAGATGAGAGGGGCTAGCAAAATAAGATGGAAAGTGTCTCTGACCTGGTGGTCATAGGGGATCCCTAGTTTAACCCTTCATTTATATATGTGTATGTGTGTGTGGGGGTGTGTGTGTGTATACATACCTATATATATATACGTATATACACGCATATATGAGTATGTATATATGTATATATATATATATATATATATATATATATATATATATATATATATATATATATATATATATATATATATATAGCTATAGAGAAACTTAACAAAACTTTATTGTAGCCTTCTGGGGGTAGCGGTGGGAGGGGGAAAAGAACAAAGCAAAAAAGTGCACAAAAGAGAACAAAAAAACTTACAAGGAAGCAAAGAAAAGATGGACAATTTTCAACACAAGTATTATTTATCATACAGGCTTTCTTGAAATGAAAAACTATTGTTACACAATTTGAATCCTCTCTTGTGTTCTGTTATGCTCATAGCATGCTTTTATTCCTTTTAACTTTGTATTTAAGTTCCAATATTTAAGTTTATGATATGTTTTTGGTTCTTTATTCTGTATTTGTGTTCAGGTGTTTCAGTCTAAAATAAAAAAAAAGAATAATCATTCAAGGAAGAGTTAGCAAGAGGTTGCTATAAATAAATAAAAACCATTTACCTGTTTTTTTCTTTCTTCACTTGAATTACTTCCAAACAATCTGCATTCCTTCTTTGCCCTAGAGCAATGAAGCTATTACTTTTGCTGTTTACTTTTAAAACTTTTATAAAATTATCCTTATTTTTCCTTAAAAGAAATTCTATAGAAAAGTATCCCAAAACTTACTAAGCTATTTCAGAAAAGAATGAGATCCTGGAATTACTCCAAAGTCTCAAGAATTCTCTCCTCCAATCTTAAAATGATTAATCTTCAAACTCCTTAATCTGCTAAGATGTTTTTAGTAGGTCTACAAATTCTGATTATTTGATTTTATTTCTGTAATTTCAACACAGTCAAATCTGAAATGACAGGAAAGAAAGGTGTGTCGCAGGTTTTTTTCTCTTTTCTTATAACCTCATCTCCCTCAGAAAGTCTAAAGTGGGAGTTAGTCTTCCTTACTGGGAGAATTGCTTCAACTATGAAAGTTCATTAATCTTTCCAGGTGTTCTAAACTCTCTGGCTACATCCCTTTGAAGTTTTTCTGGCTGACTGCCTTTAAAAATTTTCAAGTTAACACAATCTGGTTCACAACTCAAACATGACACAGACATGTTACATTTTACAAAGACACAAACACAGACAAAACAACAAGATGTACAAACAGACATGGATAATTTTAACAAAGTCCAAAATTACAGCTCTAATTTTACAGAGACACGCAGTTACCAAGTCATGCAATTTAAGAAACAACAGAGGCATGCAACTTTACAGAGATGTGCAGTTTAAAAAAAAAGCAGAGGTATGTAGAGAGGCCAATTAACAAAGATATGCTGTTTAAAAAAGGCTGTCTTTACCAGTGATATGAGATGAACCAGGTCACTAGAAGGGTCCTGGTATTGTTCTCACAACAAATGGTGAGCTTGACCAAGGTGGAAGCTCAAAAAATTAAAGCAGCAACACGGACACAAGGACTCACCAGATGAAGGGGAGTGGACTGGACTCCAGAGAAATAAGTGTCTGTGGTGCCTAGACCATTCCCACTGGCACCAGAGAGTCCATTTCCAATCCCACTTCTGATACTAATTAATATCAACCAGAGGGGACTGGCCTCTAAATTGTGGTTGGCCAGAGCTGAACAGAGTAGGCTAGAGACAGGAGAGTCAGGAATAAAGCAGAAGCTTAATTTCAAAGTGAGGGCTGCAAGCATGAACACATGACCTGTCCCTGGAGGGGGATCTAAGGCAGCATGGGGAGATCACTCAGAGAACATCAGGTGCTGGTTAAAGCAATAAAATAATTTGATTTTGCCAGGGGGTGAGATCATCCAGAGGATTAGTGCAAAAGTTTGTTGTTATGCCAAACTCAGGGTACAGCTTGCTTGTTAGGCCTTAGCTCTGGAAAACAGGGTGTCTCCTAATGTCTTGACAGTTACTCGGGCTTGATTTTTCCTTCTTTTTCAATTGTGGGAGAAGAGAGGGAAGTGGCAGGAAGTAACTTAATTTTGGTTAATTAAAAAATTTATAATTTAAAAGTTCAGTCATTTGTGACTTTATTTGTAACAAAATGGAGCACATTTTAAAAGACATTCAAATAGTAAGCTAATGATTATTTTTAAATAAACTGTACTTTCAGTTTTCACATTTAATGCACACAAAAATTACAGCAGTTCATTGCAAAGCACTTCTTCTATATTAGAATGCTTTCTTCTTACAACCAGCCTGATGAAGTAGGGGAGAAGAAAATGAAGAAGAAGAAGAAGAAAGAGAAGGAGGAGAAAAAGAAGAAGAAGGAGGAGGAGGAGAAGGAGAGCAAGAACAACCACACTAATGATATGAAGAAGAACAAGAACAAGAAAGAGGAGGAGGAAGAGAAAAGGAAGGAAAGGGGAAGGGGAAGAAGAGGAGGAAGTAAAAAAGGAGGGGAAAAAAGACTGACATTAAAATGTCCCCTATATTTTCCATTGGATTCCTTCCCTATCCACCCCAGGGTGTTATCTTTTATAATTTTTTTAAAGGAGAAAGGGACAAAAAAATTTCATAAAATTGATGTACATATAAAAATGATGTTGCATGCAGTATTCCGCACTGAGAACCTTTGATTTGGCAACGGAGTTGGGGGGATGTTTCTTTTCATCTTTTCGTTGAGTTGGAACTTGATCATTAATTTGCGACATTCAAATTCAGTTGTTATTCTTTCCGTTTTCATTGTTGTTGCCATTATGTATATTCTTTTCCATGTTCTGCTTGCTTCACTTTGCATAATTTCATATGGGTGCCTCTGTATTTACCAAGTTTAATGTTTCTTACAATGTAGTACTATTACATTACATTCCGGTAAACAGTTTGTTTAGCTTTTCCCCAATACATGAGCATCGACTTTATTTTCGGGAACTAACATTCACGTAATACTTTGAAGTTAGCAAAATGCTTTATTCACATTGTTACATTTAAACTTCAGAACAGCTCTGTGAGGTGAGTACTACAGGTATTTTAGCACTATTTCACATAAGTGGTTGCCTACACAATGTGATTTGGGTGACTTTAGGAAGGCACCCTTTAAAAAAATTCTCCTACTATTTGTCACAATACTGGAAAATCTACCATTAGATCATGAGTTTTTGGACCTTTAAAAGCTTTGATCCCCTTCCATCTCTAAGGGTCCTCAACTGAAATATAAATTTAGCCAGCAGGTATAATACCTTTTACCTCAGCAGTTGTTGCACCTGAGTGAGCATCAAGACATTATGGATCTAAGGCACAGCTTCTGGAAATAAATGGCAAGGGGTGCTGGCCCAGGAGATGGAAGATTGTGAATTCACCATTTTTACAATTTTCCTGTACACTCACCCAGTTTCTGACAAAGAAGCTAAGGTGACAATGATGCTAATGGTCAAGGTTTTAGTAGCTTCTAAAATATTTTGTGTCTTTTAGTAAAAATATTATCAGAGAAAACTGCACTGGGAGCTTGGAGGCAGAGAAACTATTAAGGGGGAACTGAACTTGGCCTGTGCTGGAGGATTTCTTAAAGTGTTTCTGTAATGTTAATGTAAGGTTAATGGTGGGTGGGGAGAAGAGTTAAAGATCTTCCCAGTCCATTAATAGGTCTCAGATACCTTTTGTTAATCTCTAATGAGGCACTGGGTTAACAGGGTCATGCCCTCCAGATCTCAAAAGTGTATATATACTCTGAAGTGAGGTCTTACTTTGGGGCTTATTTTTTGGAAGAAGGTTCATGTGCCAGATAAGATTCTGGGTTGGTTGGTTGATTGGTGTCCTTCATTCTTGAAGAGGACCAAAATAACATCACTATGATAAAGTAAAATTTCAGTGTGTCCAACTGTGGCTGATCAGACCAATATGAGCTTGGAATGCTCTACCCCAGCTTGGGCACAGATAGTCCGTGTGAATATTTGAGGTGGATACCCCAAATTTGTGCATCCTATGTTTACTTTGTGCTGTCTCAATTCTGCTTTACTCATAGAGCACAGCACCCTTTCTGATGTGGGCATGCCATGCTGAGCAATCCTGTGCCAGTGTCTCCCATGTTGCACAGTCAAATCTAAAGTTCTTGAGAGAAACCTTGAGAGTGTCCTTGTATCGTTTCTTCTGGCCACCATATGATCTCCTGCCCCATGTGAGTTCTCCAAAAATAGTCTTTTTGGCAAGCATACATTTTGCATTCGAACAATGTGGCCAGCCCATTGGAGTTGTGCTCTCTGAAGCATAGTCTGAATGGTTGGCAGTTCAACTTGAGCAAGGACTTCAGTGTCTGGTACCTTATCCTGCCAAGTGATCCTCAGAATCTTCCTAAGACAGTTCAAATGGAAGTGATTCAGTTTCTTGGCATGGTGGTGGTAGACTGTCCATGTTTCACAGGCATATGGCAATGAGATCAACACAGCATCTCTGTTGACATTCAGTTTGGTAGTCAGTCTAATACCTCTTCTCTCCCAAACTTTTCTTCAGAGCCTCCCAAACACTGAGCTAGCTCTGGTAATGTGTGTGTCAACCTCATTGTCAATGTGTACATCCCTGGAAAGTACACTACCAAGGTGAGTGAACTCATCCACTGCATTCAAAACTTCTCCATGTGTTGTAACCAATGGTTCCACATATAGTTGGTGTGGTGGTGACTGATGGAGCACCTGTGTGTTCTTGGTGTTAATTTTTAGGCCAAAATTAGCACAGGCAGCAAAGAATCGATCCATACTTTGTTGCATCTCAGCTTCAGAGTCTGCATTGAGTGTACAATCATCTGCAAACAGAAAATCATGCACCAACGCTCCCTCCTCTTTGGTCTTGGCTCATAGCCTTTTCAAATTGAAGAGCTTATCATCAGTATGGTAGTTGACCTTGATGCCATGTTCATCCTCATTGAAAGCATTTGACAAAACTCTGGGTAGCCACTAAGGAGCTCCCTGGCTTTGAAAACCCAGATGTTGGTGTCTCTCTCTCTGGTAATGATGTATGTATTGTCCATGGTCAGACAGTTGGAAACCCTTTCTGTAGGTCTTTCTGCTTGTAATTTCTACTTATAATTTCTGTTTATATTTTCTCTAAAGTTCAGGGTGCTGACTTTTCCCCCTGAACTAAGTGAATGATATATGTGCTTGATTAAAGGAGATTGCTGACCCCTCAAAAGTGGCTTTCCTTCTAGAAAAACAGATCTAAGAACCCGTGCAGCAGGTCCTCCTGTGTATGTCAGGGTCCTTGCTGATACAACTTCTGACCATCCAAGCTGCAGGGAAAGCCCTCTTCAAATTTTAGTTAGTCAGAATACAGAGCAATAGGATAATTCAATTCAAAATAGCAAACATTTATGGAGTCTTTATCATATATCATATACATCATGTATCATATCACTTTGGTGGTTGCTGAGGATACAGAGGTGAACAGCAACCCATTCTCTGCCCTCAAGAAGACACTAAATGGGATATAATATGTATGCAAGTAAGTATAGCAACAGGTAGAATGTATGTAGTGAGAGTGCATCCCTAGGAAAATTTGAAAAGAAAAATACTTTCAAGTGTGTTAAGGAAGGCTTGATGGAGAATCATGGAATTAAAGTGGGAGAAAGCCAAAGAAGGCCACTTAGGCCAATCCCCTCATTTTACAGATGAGGAAACTGAAGCCTGGGGATACCACTTGTAGTCACACAGACTACAAGTGGTCAGGGACAGGATAAGAACCCAGATCCTCTGACTCCAGGGCCAGTACCCTTTCCACTGTTATTCTATGCCTTAAAAGAAGGAAAGGATTTGAACAGGCAGTGATGAGAAAGGTAACAGCTGAGGGACAGTTCTCTCTGAATGCATGGAGGTGGGAAAGTTAAGGACAAAAATCGTCCAGTTTGACTGGAATATGGAGAATATAAGTAATAATAATGTCGTAGTCGTAGTAGTAGTAGTAATATCAATAAAGCTAACCGCAACATTTATATGGTACTTCTCATGTGCCAGGCATTGTGCCAAGCACTTTACAGTTATTATCTCTTGTGGAGTGGAACAATATGAAACAAGACTGGAAAAATAGAATATCACAGGATATTAAAAGTGAAGGAAATTTATAGAGTGAACAATCCAATCCTTTTAGTTTAAGGATGAGGAAATGGGGTCATAGGGGATAAATGATTTAACTGAGGTTATACACTCAACAGAAGCAGAATTTGAATTCAGATCTATGTAACTCCAAATGTAGTGTATTCACTATAATACACTGTCTGGAGTCAAATGACAGAGGGCCTTAAATACCAGGCTATGGAATTTGTTCCTAAAGACACTTAGAAATTGCCTAAGAACTAAAATCTAGGCATTAGAATTTTATTGTAAAGGCATTAGAGAACCACTTCAGATTTTTGAGGAGAAAGATTCAGTCAGAGACACGCATTCAGAAAGATAACTTGCCGTCTGTGTGAAAGACAGTAGTGGAGTCGTCAAACTCACAGTCCCCGGCTGCATAGGCCCAGCAAAACTCCCTAGTGCTGTCTTAGCCAAATTAAAATGTAATTGGGATGGGTGTCACCAAGGAGATGGAGCACCAGAAATGGGTCGGGTCTATTCAGAATCAGGGTTATAAGAAGCCTGCATGACCTGGGAGATATTATTGAACCTCCTAGGGCTACTTTTTTTGTAAAATGAAGATTTTGGACTAAGTGCTTTTCCAAGACCTCTTCCAACTCTAACTCCTAGAATTCTGTGGCTTCTTGCCTTAGTGTCTTTAATGATCAAATAGTGATAATGAGCCTGCTCCTATGAGTGGTGAAGGAGGCTATACCAATGTTGCGACGCATAGCAATCAGGGCGATTGTTGTCCTCTGCTGCCCCCTAAAGTCCACCAGGAAAACAATACTTTCTGCTCTGTCAACATCAACATTCGTCCTGGAGACTGTGAATGCTTTGTGGTTCATAAGCACTACTGGGAGATCATTAGTACCTTCTGTGACAACCTGTCAGTACCAGCTGACCTTGGAGAACTACAAGTGGAATGAAGTGAAGAATGTCAAATACATGATCCTGGAATTTTGCCCTCACCATCAAATCCAGAAATCCAGGTCTGTTCAAGATGATCAAGTCCTTAGTTGACCTTCTGTATGCTAAGCATCATCAAAAATGTCTAGACCACATGGACATGGAGAGGTCCAAAGAGAGCAACTGGAATGCATTAGAGAAAGAAAATTTCACATAGGAGGTTGCATTGGAGATGGGCTCTGAAGGAGAAGGATGTGTTTCTTGTTACTCTACCAGTGCCTCCTACCCCTAGATTCTGTGTGCTGCAGTCCATGATGCATTGTGAGGTGCAGCAGGAGAGTCTGGTGAGGTCTGAGAAGAAGATTGCTCAGGGAGGCTAACTCTATCGCTACTGGTGCTCAGCTATTGAGTTTTCCACCTTTTCCTTTCAGTCTCCCTCCAGACTGTGTGTGTCTCCCCATAATATGACTCATTTCCAGCTTCCAACTCAAAGAGATAGATAGTCGCAAATCTATGTCTGGAATGAGGAGAATGCTTATTCCTATGTAATACAAAGCCCAAGATGTCAGTCAATTCTCAAATCCCCATTAGATTGGTATCATTTTTTTATACATTTTGAATATTAAACCTTTATTAGATAAATATCAGAGAAATGCATTATGAAAATGAAGATAAATATCAGCAAAATTTTTTTGAAGATATTTCTGGATTGTTTCCTTTCTAACTTCATTATTTTGATTGTGCAGGAGGTTTTCAATTTTATGTAACTGAAAATGTTTAATCTTTAATGACCATCTCCATCCTTTGTTTAGATAAAAATTCTCCCCCTAGCCAAAGTATTTCCTTCTTTTTTTTAAATGATATGATCTCTAATACTTGGTCTTGTGTTGATTTGGAGTTTATTGTTATATAGGTTATAAGGGATTTACCTAAACCTAACTCAGATTGTTTTTCCGTTTTCTTGGCAATTTTTCTCCTATAGTCTCTATACAGTAGTTGGTGTCTTGGATTTATCAAACACCAACTACTATGTTGGATTGCTTTACCTAATGAGCCTGTGCAGACTCATGATTGTAGAAAATTAGTACCAAGTGGTTTTTGATAATTACTGTTTATAGTACAATATAATGTAATATAATACAATATCTGTTTATATATATAATATTGCCTATAACAATGTAATTTGAGAACTAATGTTGCTAGATGCCCTCAATTCCTACTTTTTCCCGTTATCATTCCTTTTATCATGCTTATTTTCATTTATTTTCAAATTCATCCCATCTAATGGCTGCTTCCCTGTTGCCTACAAGCCTGCTCATGTCTCCTCATCTTCAAAAGACTATCTACAATAGGTACTTCTACATACTTTTCTCCTCAGTCTCCTTTGTTGGATCCTCCTGCAGACCATGCCCTGTAATTACTTTTCCTTCTATACTACTTCACTTGGTGATTTCATCAGTTTCCATGGATTTAATTATCATCTCTGTGATAACAGTTCTCAAATCTACCTATCTTGCCAGCTTCTCTGCTGACCTACAGTTTCATATCTCTAATTTTCTTTCAGACATTTCAAACTCAATGTCCAGTAGACATCTTGAACTCAACATGTCTAAAATGGAACTCATTATCTTTATCCCTCAACCATCACCTCCTCTTGCCTTCCCTTTTACTGTAAAGGGCAACTCTATCCTTCTAGTTCCTCCTCAAAACTTGAGGTTATCATGGATTCCTCATTATCTCTCACTCCACCAAGCCAATCTTTTGCCAAGGCCTGTTAATTTCACCTTTGTGACATCTCTTGATTATTTTCCCTTCTCTCCTATGACACTGCCACCACTTTAGTGCAACCCCTCATCATAGCATGTCTAGACTATTGCAATGAGCTACTGCTTGACTCAGTTCTCTTCCCACATTTGTCATTTAGCCACCAGAGTGATTTTCTTTAAATATAGGTCTGACCATGATACCCCATGTGCCCTGCCCTCCCACTCAATAAACTCCAGTGTCTCTTTAGTTCGTCCAGGATCAAATACAAAATTCTCTTTGACATTTAAAGCCCTTCATAACCTAGGCCCTTCCTACATCCCCAGTCTTATACTTTACCCCTTGACACATACTCTTTGATCCAGTCTCATTGGTTTCCTCCATGTTTCATAAACAACACTCTCCATCTCTCCTTTTCCTCTTGCTGTCTCCTATACCTAAAATGTTTTCCTTCTTCATTTCTGCCTATTAGATTATCTGACTTCCTTTAAGTGCCAATTATTTCCATCTTCTACAGGAAATCTTAAAATACTTCTTAATCCTAGTACCTTTCCTCTCCATTATTTCTTATTAATTCAGTTATATAGCTGGTTTGTATATATATTTTTATTTGTCTCTTTCATTAGGTTGTGAGTTCCTTGAAGGTAGGGATTGTATTTTGCCCCTTTCTGTATCTATCAGCATGTAGTACAATGCCTGGCACATAGTAGGCACTTAATAAATGTTTATTGACTGACAAACTCTCACTTCATAACTTTCTGCAGTTTTGATTCTGATTCAACTGAATCAGTTTCAACTGAAAGAGCTCTCTTCAAAATCACCAGTGATCTTTTAAAATCAGCTACTAACTACTCAGCTACAAAATGTAATACCCTTTTCTTAATTTTCACACTTCTTGACCACTACATATTTTAACATTGTCTATCCTCTTCTTCTCCCTGATATTTTCTTTTCTCTAGATTTTCATGAGGCTATCCTTTTCTGGTTCTTCTTTGATCTGTCTGATTGCTCCTTCTCTTTTAAGAAAATTGTTTTATTTTCCACTTACATGCAAAAAACAATTTTTAACATTCATATTAAAAAAAAATTTCAAGTTCCAATTCTCTCTTTCCATACTCCCCTCACCCCTCCTTGAGAAGGGAAGCAACTTGATATAAATTATACATGTGCAGTCATGCAAAACATATTTCCATATTACAATTTCTCCTCATTCTCATTTCCTAGTTATTCATTGCAGTCACATGCCCAGTAGCAGTGGATGTCTCTCAAGATCTTGTCCTGGGCCTTTTTTTTCTTCTCTACTGAGGATTCTAAGATCTATATATCCAACCCTGAACAATCTTCTCACTTCCAGTATTTCATCCCCAGAGACATATTGGACACCTTGATCTGAATGTTTCTTGGCATTATAAAGTCATTGTATATAAAACTGCATTATCTTCCCAAGCCTTCCCTATCTTTCGAACTTTCCTTTTGCTGTTGAGGCCACCTCTATCTTTCCATTTACCTAGGTATCAGCCTCAACTCTTCAACAGGGGAATGGCTCTTATATATTTATTAGAAAGCTTCAAGTGGGAAACTGTGAAAAAGGCCTGCTTATATACCATCTACACTACTTCACTTGGCGGTTTAATCATATTCCATGGATTTAATTACCATCTCTATGCTAATAATTCTCAAATCTATCTATCTTGCCAACTTCTCCATTGACCTACAGTTTCACATGTCCAATTTAAAAACCCATGATTTTTCAATACCTAGAACAATGTGAGAATATTAAAGATTATCACTAAATCAGATTAAGAAAAAATAGAGTTAGATTAGGATATTGATTTAAAAACAGGTGAAATTCATGTTCACAGGACTTAATTAAGACCAAGTATTTGTTTTTCCTTAAATCTTGCTCTAAGCTATACCTTACTTTCTTATCATAGTAATTATAGTCAAGGGTTTGTGCTTATTATTTTAATAAAATGTCTTATTTCCATAGAAAACTTAAATTGTACCTTGTATTATGTTATGTTTTGAATATCCACACATGTAAGAAAGTTAGCCATTGAATTAATGCAGTCATATTCCAAAGTTTCAGGTCTAATATCTCAATGGAAAGGGACAACTTTTGAAGGATTATTTTACAATGTTTAACTTCTGGGAGTGACACCAAATAATATAGCTATTGAAATGATTTTTATGAGTTCAATGATTATATTCATTTGTAATCCAGTATATAATTTTTAGAACTTCAAAAAGGACATTTAGTCTTTTAGTGTGATACTGAATAACTTAGGTTGGAACATCTGGGATTGGAAACAGAAAAGACAATGTGTGGTACATACAACGTTAACCATAGCAATGCAGTTCAAGTGAAACCTTTTATTTGGAGTTTTCAGGGTAGCATGTAGGTAATGAATTGGGAGTAGGGAATAAGAAAAGCAGATGCTAGAAAGAGAAAAGAGAGGTTCCAAAGGAAAATTTCATCCAGTTAATAACTTTGCTTAGGACTGGCATTGTCTTCAGAGAGAAAATGCATTTTCTCCAATCTGATTTTTCCCACTTTTTGCACTTCTAAGGACACATTGAGATCACAAAGCTTCTAATCGCCTACGGAGCCAAGCCCTATTTGGTGACTGATGTTGGTTGGACCCCAGCACATTTTGCAGCTGAATCAGGCAGACTAGGAGTGCTCAAAGTTCTCCACATGCTGCATGCAGCCATTGATGCTCCAGATTTTTTTGGAGATACTCCAAAGAGGATTGCACAGATCTATGGGCAGGATGAATGCATGGCATTTCTAGAGAGGTGAGTTTCATTTTATTCTCAGATGCTTACTCATTATGTGACCTGGGCAAGTCACTTAACCTCCTTTAGGCCCAGTTTCCTCATAGGTAAAATAGAGATAATGATGTCACCTACATCACAGTGTTATTGTAAGGATCAAATTAGATAACAAATGTAATGAAATCTGAAATAGTCATGTAAGCGGAGCATTGAGGCAGTCCTAATCTCAAATTGGAGCAGGCTGATGACCTGGGTTTTATACTTTTAGCTAAAATTTTTACCACATAAGCCGATTGGTACTTACAAATTACTGAAAGTTGTATATATTATTTTTCAGTAGTCTGTCTTTTCAGAAGGTCTACAGATGCTTCATCAGTTGTTCAAGAATAGGCAGATGTTGCTTACTATGTCATACCACACAGCTATTCATCTTCAACTGATAGAAAAACATTGTACTCAAAAGAGCTCAGCTGGTCACAAAATAGAGGTCTTAAAATGGAATCAATTATGCTCAGTTGACAAGCTATCTTAAGCTGATAAAATCTGCTCTTAGTCACACTAAATTAACAAACTTGTTCCTACTAACTTATTCAGGTATGAAAACTTATTTTCACTAAATTAGTTGAAGAATAAGTCTAATGAAATATATATATTATAAGCATTTAAAACAATTCATATTGAAGAATACCAGAAGTTTTCCATTCCTTGCTTTATTTTCAAGGCTAGTGTGTACCCACTAGCCAAAAACAAGTTGAAAAACAGCCCTCTGGAATAGGGTAAGTCAGTGATAATCCTCCAATGTTCATGTTAACAGGTAGTTTCCTCCATGTAACAAAAACTCCATTCAACTTCAGGCACAGGGAATTCATGCATGCTTCATAGTTTAAATTTTGGGAAAGCACAAATTGAGGGACTTCTCTGGGGACTTGGAAGAATATGAAGCATGTCAGGGAGAAAACAGAGGCCTTCCTCCCCAGAATAGGTCTTGTATATTTGTGCTAATTGTTTCAATAGCTTGGTTGACAGATAGTCATCAGAGATATTTGTTGTAAATATTTTTTCCTAATTATACTAATTACAATTTATTTTGTTCATGAAAAAACTTTGCAATTTCATATAGTTTCAATTATCTATTTTATCTTTTGTGATTGTCTCTATGCTTTGCTCCTTATTCGGTTCAGAATTTTCCCCCTACTCATAGTGGTGAAGGTCGAATCCTTTTCTAATAGATTGTTTAGGTGTGGTTTTATATTCAAATTGTGTATATATCTTAAACTTATTGTGGTATACAGCATAAAATTTGGTCTGAACCTAATTTTTGCCAGATTGCTTTCCAGTTTTCATGTATGACCTGTGGCATAAGGAAGGGAACAAGTGTTGCTGGGAGGTAAGAATTCATTTTAGTGAATAGTGAAAGGTTGACTAGACCAGCTTATGAACAGAGATGCTGAGATCTTGTAGGCAATGGGGATTCACCTGTGATTTCTGAACATGGGAATGACAAGATAAAAATCAGTATTATAGAGAGATTGATTCAGCACTTTTATGTATGATAATGATAATAATGTAGTCCTCTCTTTGGGCTAGTGCCCACAACTTGACATTAGTTGTTTGGGTCCCTTTTGGATAACTGCTACCCTTAGGGAACTCTATGCATAACTACTTATAACAGAGGTCATGAGTCCCCACTTATGTTCTTTATATTAACAACCAGAGAGGTGACATAATTAGCTCAAAGCAAAGGCATTTGCTAAAAGTGCATAGTGGGAACAAAGCAGAGTATAATGGTGGTGAGGCCCACATGTGAGAATCCCCCTCTTCTAGAACTGGCTGGCATCAAAGTCCTTTCTGTCTTGTGGACTCTTCACAAATCTCCCCTATAAGCACAATATCTCTCTGGGTTTGGTTCTTCAGCTGGGGCTCCCAGGATCCACTCCTTTCTGTGGTTCAACTCTTCTTGCTTTCCAGGATGAGCTCCCTTGTGAATCCATAAATAGATCTCTTCAGTGTTATAAAAAGTCTTGTTCCTTGAAGATGCTTTGGTCTTGAGAAGATTGCCTCTCAGTATTCATGTTTCTGTGGAGTATGTATCTTACTGGATGCAATTATCTTCCTTTGGGTAGATCCACAGTTAGGCACCATGATCAATGATGGGGTGAGGGGCAAAGAAAATCCCTCCCTCTTCCCCAAGAGGTGAAGTGCTATGTTTGTTTTGTTTTGTTTTAATACTATCTCTCCCTTTAATTCCCTCCTCCACACTCAAACTGCATTTTTTAAGGACCACTCAGGAGCATTGTCAATTATGATTGGTCCAATGATATCATTGCCCCTTTCTGACTCAAAAATGTGTTCTTCCTTTGTAATATCATACAGCACTTTAAGGTTTGTAAGGTGACTAACACACATTACCTGTGTGAGCATTTCAACAACGTGGTGAGGTATTATGAGTCTTGTTATTCTCACTGTACAGATCAGGAAATTGATTTTCAGAGAACCTAAATTACTTTCTCATGGTCTCATAGTTAGTGAGTATTAGAGACGTGATTCAAATCCAGTTTAAGCTAACTCCAGGGATGCTGGATAGGAGGTTTTGAGGTGGTATAGGTTGAGTGCAAAGAGACAAGAACCTGGATTAGGTAGGTCAACGATACTGGAGAAAAAAACTAAATATAAGAAACATTTCAAAGAAACAACTAACAAACCTTGATAGCCTTTTAAAAAATTGTTTATTTTTCCTTTTCAGAATTCACTTCCACAAGATCTTGAGCTCCAAATTTTCTCCTCATCCCTCCTCTCCAACAACCCCAAGACAGCATGTATTCTGATTACCCCTTCTCCCAATTTGTCCTCCCTTTCATTACACCTCTCCCTTCTCTTATCCCCTTCCCCTCCATTTTCTTGCAGGGCAAGATAGATTTCTATACCCTACTACCTGTATGTCTTATTTCCTAGTTGCACATAAAAGCAATTTTTAACATTGGTTTTTAAAACTTTGAGTTCCAACTTCTCTCCCTTCCTCACTTCCCTCCCCCCCCCACTGAGAAGGCAAGCAATTCAATACAGGTTATACATGTGTAGTCATGTAAATGACTTCCATAACAATCATGTTGTGAAAGACTAATTATAGTTTTCCTCCATCCTATTCTGCCCTCCCATTTATTCTATTTTCTCTTTTGACCCTGTCCCTCCTCAAAAGTGTTTACTTCTCATTACCTCTCCTCCCTTTTGCCCTCCTATCTATCATCCCCTACTCCCTACTTATCCCCTTCCCCACTACTTTCCTGTAGTGTAAGATAGAATTTCATACCAAATTAAGTGCTCATGTTTTTTCCCTCCTTAAACCAAATGTGAGATGAAAGTAAGGTACACTCTTTCCCCCTCACCTCCCCCATCTTGCCCTCCATTGAAAAAGGTTTTTCTTGCTTCTTTTATGTGAGGGATAATTTACCCCATGCTATTTCTTCCTTTCTCCTCCTAATATATTGCTCTTTCATCTCTTAATTTTATTTTTTTAGATATCATTCCTTCCTATTCAATTCACCCTGTGCCCTCTGTCTGTATATATAATCCCTCCAACTACACTAATACTGAGAAAAGTCTCAAGAGTTACAAATAGTATCTTTCCAAGTAGGAATGTAAACAGTTCAACATTAGTAAGTCCCTTATGATTTCTCTTTCCTGTTTACCTTTTCATGCTTCTCTTGATTCTTTTATTTGGAAGTCAAAATAATGCTTGAAAGTTCTCTATTTCATTGATTAGCCATTTTCCCCCTGAAGCATTATACTCAGTCTTGCTGGGTAGGTGATTCTTGATTTTAATTCTAACTTCTTTGGCTTCTGGGATATCATTTTCCAAGCCCTTTGATCTCTTGATGAAGAAGCTGCTAGATCTTGTGTTATCCTGATTGTGTTTGCCCAATACTTGAATTGTTTCTTTCTGGCTGTTTGCAATATTTTCTCCTTAACCTGGGAACTCTGGAATTTGACTGCAATATTCTTAAGAGTTTTCCTTTTGGGATCTCTTTTAGAAGGTGATAAGTGGATTCTTTCAATATCTAGTTTGCCCTCTGGTCCTAGAATATCAGGGCAATTTTCCTTGATAATTTCTTGAAAGATGATGTCTAGGCTCTTTTCTTGATCATGGTTTTCAGGTAGTCCAATAATTTTTAAATTATCTCTTCTAGATCTATTTTCCAGGTCAGTTGTTTTTCTAATGAGATACTTCACACTGCCTGTTATTTTTTTCATTCTTTTGGTTTTTTTAAATAATTTCTTGATTTTTCATAAAGCCATTAGCTTCTATCTTCTCCATTCTAATTTTTTAAAAAATATTTTCCTTCAGTGAACATTTGGACCCCATTTTCCATCTGGCCAGTTCTGCTTTTTAAGGCACCCTTCTTCTCATTGACTTTTTGGATTTCCTTTGCCATTTGGGTTAGTCTATTTTTTAAGGTGTTATTTTCTTCAGCATTTTTTGGGTCCTCTTAACAATCAGTTGATTCATTTTTCATGGTTTTCTTGCGTCACTCTCATCCCTCTTCCCAATTTTTCCACTACTTATCTTACTTGATTTTCAAAATTCTTTTTGAGCTCTTCCATTGCCTGAGAACAATTCATGTTTTTCTTGGAGGTTTTGGATGCAGGAGTTTTGCCTTTATTGTCTCCTCGTTGAATTTTTTGATCTTGTCACCAAAGTAAGATTTTATAGTCCAACATTTTTCCATTTTTGCTCATTTCCCCAGCCAATTATTTGACTTTTGAGCTCTTTGTCAAGGTAGTTTTCTGCTTCCTGTGGGGGTGGGGGATGCACTTCCAGTTGCTCAATTCTCCCACAATTTGTGGGCCTAGAGTTCCAGAAACAGCCTCTGCCACTGACCCTACTGCTGCTGACTGCCTCAGGCTACTCCACTTCCTCTGCTGCCCTGGGGCTGGGACCAAACCACTCTACTCTCTCACACAGTTCTGACAGGTTCTTGCCATTGACCTTCCAGTTTGTCCTCTGTGTTTGGGGTTGTGAAGTTTGGAAACTGCTACTGTGCCAGTGATTTAGTCTCCCTTGAAGCCTGTTTCTGTATTAGTGTGGCTCATGTTGGACTGAGCTCTGTTCCCAAGATGGTGCAATAAACCCTTCCTGTTGACCTTCCAAGCTGTCTTGGTCTAGAGATTTGCTTCACTCAGTCATTCCATGGTTTCTGCAGCTCCAGAATTTGTTTAGAGTCATTTTTTTACATGTATTTGACTGAGTTTGGGGAGGGAGCTCTAGCTAGTCCCTGTTTTTACTCCACCATCCTTACTCCACTCCAACCTTGATAGCTTTGGTACAGGTAATTGTTATTGGCCATGTCAAATATGAAGGATATTATTGCTGATTCTCAATGAGGCATAGGATCGTTTATTCAACAAACGTTTATTGATCATATGTGTGAGTCATTATCATTTAAAGATAAATAAGCTAGTCTTTGTCTTTAAGGTTTTACAGCCTAATAACTCAAAATGCCATTTTGTTACTTATTTTTTATGAATATCTTAATTGGAGCAGAAGTTTTCTCTGTTCTTTTTGAAATTATGCTGCAGGGATTTGTATTTACTTATCTGCATACATGTTGCATGCCCCCAGTAGATTGTAAGGTCCTTGAGGTTAGGGACTATTTCAGTCACATAATTTTTATATGAGTAGGATGAAGGCATGTGTGATATGCCTTTCGACAACAAAGCAGATGATTGACTGAACATGGCTATCTATTGGCTATCATTAAAATTGTGTGTGTGTGTGTGTGTGTGTGTGTGTGTGTGTGTGTGTGTGTGAACGTAGGTTTCTAAGGAACAAAGTTTGAGAAATGGTGGACTCAGGGATCTCTTCCAGCTCTAACATTCTATGAACTATTTTTATTGTACAGCAGAGTCAATAGATTTGTTTTTGGTCTAATGACATGCAAAAACTTGTGACTTTTTACAAGTGATCCTCTCAAAAAGAGGAACTCTATAATTATTATGCTTCACAATTCACCAACAGGAAATGTGTCTAAGTGTTGATATAGTGGCATCTGTAAATATGAAACTTGTAAGATATTATCTTTTCCCATTAATCATGAGGGTTTTACCACCAGCCACATTTGAGAAGACACATATAGTGTAATAAAGTGAAATCCTAGACCTATGAGAAAAGAAAAGATTCAAGGGGGCGAAGATAGAAAACAATTGTAGCTTTGAAAAGTACATACACTTTTGCTTCATGATTTCAATATAAGGAGAAGCAATGGGACAAAATGGATAAAGAGCTGTCCTTGGTGCTGTCAACTGGATGGAACTGACTTCTAACCTGTGGATGGCTAGAGCTGAACAGAGCATGCTAGAGACAGGAGAGTCAGGAATCAAGCAGAAACAATTTCAAAGTGAAGTAAATGACTTACAAGCAAGGACACATGTGCTAGGGCCCTGCCACTAGTGGGGAGACATGAGACAGTGTGGGGAGATCTCAATAGTTATACCAATGGCTATGGAGTGAGCTGTAGCCCTGATAATGAAGGGTAACACAGCAACAATGAGACAAGTGTGATTTACAGCAGGGCTTCATGACCAGAACATGGATACTTGTCCAATGTTTGCATGAGCTCAGAGAACACCTGGTGCTGGTCAAAGCAGTACAATAATTATATAATGTTGCCAGAGGATGAGATCATCCACAGGGTGAGCATGAAGGATTGTTATTGCCAAATTCAGGACACAGCTTGCTTGCTCAGCCTTAGCTCTGGAAAACAGAATGTCTTCTAATATCTTGACAGCACCAAGAAAACCTGGGTTTAGGTTGTACCTCTGACACATATTGACGGTGAGATCTTGGGCAGGTCAACTAAGCACAACATTTTTGTGGGCAATTCTAAAATTATAAGTTGCAAAGAAACTTGTCAACATACATTGGATTTTGATTGCTTTTGAATATTTTATTTTTCTCAATTACATACAAAAACAGATTTTAACATTCACTTAAAAAAATTCTGAGTTCCAAATTTGCCAGTATAGATTATTAGAGGGAATATATCTGGGAATTCCATATACCAATGAAGGCACAGGCTCAGTCCTACTTCTGTTCCTTACTTCAGTAGGATGATGGCACTATTGATAACATTAAAATTATCCAATAACTTAAAAAAATTCCTGGAGCAGTTTTTTGTTGTTTATTTTCATGAATTGAAACACATTTAAAAAGTTTTTACTTAATTCTCACAGTATGACTTTGACATAAGAGTAAGGAATGACACTGATACAATGAAAAAGTATAACAAATTTCCTTAACAATGTTGTTCAACTAGGGCGAGTTGAAAAGCTGTTCAAGTAAATTGGACTTGATTAACCAGTCAATTCATTTCACTTAGGCTAAGACTTGTTCCTTTTTGAATAAATTATCTCCACCCCCTGATTTGGTATTGGAGATGTCATAGAAAGTTGGAGCTGGAAGGGGTCTTGGAGAACATCTAGTCAAGACTCTTTACTTCCCAGGTGAGGACTCTGAAACCTAGAGAGGTGAAATGATTTACCCAATGATTGTCACACCTTTCTAGAATAATATTATTCTGTGAGCCAGCCCTCTTGCCGAGTTTGAGAAGCACATCTCTAAATCTTAATAATTTCTATTTGCTATTTGTAATATCATAACTCCACATTTGTATGCACAAAACTTAGTTCCCCTCACTAATCTACTTTTCATAAAGCTGCCAAATTGATTTTTCTAAAGGATGGGTCTGATCAGAGAACTTCTCTGTCCCAGAAAGCTAGTGCTTTCTATCCCAAAATTGCCTGCTAATTGTTTTGTATATACTTCCACATACCAATGTTGTGTCCCCAATAAAATGTAAGCTCTCTGAAGGCAGGGACTATTTCATTTTTGTCTTTGTATCTCCATTGCTTAGCACAGTGCCTGACCCATAGTAACTACTTAATATGATTATTGGTTAAATGATTGATTGAGTCCCAGTTGCCGTTAGACTGCTCTGGCCTTTCAAGATCTTTACATTCTGACTTCAATCCATCTTTCTAGACCAATGACAAATTATTCATCCACATGTATTCCATGGTCCAATAAAACTACTTTTATATAACATCTCATCTCATACTTCTGTGATTTCATTCCAGTACCCCTATGCACAGAATGCTCCCCCTTCTCTGCCTCTTGAAACCTCTAGCTCAAAGTTCAACTCAAATGATACCTTCTTTAAGAATCCTTTCTTGATTTGATAGTTATGCCCTCTCTTGCCCCTGATTTTCTACTTTGTTATTGAGTAATTTTCACTGGTGTCCACTGGTGTCTCTGTGATCTCATTTGGTGGTTTTTTGTTTTTGTTTTTGTTTTTGGCAAAGATACTAGACTGGTTTACCATTAACTTCTCCAGCTCCTTTTACAGAAGAGAAACTGAGGCAAACAGGGTTAAGTGAGTTGCCCAAGGTCAGAGGGTTGTGATGTTAATTAGAGTTAAAGATCTTCCCTGCCCACTAATAGGCCTCAGATATCTTTTGTTAATTTCTAATGAGGCACTGAGTCACAAAGGTCATGCCCTCCAGCTCTGAAAAGTATATATATGCTCTGAGGTAAGGTTTTACTTTGGGGCTTACTCTTTGGAAGAAGGTTTGTGTGCCAGATGAGACTCCTTTAAGGGGCTCCCCAGGTTAGTATGAACGTATATAATGGTCAGACAGTGGGATCTGTCTGTTGATCTGTGATGTGTGTAATGTTTATGTTCAGACAGTTGGTCTGTATTTCTCCGCTTGTATCTTCTCTGTTGGTAATGTAATTAAAGATTGTTGACCCCTCAGAAGCTGCTTTCCTTTTAGAAAAGCAGATCTAAGAACCTGTGCAGCAGGCTCTCCTGTGTATTCTAGGGTGCTTACTGCTACATGCAGCTAGTATTTGTCTGAGTTCAGATTTGAAATCAGGTCCTCCTGAGTCCTGACCTGGTACTGTATTCTCTCCACCACTTTACCTGCTCTGATTGTGTGTGTTCGTGTGTATGTGTGTATGTGAATTCTATATTTACTTATCTCTGACCATGCTGAATGCCTTTAGTAGACTATAATCTCCTTGAAAACAGAAACTGTTTTACTTTTGTATTTGTATTCCAGTGCCTAACTCAATGCCTGAAATACAGGACTGGCTTAGTCCATGTAGAGTGATTGGTTGATTGTTGCCTGAGCATTTGTGATATCTAAAAGACAAGGAGGGGTGTCCAAAATGTTACCCATGGCCAAGAGTTACAGCCATTTAACATACAGGATCACTGATTTAGTGATTGAAGAGAAGTTGGTCATCTAGTCCAAACTCCTCATAATACAAATGAGAAGACTGAGGCCTAGAAAGTTAAGTGACACATATAAGTTCACATAGAAAATAAGCATCTCATACTTTAGGAAAAGAAGTTTTTTGTTTTGTTTTGTTTTGTTTTCTAAACATCTCTGCATCATGAACCTTTTGATAATCTACTGAAAGTTATGGACCTTTTCTCAGAATAAGATTTTAAAGTGCATAAAGTAAAATAGATGGGATTACAATGGAAACCAAGTCTATCGAACTATATCAAATTACATTAAAATATATGAATTTTAAAAATGCAAGCAAACAAGTTTATAGATCTCAAATTAAAAATATCTGCATCTAGCCTAAAAATGTGTTAAATCAAGACTTCAGGGTCTATTGAAGAAATAACCATCATTCCATTTTTTTCCAGTTGGATAAATCTTTAAAATATTCTGTTTTGTTTTGTTTGAGGATGTCTATATTTGTTTTTCATTCAGGCATTGTGTTGTTATCCTAGAGGAAGGGAAGGGAGAAAAGAAATATATATAGTAGCTACTAAAAGTCAGGTACTGATTTTAAATATTATCTCATTTGATCCTCACAACAGTCCCTTCTGAGTAGGTGGCATTATTATCCTCATTTTATAGTTCAGGAAACTGAGGCAAAGAAAGTTAAGTGACTTTTTGAAAGTCATAAAACTAGGAAGTGTCTGAGGCAAATTTGAAGTCAGCTCTTGCTTACTCCAGACCTCCTTCTTTATTCACTGCTCTATGTAGTCTGACTTATCTAGACCAGACAGCAATAATTTCAGATGAGCTTTTGAAATGATAAATGGCTTTCCTCTTTCTTCTCTTTTCTAGGGCTGAAGTTGAATGTCAGGCTTATCGATTAATGGCCCAGGAGAAAGGGCTGCCATTGGACCAGAAAGATGAAGAATGGGAACTCAAAAAACACGAAGTGGAGAAGACTCTCCCTTCTCTAGATCAAAGCAAAAATAGGAAAAAGATTAAGAAATTTCCAGGCCCCCACCAGCTTCCATGTGTTCGGTCTCATTTACACAGAGACTCTCTTATGGGCATCTTAAAAAGGAAAATCGCGTAGTTAAAGCTAGATACCCTCAGACAATTTCACACCCTGTTCCTGGGGTGTGAAAAAGCCTATTTTTATGAGGTAGACTTCTAGGGCTCAGTTAGGAGTAATGACTATGCTACTTCTTTGTTAGATTTGCATATACTTATATAGACTGGAATGCAAAGTTTATTTCCCAGGGTTGACCTGTACCAGGCCTCCCTAGTAAAAAGGTCCTCCTAAAGTAAATAGATCTAAAGTAAATAGTAAACCCATAACTGGACTGGGTGGACCTGTTATTTAATTGACACAAGGAAGCCCCACATAAGGAAATTCTATTCATTTTGAACTTAAATACAAAAAAAGAAAAAAACATAACATTTCCATATACATATACAATATAAAAAGAAGATTCCATATAAAACTATAAATTTTCAAGTCAAATGACTGCTTTTTTTTTAAAGAAAAACTATGTAATAAATACTGTACATTATTTTCAAAACTGTCCTGTTTTTCTGTGGTTCTTCATACGTTTTCTTTTGTTATCTGCTGTGAACTTTTAATTTTTTCTCTCCCTCCCTCCACCCCACCTTGCCCTAGAGAACGCTACCATTAGACATGCACATGTGTGATTATATGCATGTATGTAAAACCATACTGTACATCCTTCTATTTATCAGTTCTTTCTTTGGAGGTGGATAACATCTTCCTTCATAGGTCCCTAGGACCTCCTATAGGTCCATAGGTTTGAGTACTTACAATGCTGAAAATGACTTAGTCATTCAAAGTTATTTTTAGAACAATATTGCTGTTACTGTGTACAGTATTCTCTCGGTTCTGCTCATTTCACTCTTCATTATTTCATAAGGAAACTTTCTCTACCAATTCAGACTAGCATCTTCTATGCAACTTAACAGGCAAAAGAGTTGCCTAGGGCAGTGAAAAGTTGACACTTGTCACATTTGTATGGCATTTGTATGGCCTTGAATATACTTTTTGTTTCCCAGGCTTGGCCTATATCACATCTCCCCAACCAGTAGGTTTCCTGGTCAACTCATACATCGGCTGTTGCCACCTTACCCTGATCTCATGGGGGATTCACTGTGGAGAGGAGGACTTGGTTGGAAGTCTTATTCATTTATTACTAGTTGTATTCTTCTCTCTGTACCAGGTAATCATGAAATTTCATGGAAATCAATAGAAGGGTATCATCAGTAAATGATAAGAGGAACTTTACTCAAGGCCAATATGTCTAATCAGTTTTCTGTTATAGACAAAGCAACCTATCAAAATTTTATAAGAAATCATTGTTTTTCTAGACGTTTCACAATCCTGCTACGTTCAGCACATCACATAGAGTAGGAAGCCAACTAATCCTTTGGAGATTGAATTGATTTCTCTGGCACATTTATGTCAAAATAAAGGATAATAATCATGACAATAATTGGCATTCATATAACATTTTCAAGTTTGCAAGGTGCTTCATGGAAGTTGTCTCATTTGAACTTTGTAACAATTCTGTGACACTGGTAGTAAAGATACAATAATGTTGTTTTAACATACTAGTGAATTGAAACTGAAAGAGATTTACAGAGGGTGCATCCTTGGAGAGAAACTTATAGAAACAAGTAACTCAGACAACACATTAGGTACACGATGATACAATTAGTAGCAGCAATTATTAGCCCCCCAGTGTTTGCCTAAAACACTTCAGTGATCTGCCTTTAACACCAAGGTAGGATGGTATCATAGATAGTTGGAATGAGACTCAAAAGGTTTTCCTTTTCTTTTGCCTGCCCAAATTTATTAATTTATTTGTTTTCAGTTTTCAACAATCACTTCCATAAATTCCAAATTTTCTTCCCCTCCCTCCCCAAGATAACATGCAATCTTATGTGGGTTCTACACATATGTTCCCATTAAACATATTTTCACATTTGTCATGTTGCATAGAAGAATTAAAATGAACGGGAGAAACCATGAGAAAAACAAAACATAACAAAGGAGAAAATAGTCTTCATTCTGCAATCTGACTCCATAGTTCTTTGTCTGCATGTGGATGAGTCCTTTGGAAATGTTTTAGGTCCTTGCATGCTGTGAAGGGCTAAGTCTATCAAAAACAGTCCTCACACACACACTGTAGCTGTTACTGCGTATAATGTTCTCCTGTCTTTGTTCACTTCATTCAGCATCGATTCATATAGGTCTTTCCAGTTTTTTCTGAAGTCTGCCTGTTCATCATTTCTTGTAGCACAATAGTATTCCATTACATTCCTGTACCACAACTTGTTCAGCCATTCCCAAATTGATGGACATCCTCATTTCTAGTTCTTGGTCACCACAAAAGAGTTGCTATAAGTATTGTTGTACATGTGGGCCCTTTTCCCATTTTTATGATATCTTTTGGATACAGCCCTACAAACAGTATTACTACATCAAAGGCTATGCACATTTTTATAGTCCTTTGGGCACAGTTCCAAAATGCTCTCCAGAATGGTTGGATCAGCTCACAGCTCTACCAACAATGAATTAGTGTTGAGGTTTTGTTTTTCTTCTAACTAGTTGTATGACCTTGAACAAATCACTTTCCCTCTCTAGACTTCACTCACTTCCTACATCAATAAAATGAGAAGATTGAATTAAGTTCCCTTTTTGTTCTAATATTTTAGGATGAAATGTGTGGTCTGGGGGCCTACTTCCTTCCTCATCACTAAGAAAAGAGTTCATTTTTTTTCATGAGAATATAGGCCAAATTATTAACAGTAGGGATTGGGGGCAATGGAAAAAACCCCCAAAACTCTGAATTTAGAGTCAGAGGACCTGAGTTTAAACCCTTATTCTTAGAGGAACCCAATGTCATACTGGACAAATCACTTAACCTTTCTGGGCCTCAATTTCCTTACCTATAAAATGAAGAGGTTGAGCTAAGCCCCCAAGAGCCCTTCCATTTCTTAATCTATAATAACATGATATGTGTTTCTTTTACATATTCAGAGAAAAAGTCAATATTGCATTGTTGGAAGGGTCTAAGAGTTTATCCACTGCTCTCTTCCATTCCACAGTTTTACTTGTTTTCTGAGAATGTGAATCTATATGTCATATAATTGTGGTTCCTTGACCAGAAGTACAATTTTAGAAAAACTGGGCAAAACGTTGAAAATGGGAATTTGGCCCTCTACATCTTAGAGCAAATCTAACCTCTGTCTTAGGAAGTCATTTTAATGGCTCTTCTTTTCATAGACCATTCTGTGTGTTTTTCTTTCTCAATTTTTCACATGAATCATTTCCTCCAGACTCCACATTATCTGCACTATGCATTAAAGAATGATTTTAGGTATAGCTCTAAAGTACTTGTCTGGTGTGAATGCTATGAAAAAAATTTTTTTAAATATTGTCAGCTCTTGTGGAAAAGTATTCAGATTCAAAAGTCCACTCTTGTCCCTAAAGGATGTTAAGAATGTACTCCCTTAGGGCAATTAGGTGGCATAGTAGATAGAGTGCTGGCCTTTGCATCTTTGATTTCAAATCCAGACTCAAATACTTACTAGCTGTGTGACTAGGCAAGTTACTTAACCCCAACTTCCTCCAAAAGGAGAAGAAGAAGAAAAAGAAGGAGAAGGAGAAGGAGAAGAAGGAGAAGAACATATTCTCTTAAATACAGAGAAAATCCTGTCTTTCCTCTACTCCTTAATCTTCCCCCATGTAGGTTTTCAAGGTTTGTATTAAAATATTCTAATAGCCAGTGAAAGCCCCATTGCTCAACATAATGTCAAAGGGGAGAGGTTAATCAGTCAAAGAACAAGTGGTAGTTTGGGGGAGAACATATATTGTGCAACTGGAAGGACTTATTATTGGAATGAAATTCCCTATTGATTTGCAAGAAAAAAGAGGAGGTAACTAAATACTTTTATAATTGTTAAAGTACATTTAATCGAAGACAACAAGGTTGAAGTAACTATTCAGATAAAGCTGTAGGTATGTTGTAGCCCTGACAACAACTAGTCTTTACAATAGTTTGATAGGACCATCTATTTTACTTTCTCTCTACATGTTACATATTGCTTCTTCAGCTTGCGTAAGGTCATAGCCAGTATGTGGTTGAAATCTGAACCCAGGTCTTCCTGATTCTAAAACTAGCACTCTAGCCACCATAACAAAATGTCTTAGAAGTATTACTTTTGGGGGAGGGGAGAGGAATTGGATTTGTGATTTTGTCAATGTGTAGAGAACTCTAAAGTAATTCCCCACCAATACAGATCAGTAATTGTGTAATATGTAGTCTCCTGGGGCACTTCTAAGTTAGATGACTTGCCCAGGGTCCGACACATAGATTATAGATTAAGTGTAATAAAGGATCTTAGAAATCATTTTGTCCATTCCTCTCTGTTTATAGATGAGGAAGGTGAACCCCAGAAAGAGAAGTGACTTGGTAAAGAACACATCAATACTAAGCAACCAAGTTGAGATTCATATTTGACTCCTCAGTTCAAAGTCACCAATCTTCTACAGAACAGCTATGACATTCCTTCTAACTAGTTTGTGTTAATGGTAGATCTTGAACTCATGTCTTCTTGACTCCAAAGTGAGTAGTCTCTCCATTCAACCACACTGCCTTTTTCTCTTAAAATATTAATACACTTTAATAGAATATTAATATACTTAAATACAGTATTAAAATATGAATACACTTTAATCCAATACTAATACACTTTAATACAGAACATAATATAGCAGAGTTTTATGTTCCAGTTAAGGAGGAAATACAGAGCCACCAACAGTTATACAATAAGAAGTTTCCTGATTTCACCTTATATCTCTCCTGTTTGAATAGTTTTTTCAGCATTTTCTCAAAGAGGATCTCATTTGACTCTTATAATGACTCTGTCAGGTAGATGGGTCCAATATTGAAGAAACTGTGGGTCAGAGAAGTTATGTTAATGTCAGATAGGCTAAAATTTTCAGGCTGAATCCAAATGCTTCTCAATGTCTCAAATGAATTTTCAAAACCTGAATGTCTCCCCTTTGGGGACAACATATGTTCCAGACCAATTGGTCATTGATATAATTGTTATTAGTCCAACATTATAATCTGATCTAATTGGTGTTTGGGTCCACAGGATTGGGGCAAAAGTTTATTTCTAATGTTGACCCGAAACGTTGGTTAAAGGAGGCAAACAGGCTAAGTGATATGTAAATCCATATTGTTTATTCCCTTAAAGCTAGCTGAAGCTAGCGAACTTGTACTTACAAGGAGTCAGAACCTAAATTCTGACTATCTGATAAAAGAGTGACAAAGTTTTGGGACAATCCCAGGATGTCTGTGTCCCTCAGATTTATACCATGAGAAGGCAAGTTTCTTAGTTGAATAAGTTGTAAATACAAATAGACAAGACAATTGACAAAGTAGTGCCAGTTGGAAATTATGATCCCAGAATATCTGTTTTCCCTGTATAGCATATGCCCCTAGGATACTAAGAGAAGTCCCACCACTCTGATTGCAGGCATCCTGTTAGAAATAGGTCTTTGAAGTTGCTGACACAAGTAAAGGCATTTTTAGATCGAAGCTAAGCATGTATTAGTTCAGGCTTTGGCTCTTATTGGGGGTTCAAATCATTTGAAATGATTGTCACTAACTATGTGTATACATGTCATCATATATCTTGATGGGAACTTAAAAAATTCTGTCCACATGCCTCTGTATTACTAAAGGTTTAACTAGGCCAGCTGGATTTCTTTCCTTCTTTCCTTCCTTCCTTCCTTCCTTCCTTCCTTCCTTCCTTCCTTCCTTCCTTCCTTCCTTCCTTCCTTCCTTCCTTCTTTCCTTCCTTCCTTCCTTCCTTTCTTTCTTTTATTTTTATTTTTTCAGCTTTTTATCCTAATTTGTGGTTTTGGGTTTGACATAGACATACATTCTATACAGCCTGGGATGGGTTGTAGCATAGAGAGATGGCCACCCTGCATTTAGGAAATCCTCATCATTCTGCTCCATCATCTCTTTTCAAAGAGCCTCAGTTATGCTGTATCATGATTCAGCCCCGGCACACAGTGTTGGAGAGGGGCCTCACTGTCAGCTAGAATTTTCTGCATGGATGACTGGGGATGGCTGCATTGGGGGACTTCTTTGTGAACTCTTCTAGACTGGTTCAGACTCATATGACATTTGGATAGATAGTGTTTTCCTTTTGTTTATTTAGAGGCATTCTCAACCACTCATGGAGAGTGTGGACACTCTTCATTACAGCATGGTACGTTCACTGTCATTCAGTGAGTTCCTGTTTTAGCAAGAACTGTATACAAAGGTCCTAGATGGGTCAAAACCTCATAACAGAATCAACCTCTACTCCTGAATGCCTTATGTCTGTTCCCTCATCTATTTTGTAACGTTCCAGAATCAGAGAACTGCAGAATCTTAGTGTTAAAAAGAATCCCAGGGGCCATCTGGTCCTACTTATACTGGAACAAAAATCTCATCTACAACATATCCAACAAGAGGGCGTTCCTGACATTGCTGTAACTCTCTATGTCCAGAGGCAGTCCATATTTCACTTTAGGATAAAAAACTCTTACATAAAACTTAAGTTCGCTTTTCTCCAACTTCCACCTATGGCAATTGGCTCTACTCTCTGAATCAAACCAAAGAACCAGTCTACTCCACTTCTATATGACAATCCTTCAAAAACTTGAAAAAAGTTATCATATCTACCCCTAAACCTTTTCTCCTCCAGAATAAATATCCCTAGTTTGTTCAGCCAATCCTCAAACAGAATAATCTTTAAACACTGATATTGTATGATCTTGAAGTCCTTTGCAAACCTATATAAATATCTGTACTATCATTATTGTGTTATATCTATATTATCATTACTGTTATTTAACATATGAACTGTCCTTCCTGGCTTTGTATCATCTGCAAATTTGATAAACATGCCATTTATGTTGGTAGCCAAGTCATTCATAAAAAAATTCTCAACAGCATAATCCCAATGCACATCTTTGTAGTACTTTTACTTAAGACCTTCTTCCAAGTTGATATCTAACCATTAATGGGCTCTTTGGGTCCAGGCTTTCAACAAGTTTAAAAATCACTTCTAAATTCAGCTAACTACTCTGTCATCTAGCCTACTCTCTTCATCCTTTTTGCAAAAATAGTATGAAAGACTGTCAAATGTTTGTGATCACCAAATCTAAGTGAATGATAACTATAGCATTTCCCAGATCTACCCAGTTTCATAATATTCATATGAAAAAGGCAATGAAGTCAGTCTAACATGACCTGTGCTTTCAATGGGAGTGGAGAAGAGGAGACAAATGAGAAAGATATTGATGGCAGAGACAGACATGAAAGGACTTGGGAAATGAGTGGATGTATGTATGTAAGGGTAGACGAAAAAAAAGAATCCAAGGTTACATGTCTGAGAAGAATGCTGGAGTCACTTAGAAGTAGAGAAGTTAAGAAGAATAGGTTTATTGGGGAAGATGAGTTAAGTTTTTGAACATGTTGGGTATAAGGTGCTAGTTGGCCATTCAGGTATTTTGTACTAGAGTAGAACACTGGAGGAAATATTGGCTTAAGCATAAAGATCTGAGAGTCATCTTCATAGAGAATCAATGATGCGATGGGATTGGATGAGTTCACCAAGGGACCAATTGTATAGAGGGAAGAGAAGAGGACTCATGACACAGCCTTAAGGAACATCCATGTTTAAAAGAATGAGAAGTTGAAAAAAAAATAACAAAGTTGTAGGACAAGCATAAAAGTACACTTATAGAATATTAGCTGACATTTGCCAAATGCTTTTGCATACATTATTTCATTTGCTCTCAGAACAACCCTCTAAGCATGATTAACCCCAACTCACACATTAATATATTGAAGTTTAGAGAGTTCATTGGTTTGCTCATAGATACAAAGCTAGTAATTTACAAGATCATAGAGTTAGAGCTAGGAGGAACATTAGAGGTCATTTAGTCCAGCTTTCTCATTTTAAGAAGGAGGAAACAGACCCAGAGGGATTAAATGATTTGCCCTGGCAGTAACTGTACAGACAATAATTTACAAAGTTGGGATTTGAACTGTGGACATGGATTCTGTAATGAGCACAATAACTTGTTAGAGATATTGGAGCTTCCCTTCTTTACAGGTTTGAGTTAGCAGCATGGTGGTGAGTTTAGAAATGATGAGTTTATCCTGAGAGGGGCATCTCCCTTCACTCCTGCTGCCCCCTGCAGTTGAAACCAGGTACAGCAGCAGAGGCAAAGCATCACAAAGCAGATGCAAATCCTTTATAATTTGGCCAAACTAGCTTTATAATAGCAATAGCTAGCATTTACACAACACTTTAAAATTTGTAAAGAGCTTTACTAATATTATCTCATTTTATCCTTCTAACAACCCTGGGAGGTAGCTACTATTATTAACCCCATTTTACAGATGAGGGAACTGAGGCAGACAGAGATGAACTGATTTGCTCAGGGACACACAGCTAATAAGTTTCTGAGGCCATATTTGAACTCAGATATTTCCTGATTCCAATTTAATGCTCTACCCACTGCATTTCCTGGTTGCTTCCAACAAAAACCATCTCACATTACTCCCCTTCACATACCCCTTATCTTGTAGGTTATATAAGTGCCTTTTAAAGGGGCCTTCAGGAATCATGGTAAAAAAAACCCTGCTAATTAATTTAATAAATATCTATTAATGCATACAGTGTGCCAGGCACCTGAGGATACACAGATAAAGGAAAACATGACTCTTGCCCTGAAAGTAGTTTAGTGGGGAAGTCAGAGAAGAGAAATACAGAGTCACTAAAAATATAAGCTGTTTTTGCCCATTCCATTTTTGCCCAGTAAGACATATTCTTTTGAAGGTGACTGGCCTAGGTAGTAGGTGGATGTTACAGTCAATGTATCATTTCCCTAGGTGAAAAGCAAAACTTTGAATATTATGTTATAGTATGATAGAGAAATGAAGAGAATAACATCGGTTGTTTACGTAGTACTTAAAGGTTTGCAAGGTGCTGTGTAATTACATTTTATAAATCATTTTGTTTGATATATATTTTACTTGAGGAAGTCTGTTATTATGAGTGGAGCTAGTCATAGAGCCAGGAATTCTAGCCACGAAATGACTGTGTGACCCTGAGTAAGCAGCTAAACTTTCCAGTAGTCCCAACAATTCTCTACAGCTCAGTTTGCATTAGTAGAGGGAGATTCCTCTGGTGAGAGTTTCCTTTACCAAGGAAAAACCACAAATCCAGTCACTACATATTTTGGTTACTTCGCATATGTAGTATTGCAAGGATAACATTTGTAAAATATATATCCATACAAAATACCTAGACTAACTTCAAAACATGTCTGAACTCACAAAAAATTGAACAAAAATGATTGTTCTTATTGGAGAAAAAGATGTACATATCTTTCTAGTTCTTCTGAAGGATTGTTAACTTAAATATACAACATGCTACAATTCCTCCTGGTGAAGAATGCTATGCTACAAGCAAAAAGAATTTGATAACTGCTGTAGTAGGTGGTTATAACAAACCTTTCTTCAATTAAAAATCTCAGTGCCACGTAATACAGAGATGACAATGTTCTGGACATTTGAAAGGCCCAATTATCAATCAGTTAACATTTATTAAATATTTACTATGTACCAGGTATGGTGCTAAGCCCTGGCAATAAAATGAGAAAAAGTCTTAGATTTAGGGGAGGTCTTCAGAAGCCATCTGTTCCTTTGTTTTACAAATAAGAAAACTGAGGCCCAAGGAAATTAACTCACTTGTTCAAAATCAAACAGGTAGTAAGTAGCAGTTCAAGGATTTAAATCCAGGTCTTCTAACTCCAAATCTAGCTCTCTTTCCACGTGAGCATGAACAATATCTGCCATATTATAGTTGCAAAGCCAATGTATACCTTAAAAAAAGTAGATTTTAGAATCAGAAATGATGGAGGTTTTTTGAGGGGGAGGAGTAAAGGAGGTGATTCTGTTTTGGACATATTAAACTTGAGATACCAATGAAATATCCAGTTTTAAATTTTCAACAGATAGTTTGTGATACAGGACTAAAGCTCAAGAGGTAGACTAGGCTGCATATGTAGATATGGGAGTCATTTGCACAGAGATGATAATTGAACCTGTGGGAACTCACAAAATCTCCAAGTTAAAAAAAATGGAGAGAGAAAAGAGAGAAGGTCTAGGACAGAATCTTCGTTATACCCCCAGTTAGTGGGCAGGACATGGATATACATTCAACAAAGGAGCAAAAGAAGGAGAGATCAGGCAAGTAGGAGGAGAGCCAAGACTCATTTTTAGTAACACAAAAACTCAGTAAAGAGAGAACATTCAAGATAAGGTGACCAACAGTGTGAAATGCTACAAAGAGATTAGAAAGGATGAAGAATGAGAAAAGAAAGTCAGTCAAGAAAAATTTATTAAGTGCTTAATATAGATACTAAGCACTTTTACTAGGTGCTGGAGATACAAAGAGAGGAAAAATGCAATCTTTGGTCTTAAGATTTTCTTCTTTTTTTTGAAGGGGGGAAGGCAAGGCAATTGGAGTTAAGTGACTTGCCCAAGGTCACACACCTAGTAAGTATCAAGTGTCTTAGTCCAGATTTGGACCCAGGTCCTGCTGATGCCAGGGCCAGTACTTTATTCACTGCACTACCTAGCTGGCCCTCAGATTTTCTAATGGAGGTGATAACATAAAGAATTGTGCATGCAAGCTATATATAGCGAAAATGGAAGGTTCTATCATATATGGCCATTAAGCACACATTTGCTAATTTGAGAAAGAGCAGTTTCAGTTGAATACTGAAGGAGGAAGCTAGAGTACAGATGATAGAAAAGAGATTGAGAGAGAGGAAGTAGAAGTACTGAGTGAAGATTTTCCAGTATGTTTGTTGAGAAGGGAAAGAGAGATACAGAATAGTAAGATGGTAGTCATCAGTGGGGAGTCAAAGCGTCAAAAGATGGAAAGAAATAGTGCCGAGAGTACAATAGACAAGATAGGCAGATCTGGAGTGACACATTGGGGAGACAGGATTGAGGTGGTTGGGGATAAGAGAGTGAATATTAGTGATTAAGGGAGAGAATTGGTTCATCAGCAGCATAGGTCCCAGCATTATTGGGATGGGGAGATTAAAAGAGGAAAGAGTTTGTAAACCATAGGAAATGAGTCCAGGCAAAATATCAGTGAAATGGAAGGAGTTCACCTGATGAATTCAAAGGCATGATATGGCTTTCAACTGCCTGAGGTAGCAGCCTGGTAATGTTGTATTCTGTGGGGCTCAAAATGTCATCATTCCAGTTAATGAAAATGGGTTTGGTGGTATTTTATCCTGAGAGACTCCAAAAGCTCACCTTGCTTTAAGGTTTGAAAAGAACTTTATTATTTTTAGACATAAATTATTTTATTTTGTTATATTTCCTAGTTATATACAAGAAAGTTTTTTAGCAACATATATTTTTTAAATTTTGAGTTCCAAATTCTCTTCCTCTCTCCTGTACTTCTTTTCTCCTTGAGGAGGCAATTTGATATTGGTTATACAAGTGAAGTCATACAATCATATTTCTATATTAACTATGTTGCAAAAGAAAACACAAAATAAAACAATAAAAATGAAGTGGGGAAAATTGTATGCTTCAACATACATTCAGAGCCCATCAGTTTTCTTTCTGGAAGCAGATAGCATTTTTCATCATGAATCGAGTGGCTAAGTCTTTTACAGTTGATCCTTTTTTACAACATTGCTATTACTATGTACAATGTTCTCCTGATTCTGCTTCCTTCAGTGTGCATGAGTTCATATAAGTCTTTCCAGGTTTGTTTTTTGAAACCAGGGAAGTGCTTTACATCATCCCGTTTGAATCTCACAACAATCCTGATTATATGTACTATAATTATTCCCATTTTACAGATGGGACAACTGAGGCTCATAGAAGTCAAGTGACTTCATTGGGGTCATAGTGCTTGGAAGTATTGAGTCCAAGGAAGTATTGAGACTCTGATGTTCTCTAATGCTGAGTTCAGTACCTTATCCTCTGCATCACCACTACAATGGCTAAGTAAATTATGCTACATTAACATTGTGAAATAATGCAATTATGAACAAGTTTGAGAAACAGAAATCCAGAAAGGCTTTTCTGAAATAATGCAAGGGGAAAAAGCATAGTTAGGAAAATGTAGTACACAATTTAAAAAAAGAATGAGAATATATGGATAAAAGAAAAAATCGTAATAAGGACTTGGAGCACCTGAAAGATTGTTCTGATGATGCCCTCTGGTGGACAAAATGCTTTCGAATGATAATTGTCAAACAGTAAATGTGTACATAATAAAAGAAACCTAAAAGTGTCAAATAAATGTAATAATAAAATCACAAACTTTAGAGCTGGATGATCTTCTCTTGCTCTCTCTGATTTTACAGATGAGGAAACCAAGGCACAGAGAAAGAAAATTATTACTCGCAAAGTCATATATACTTTAGAAATCTGAGCTCTGACGATATTTTACTGAGTACTCTGTGCTTTAAATTAACAATTGGAAACCCTCACATCATAATTGGTGTGATACAGTGAGAAGAGAATTGGAGGTGGATTTAGAAGATCTGTGTTCAAATCCTGGCTCTGCCAGGATGATCTTGAGCAAATCCCTTTACTCATATAAACTTATTTCCTCATTTGTAAAATTAGGGAGGGTGGGACTTGATGGTCTTCCAGTTGAGGTCTAAGGTTCCTTTCAACTCTAAATCTATGCTAATCTGATTCTGTGATCATTAAAACTCTGTGATACTGTTGAAAGTACACAGGATTCAGCTGGAGAATCTGGCTTTCAGTCTTGGCTCTGCTATTTGTTAATTATGTGACTTTGGAAAAAATCTCTTAAGCTTTCTGTGCTTCAGGTTCCTATCCATCAAATGAGGGCTTTGGGCTGAAGAACCTGCAAGATCACTTCCAAGTCTTGAGCGTAAGAGGCAAGTAAGAGCAATATTATTCCCATTTTACAGAAGAGAAAACTCTTCCTACCTTGGCTTCAATGTATCCCTCTCCTTTAAGATGCAGCTTAAGCATTATCTTATGCAGGAAGCCATTGCTCATCCCCACAACTACTGCTCCTAAACTACCTTGTATCATGTTATAGATACTTTCTATGTGCATTTATACACACACACAAACATACACACACACACACACACACACACACACATATATATACACATAGATTTGTTTACTTTACATTAGTGTTACACATATTTATGTACATCCTTGTCCAGATTCAGTTAGAGGAACTGGCTTTGAATCCAAGGATCTGAGGCAGGATTTGAATTCAGATCTTTCTGACTCCAAGTCCAGCATTCCACCCATTCTACCATCGAGTTGCCATTGATAATTATAACAAGCATTTATACAATGCTTTACTATTCACAGACTCATATGATCCTTCCAACATCCTTGTATGGTAGAGAGTTTAGACACTGTGATACCCACTTAACAGATGAAGTGTGTAATTTACTTATGGTCACACCATTATTAAGTAATTCTATGAATGAAGAAGATTTGAACCCAGGTTTTGGAAATTCAAATTCAGTTTGTTTCCAATCACATCTTTACTACTTTTCTATTCTGAGTTTTTTCAGATTCTGAAAGTTTCTTATTTTAAATCACTTAAGAAGTACTGTATAGTGATACAAAGGAATAGGAATTTAGCCAGATCCCCCAAATAGTATTTTCAAAGTGAATTCAAGATTGATTTTGCTCTGTTGATGTCTTTAAATGTGTAAATAGCAATTAGTAGTCTCTTTATTTGAAGGGCTATTATCAGAATGAGAAATGTCCTTGGTTATCATGGGGTAAAAAGTCCTCCTGTAGGAGATGACACTTAAGCTTGATCCTGATATGCTTTGAGACTCCAAGAGGCAGAGATAAGTACAAAGAGCAAGCTTTTCTTCTAGGCTAAGTGTTCTTAATATGAGGTCAATGATTAAAATAACAACAACATTATTTTGATAACTGTATTTCAATATAATTTTCCGTTATAATCCTATATACTTTATCATTCTATATATGGGTCCATAAAATGATAAAGGTGTGCTTTCCAAGGAAAGGTTAAGAGCCTTTGCATAGTATTTCATTTCCAATTTAAATCTCATTCCACCATTTTGTGACCAGGACAAAGACCAAGCCATGATGAAGAGACTGGAGACCATGCCATAGGGTGATCAGTTGAAGGATCACCCCAAGTTAAAGAATGAGATAAATGGAGTGTTCAGGGAGGACTAGATCCTGTGGTATGAAGGCTTGCTGAGTCCTTTCCAAAACTTGTTCCAAGAAGCTGTAGTATGCACAGCAGCTACACCCTGGTAAAAACATCAGCAGATGGGTTAAATCAAGTTGAGGGTAACTGACAGGTTTCAAACTCATCAATGAAGTAGGGGTTTGTCTACTCAAGTATGTGAAGTCTTCCCCCAGTGGAATGGATGGGTAAGAACAATTTATTCCAATGGCTATGAAGGTGATTGAAGCAGGCACTGTGCAACGTTTAGAGCTTGGTCAGACATCAAAGACACCAAGGTCATTCACTGTATCCTGGGCCATCGCCAATTATCTTGACTTCTGTTTTGCCTTTGGACTTCAATGACTCAGGAAGGAGAACAAAGCTGATGACTTAGCATAACTCTGCCTCACTTAAATCCAATTCATGAGTAAGTCTACAACTGATGAGTTTATAATATAATGACATCATAAGATCATGACTTTAGAGCTGGAATGAATCTTCAAGGTCATCAAATTCAACTTCTTTGTTTTAACAAAAAAAAAAAAGGAAATTGAAGCAAATAGAAATTAAGTGACTTATGGTCACAACTAATAGATGTCTGAAGTAGGATTCACACTCAGGTCTTCTGACCCTTATTTTTACACTCTATCCACTATACCTCCTAGTTTGCTCAAGCAAGTTGTCCATATCCTTTGAATCAGAGACTCTATTGTCCCAAGAAAGCCTCCAATAAGAAGAAAGTCCTATATACTCCAAAATATTTATAGCAGTATTTTTTGTGACAGTTAAGAACTGAAAATATAAACGAACTGAAAATATAAAATATAAAAGAAATAAATAAGATAAAATAAGAAAGAAAAAAGAAAGAAAAAAATAAAATATAAAAGAAAAAATAAAAGAACTGAAAATATAAAATATAAATGAAAAATAAATAGCAGTACTTTCTATGATAGTTAAGAAATGGAATCAAAGGAGATGTCCACCAATTTTGAGAATGGCTAAACAAATACTGGTATATGAATGTAATATAATATTCCTGTGCGACCTTGCACAGCCCTCACTCACTCAAAACAAAGTCAAATGCAAGTCATGTCACCATTTCTCTGATGGGATGGTCTTCTTTGGCAATGAAGGACTAACACAACAACAACAACAACAAGAAACTATGTATGTAATGAATATAGAAAATCACGAAAAGATCTCCATGAACTGATACACAGTGAAGTAAGCAGAGGAAAGAAAACATTAAACACAGTGATGACAAGGATATAAATGGAAAGAACTACATACAAAAAAATCAAAAATCAATGTTGCAAAATTAAAAAGAGCACTCATGGCTCAAAAACAGAGAAGTCACCATCTCACCCTTTTGCAAAGGTGTTTGTTGTACAGTTGTTTCAGTTGTGGCCAACTCTTCATGGCCCCATTGAGGGTTTTCTGGGCAAAGATATTGGAATGGTTTGCCATTTCCTTCTCCAGTTCATTATACAAAGGTGAAAGGTGCACATATGTTACACATTTTTAGAGTGTTGTTCAATATCCAATCAGTTATGTTGGTTTTTCTACTTTTTAAAGTGCAATTTGTTGTATGGGGTGACTAGAAAGAGGAGGAAGAGAGGTACAGGGGGGAGATTATGGTAAAATAAAAAATGCATTAATAAAAACTTATTTTAAAAAAGTCAGATGAGCCCATGAAAGTGACTAAAGCATTATCATCTCTAAACCACAAAATCTTCACAAGGAAGAGTCAAAGTTTCCAGACCTTCCCTGTTCACACTGGAACCTTTGAGATCCAACTAGGTTAAAAATGCAAACATCAGCTAACTAAGTAATAGCTATAATCAAAGCCATAAAACAAAAAGGGTCTTTTATAACTGAGATTCTATAGGAAAAGACCTATATTCACGTGCCTCTAAATGAGTCTACACCCATTCTCCACCCCTTCAGCAGAGGATATGTTTATCCAAAAGAGTCAATTAGATAGCTATCTAATGTTCCTTGTCCTTCTCTACACTAGTTATGGAGTACAGAGAACTCATTAAAATGTTTTATTTCCGAACAATAATTACCAGTCATCAAAATGGTCAAAGTGCTTGAGGGTAGGCAAAAGTCTGGAGGGGGGATAGTAGCAAAAGAAAAGAGAGAGAGGAGAAATGCAATAAGGGACCTTCCACCTTTCATCTATTCATCTATTCAGTAACACAACTAGTATTTAGTATCCATTTATTTTGTGTAAAACTCTATAATTGGCACAGGAAATATAAAGACAACCCCCCCAAAAAAACTCAGTCCTTCCCCTTAAGAAACTTACCTTTGATTGAGAGAAAACAACATATACCAAAAAGAAAAAAAAAAAAAGAAAATTTGGGGGGAGAGTGGGAGGCATTAGCTACTGTGAGGATCAGGAAGGGCTTCAGGTAGAAGTTCCTGACACATAGTAGGTACTTAATACATGTTTATTGATTGATTGATGTAAATGGTGGCACTTGAGCTGATTCCTGAAGGAAACATGATTCAAGGGGTTGAGGTGGAAGGGGAGGGGCTGCATTCTAGATATGGGGGCTAGCCAGCACAAAGTCATTGCAACTGAGTCTTATGAGTGAGAAGCACCAGGAAGGCAGCATGATGGAGGAATAGTAGGCAGGTCAGTTTACCTGAACCATGGAGTGGCTGAAGAAGAATGATTACTACATACATACATGCACACGCATACATGTACACATGTGTATGAATAACATACAACGTACACACATAAACATACACAGATGCAAGATACAGATTCAATACAATACTTATACACATGTGCATACATGCATGTGCATATACATGCACACATATATACATATGCATATGTTCATATAATTACATAAAATATATGTTTCCATACATATGAGTAGGCTGGGTTGGGGTTCTGAGAAACAGAGGAGTTTGTATTTTACCTAGAAGTGAAAGGTGGCCACTGAAATTTCCTGAGCACAGGAGTGACATGATAAGACCTTGGCTTTATCAATACCAGTCTGGTAGCTGTGTAAAGGGTGGATTGGATATAGGAGAAATTTGAAGTCAGAATAGCAGTTAGGAAGCTATTTCAATAGTTCAGGAGTAAGGTGATGAAGACCAGGACTAGGGTGGTAGTTCTGTGAGTAGAGAGAAAGGATGGACATAAGATGTTATGTTAGAATGGGTCAGATTTGGTGGCTTATTAAATACAGATTTGAAAGAGAGGTAAGAATAGACAATGTCTCTGGTATTGTAAACCCTGGTAACTGAAAAGATCTTGATACTCGAATCTGAAATAAGGAAGTTAGGAAGAAGGTGCAATATGGTATATCATGGCATATTGGAAAGGATGCTGGATATGAAGTCAGAAGACGTCGGTTTGAAATTGGTTTTGCCATTTACTACTTATGTGATTTTGGATAGGTCACTTCATTATGGCCCTGGTCTATAAAATTAGGTTGGGCTAGGTATCCTCTAAGTTCCTTTATAATTAGGTGACAGAATAGTTATCTTGGACACATCTTTGGGGGAGTGGGGAGCGTACTTAGCATGGCTTTTTTATTTAAAAAGAGCATAGTTTTTTAAAAAAAAAAAAAGCCATAAAAAAGCTTACCAGAGTATCATCAGGTATAATTCAATTTCTTCAGGGTATTTTAGCAAGTGGCTTCATTGACTGATGACTCAAAGGAATCACAAGGCAACATGCTGGAGAAGAGACTTGATTAGTATGCCCCTAGTCCTGAATGTCCAGAGTGGGAAAGGGAGCTCGGTGACAAGGCAGAGACCCAGGGAGCTGCTTTGAGTGAGCTGCTCCTAGAACCCAATGGTCCTTTGCAGTTGCGATGGGGTCAATATCTTGCTGATAATTCAAGACAGTAAGACTGAAGTTTACTTGTGTCATTTGTTACAGCTATCTCAGATGTTGAGAGTCAGTAAAGGAGAGGGAAAGAGAATTTTACTGGGAATCCTGTACATAACAGGCATATTAAATAAACCTTCAAAAAAATAAGGCAGAGGTTTGTGTCACAGACCCTTTTGGTCAGGAGTGGGGAACCTGAAGTCTTGAGGCCACACAGAGAAGACCTAAAGTTTAGATTCAAAGGGCCACATATGTCCTGGAGGCTGCAGGTTCCCTATGCCTGGCACCTTAACAATCTGGTGAAGCCCACAGATCACTTGTCAGAAAAACGTTTTTTTTTAAATGTGGTAACTAAAATATGTAGGATTAAAAAAGAAAACAATTGTGCCAAAACATAGTTAACAAAATGTTAAAAACAAACAAACAAGTTCATCAACTTCAGGTAAAGAACACCTAATCTAAGGATAAAAAGTGTACAACATAAGTAAAGATTCCCCTTTTCCATATCACCTGACTTTGTATCCCCAAAATATGCCTCTCCTGAGGGAAAAGCCCACTGGGAATTCTAGTGCTCAGTTTTTGTAGAAAACAGAGTGACTGCTGTGCCACTAACTTTCTCATTCTTTAGCTTTTTGGATGAAAAGTAAATTCCATCCCAGGTTCCCCACTGAACAAAGACTATTTAAAGACTTAGTAATGAACTAATTTAGTTAGTCTAACATATTTTTGAAAAATTCCTACAGTAGGTATGGAGAGGAGGGTCAAAGTTCAGAAACAGATAGCCAGGGTAAAGGTCAGGAGACATTTATTACAAGGCACTCCCAGGAAAATTGTTTCACTTGCCGCAATGCTTTCCACCAGGGCCACCTGGAGCCTAACCTTCACCTTGCTGTTTGCCTTTGCTGCTTCCCTATCGGTGAGTGGCTTTCCATTCTCCTCTGCTGTTGAGAACCATTTCTTCCTTTGTGCATATTATCCATTATATGTGTATTTCTTTGCAGATCAAACCCTTCTCCCAAGAAAATGGTAAGTTTTTTCTTAATGTTCAGATAATGCTTCTTTGCTGTCTCTTTTCATTGACAATAGTAATAATGTCTTCTTTCCCCCTGGATGCAGATGCCAGTGAGCAAAGGAAAGATATTTTAGAAATCAACCAAGGTAAGTGGTATTTCTGACTCTTCATTGCTTTAAAAAAAGCTTTATCTTTATAAAACAAGAGCAATAATGACAACTCATATTTATACAGCACCTACTATGTGTAAGTATTATACTAAGTGCTTCACAAATATTATGTCATTGATCCTCACAGCAACTCTGGGAGATAGGGGCTATTATTGTACTAATTTTATAGATGGGGAAACTAGGCAGTATAAGTGACTTGCTGAGGGTCACATAGTTAGTAAGTATCTAATGGCAGACTTGAACTCAGGTCTTCCAGCCTCCAGGTCCTATACTCTATCCACTGTGACAACAAACTACCCATACTTTTATTACATTAATTTGAGTATATATTCTCCTTCCCCAATTAACTCATTCCTTATAACAAAAAAAAATCAATATTGGGACTTTTTGACAATGCATGAGCATTCTATCTCTGCAGTTTCCTGACTTTCAGGTCAGAGGAGTCAAGGAGGTCCCATTCCTTGGGATCATCATTATTTTCGTTTTAGTGGTCTTTTCGATCATGTAGTTTTTCAATCATACTAGAATGTAGGTAGACACTTATTTCACTCTGAATCAGCACATAAGAGTCTTTCCATACTTCTCTGAAATCTTCATATGAAAAACCATTTGTACAAGTGAGATGTTTGAATATGTCACTTTTTATTCAATTAATATATGCTAAATGCTTATTATACAATAGGTATACAACACAATTACTATATTATACAAACATAATAATGTATCATATTATTATATAATACAATGTCATATAATATAGCTACTGTATAGTTCGATTTATATATCAGTTTTTTAAGTCACTTTCTAATAAACGGGCACCCATTTAAGATTAGATTTGGGGGTGAGTATAAATCATCTGTTCATACAAATAAAAAAAGCTTATTGTAATTTCTCAGTCGTGATTTTTTTTTTTATTGGAAAACTTTATCAAAGCTTCATTAAGCTTTCTCTGTTTAACCCAGGGGAATCCAACATAAACTAAATCTCTTTTATTACGATTTAAGAAAGGCTAGAAGAAGTTGTTTTCATGAAGATGGTATTTAAGATTGAGAAGGATGATATTATGAGCTCCAAAGGATTAAGAATCTCTACACCATCCCCCGCTCCTGGAATGATGAGGACAAAATGACATCGTTTTCTAGTGGGGAGAAAAAGAGGTTTTCTTATAAGAAAAAGGTTTTCCTACAAGAGTTTTCAGTATTATAACACAAACTGTGATAGAAAGGGATGTAACTCAATATGCTTCCAGCATAGTTCAATTTTTTAAAAATATGCTTACCAATGTAATCTCTAGGTAGTCAGGGGTGGAGATTGTCGGTTTGTAGAAAAAGTATGTCACTTTAGCTCATAAAAGGAGATAAAGGAGTTGTATGCATTGCCACTCCCCCACCTTTGTTATGTTATTCTCAGAGACACAGTGAAATTCATGACTCAGTTGGGTTTTTAAACATAGAATTAGCATTAGAATTGGTGTTAACCTGCAACTACACACCCCTGGTTATTTATTGTCAGCCAGCGGATCTATTATATTAAACATTACTATGTAATATAAATATTATGTATATATTATATATTTATATAATAGTATAAATATATTATATATTTTAGTGTATTTTATTGTTATATATTATAAAGTTATTTTATATAATTTACAATTATATATTATATATCCTATCTATATATTATGTTGATATGTTATATTAAATATATGATACTAATATTAAATGTATAATATTAAAACATAATCATTATGAATATAATTCTAAATTTTGGTCCTCCAAATATATTTAAATTTTTTTCACAAATTCTCTCATTTATAGCTCAACAATATCTTTACTATGAAGCCTATAAGGTCAACATAATGGGTAGGGCTCCTCCAAATATTCCAAGGTCAGCCTAATGGGTAGGGCTCCCCCCAAAATGTCCAGGGTCAACCTAAAGAGCAAGGCTACCCACATGTACCTAAACTTGCTTTAGCGCTAGCTAAGTCCAAGTTGATTCTGTCTGTAATGAACAAAATAACAATAGCAGACATCTGTACAATGCTTTATGATAGACAAAGTACTTTCCATATGTTCTCATTTGAGTCTTACAACCCTGTGAAATCTGTGGTGTGGATACTTATCTACATTTTAATGATGAAGAAACTAAGGTTGAGAGAGGTTGCACGATTGGCTCAAAGTCATAGAAGATTAGTCTGAGAGTTTATATGTCAGAGTGATATGACATAACATAGAGTGCTGAACATGGAATCACAGGACCTAGGTCCAAATCTTGACTCTGCCACTGATAATTTGTGTAACTTTAATTAAGTCCTTTATCTTCACTGGTCCTCAGTTTCCTCCTCCTTAAAATAAAAGGATTGCTTTTTGATGATTTTTCCAAACTCTAAACCTCTAATGCTATGGTCCTATGATTAAAATAAGGTCTCTCAAATCCAAGTCCAGAACTCTTTCTACTATGCCACATTGACTGAAGAAAAAATCAGTGACTTGAAATTGAGAGTTTGTTCATTTACACAGCAGATATTTATTGAGGGTTTTCTATGTGCAGAAGACTAAGCTGGGCAGCAAGCGTCATAAAAAGATGAGATTCTTCCAAATATAATCCTGGTTGCCTCAGTGGTAACTAATGAAATAGGAAAGTATGATACATACAAAGTATAGAACAGAGTAGCATTTAATGAATGAATGATACATGATAAAGAGACTATAAAGTTATCTGCATTAAAGTCACGAATTCTATCATTCGCTTTAGATTAGTCCTGGAAGGAAGAACTAGATTCAACTCTAGATGAGTATTCACCCTTTCTAGGAAGCTTTCCCGAACTTAGGCTGAAGAGGGCTAATTACATATTCTCAGTCTTGTATACAATTACTTCTTCCAACTACTAGCTTGTCTAACAAGTCAAATACAATTCAAGACCATAGAATGTGTGAGCTGGAAGATATCTTAGCACTGATTCATTCAACCTGCCCATTTTACAGATGGGGAACATGAGGACTAAATGACTTGTGCCATCGCACCAGTGGTCCCCCACGCACTCCTTCATCTTCTTTTAAAATCTATGGTGCCATACTTTTTTCTATAATCTGACACTCTCTACCCTTGACTACCTAGAGATTATATTGGTAAATATTCTTTTTAAAAAAAATTAGCTTAGAATCATAAAAAATATTCCAAATTTAATCACTCATATTTTCTGTTGGTGCTGTGAGACTCCTTAAGAATGACTTCTTATATTCTCAAAAATATCTTTGGCATCAAGCCCTGTTCTTTTGTTCCCTGCATTGTGTGACTTTTCTGTCTCACATGGAACAGGTTGTATCAGGGAGGAAGTAAATGAATGTTCTGATTCTTAACATATGTGACAGGGTACAGCATGAGTGACTTGAGAAGCCAATAGACAGGCTTGCAGTGAGTGCTCCTTAGGTCACTGACTCAGATAATTGTCCAATTTTCTATTTCACTTTATTTGTGTAAATAAGAATGAGTATGCAAAAATATCCTTAAAATAACTTAGTTATTTTATTTATACATCTCTGTTTCTTGAAATTTAGGGCATGACCTTGACAAGAAAGATTAAGAGTCCCAGCCAACCAAGGGTCAGTTTGTCAAATTTGATAAATTCTAAGTTCTGACCAACCCAAGCCATAGCTAGAATCTGAATGAATGTGTCCGTTCAGGGACCATCATATTATATAATTTGAAACTGGAAGGGACATTAAAGACAATCTTTTTTCAATCCCATCATTTTACAGAGCAGGCGAAAGGGCCAGAGAGTAAAGTGATTTGGTCAAATTCATACAGATTTTAAGAGATACAGCCAGAATCTGAATCCAGATCCTCTGACTCTTAACCTTTAAAACTCTGGAAGCTTACAACATAGAGTGTGAGAACCACAGGGAGGTCTTTAGAACACAAAACATTGTCTCTGAGAACATAGAATACAGGATCTCAGAGTGGAAAGGGACCTCAAATGGTATCCAGTCCAATTTCCCACCCAGTTCAAGATTCACACCTTACAGCTTTCGAGATACTCATATCTATAGCTTTGCTATAGGTCACCAGAAATATGGAGAACAATATGTCAGGAGAAAATCTTTGTTGGATGACAAGAAAATTATGGCTTTCTATCTTTTTACCTATTAATATGCATTCTACTTTTTGGTATCAAGTAGAACAATCCAAGGGCTTCTAGGTGGTGCAGAGGATAGAGCTCTGGGCTTATAGTCAGTTCAAATCCAACCTCAGACACTTACTAGCTGTGTGACACTGGGTGAATCACTTACCCCTCCATTTCTTCATCTGTAAAATAAATTGGAGAAGGAAATGGCAAACCACTCCAGTATCTTTGCCAAGAAAATCCCAAATGGGGTCACAAAGAGTTGGACATGAATGAAATGATGCCATCACCACCACAAAAGTCCAAGCCCTCTTTGAAAACCAGCATTTGCCGCTGTTCTCTAAAGACTCTTACACACAGATATTACGACACAGGTTGTCACAAGGCACTGACTATTAGCTCATGCTCTATATTTACCAGGTAATTATAAACCTGTCTACTGCATCTGACTAGTATAGTCAGAACAGCCAGATAGAAGTGATCTTGAGAAACCATATTTTCATGGGTTCATAGATTTAGAGCTGGAAAGGAACTCAAGAGACCATCTAGTCTGACATCCTCATTTTGAAAATGAGGAATATGAGACACTAAGAGGTGAAGTGAGCTGTCAAGGTAGTATCAAAGACTGGATTTGAACCTAAATCATCTGACTCCAAAGGCAATACATATGGGACCATTTCATCATTCTGTCTCCTCTATTGTGTCAGTGTCTTCATATCACATACCTTTTGATTAAGGTACTTGCTTCTGATTCTTCATCTATAAAATGGGGATAATAATATCTCACAGGCTTAAAAGAGCTTTGTATACTGTTTATAAAGTGTTATAGAAATATGAGATTATTATTGTGAAAGGCCTCCATAACTTCTCTCTGCCTCATTTTACCTCTTCTGTGTAATAATATGTAATGAGGACCATAAAAAGATAAGATTTTTCCAAACATAGCCCAGATTGTCTCTGTGATAACTAAGCCATGGGTGTTATACTCTAGTGACGGGAAAATGTGATACATAAACAAACATACTGCAGAGTTGCATTTAATAAATGAATGATACGTGACAAAGAGGTTACAAACAAAACTGAATAAAAGTCATAAATTGTTATCACTGTCTTTAGATTAGCTTTGCAAGGAAGAGCTAGATTCCAGTCCAGCTGAGTATTTATCTTTTCTAAGAGGCTTTCCCTGACTTGGCTGCTTTCTTTCCAGTAGGATATTATAAAATGTCAGAAGAACCTCTGAGAACATTTTGATTTCCTTAGTGAAAGTTTCTCTAAACATAAAGAAAATGTTGATAACTGTCACACTTTCAGTTTAGGAAATTTTTCTACAAGAATTTCACTTATAAAAATATATCCTTTGAATGAGTCATAGTAGTAAATAACAGTAATAGTCATAACCATTACAATGTTATATGTTCACATAGAAAACTTTTCTATTTAAAATATTTCACTAATATAACATCAAGACCAATTTATGTAAAGCAGAGCAGTGAAGTGGCACTATGGACAGAGTGCCAGGACCTGAGATCAGGAAGATTCATCTTCCTGAATTCAAATCTGGCTTCAGACACTTGCTAGTTGTGTAACACTGTGCAAGCCATTTAACCCTGTTTGCCTCAGTTTCCTCATCTGTAAAATGAGCTGGAGAAAGAAATGGCAAGCCACTCCAGTATCTTTGCCAAGGAAACTCCAAATGGAATCATAGTTGGACATGACTGAAAAACAGTTGAACAACAACAACAAAATAGCATCTTTTAGAGACAGTTTAAGCCTGCTATGAGCATGACTGGTCTTAAATTCGCTATCATCCTTGCTAAACAGAACTGATTAGAGCTTTCAAGTCAAAGAGGGAATCACATAAAAACATTTATATCAATTCCTTGATGTACTCAGATAATATTAAGTTATAGGAACACTGAAAACCAGTTCTTTAATCTTGAGGAAACTTTCTCTAATAATAGGTCATTTAAATCTATGCCAGTACACTCATAGAATCCTAGATTTAGAGCTGGTGTGTACCTTAGAGTTTGTCTAGTACTATTCTCTTTTCTTATGAATGGATAAAATGAGACACATAAAGGTTAAGTGACTTGCCCAATGTCAGACAGGGAGTTAGTGACAAAGAAGTAGGATTCCCACAATATTATCTGACTCCAAATCCTGTATTTTTTCTATTCTGTTACACAGAGATTGGCCTTGAATGCAGAGGTCAAGATACAGCAGTGAAGGAGAACAATGCTTAGGAATACCAAGACAAGCAGAAGGTTATAAAGGAGAAAGCCAAGTCTGTGTTTGTTAAGCAGCTGACTAGTATCCTAAAGTCAAAGATCAGTTACACTAATGCAATGCCTATATTCATGTAGACTCCTGGCATGGCAAAAGGATTGACAATGGATTTAGAAGAGGGCCCACAAAATGTCATGTTAACAAAACAAATGACTTATTACCCCCATGAGGCAGCTATACAAAGGTTCAGTAATCTTCATTAAAAAAAGAAAAATATCGATAGATGGTCTAGAATAGAGTTACATCCTATTGGCGGAAATAATAAACACCTCAGTGATTTTAATTTGCTCTGTGTATTTCTATTGGGATATAACCAATTGCCACATTTTCCATATTTTGATTTTTAATAGTGCAAATTTAAGTACAAGTGACCATTGCAGGGAATTCGTTATTTCCATTAAATGGCACCTAGCTGTATGGGATAAAATAGGTTAAAAATTTACAGAAATACTTTCGGAGCAAACAGACTTTATTTCACAAAGAAGTAGTAAATGGTAACAATGGAAATAACCATTGGATTTGTTGAATGTAGCCAAAGGTGATTTAGCTCTGGATAGAACCTATAAAGCAACTAAGTTAGAAAAGAGGACTCAAAAGATTTCAAGTTGGTTAACAAATAAGGCAAAGTTCTGGGAATATAAAGAAAGGCAAAAAAAAATCAATTTCTTCCCTCAGGGAGTTCACAGCCTAATGGGGAAGCAACATACAAATAATTATGTACAAACAAGATCTATACAAGATAAATTGGGAACAGTTTCAGAGAGAAGACACTAGTATTTTCCTGTATAATCTAATTTCAGACTGCTTTCATAATAATCTACCTAATTCAAAGGTCTAACAATAAGTGTTGAACAAATAGCTGAGTTATGCAGAATTTTTTATAGAATTTCAGGGGGTATATGATAGCGATTCAGCATCAGGTCATTGTTACTAGAAGATATGGAAAGATTTTCCTTAAAGAGATGAAACTCATGGACTGATATAGATTATGCAACGAAATAGTGGAAACTGTGCAGTGTATCACCAAAGACTGTAACAATTTAGCATCGACCAGATACCTAGAAAGACATAGTCAGGTGGGTAGAATTATATGATTGAAGCTCATTATCTTTTGTGAATCCACAGACAACCAATCCTCACCCTAGAAACTAGAAATCCTTGAAAATTAAGCCAATGATGAATTTGCTAAAAATAAAATGAAAATTCCCTGGAGCACCATAATTGACAGAATGGTTACGCACATTGATACACAGAAATTTAAGAAGTTTTTTTTTAGTAGATTAACAAGCCAGCTACTCATAATCTCCAATGTACATGGAATGAAAGACTTTCAAAATATAGAGAGGACTAGCAGAAGGAATCTAAACCATTTGGGAAAAAGACAAGGTACATGCCATCACTGTCATTCTATCTGCTACTATGGTTGTAGTGAAACGGCTTTCAGTGAGCCTATGGAAGATAAACTTGCATCTCAAAACTTCCATTCAATGACAAAAACATTTATTTTATCCACTTGTGCAATAGAAAGTAGAACACTGAATAGAAAGTAGTAATAGCAGGATGGTGATTTGTCCTAAAAGTGCTTCTTTCTGAACTCCATCAAAAACATGAGAAAACAATATGGTTATAAACCTTTAACTTATATAGAGATGTCATTTGGTGTCATTTTTTTCTTCCTTTCCCTCATCTTTTCCCTTCTTTTCTTTTCCCTTCCCATCTCAGTCTCTGTCTTTCTCTCTTTCTTAGCTTCTCTCTCTCTGTCTCTCTCCCTCCTTCTCTCCTTTCTTCCCTTCTCCTCTCATCTTTTTTCTCTTCATCTTCCCTCTCTTCTCTATATTACATGACAAATAATAATAATAGCAGCTGACTGTTATATACAGCTTTAAGATACATACAAGTTGTTGTTATTATATTATTCTATATTTAATACAATACATAATGCACACTGACATTTTGCATGTGTTAATATAGAGTATTCCAAAAGTTTTAGTGCAGATTTAAACATTGATAACTTAAATTTCACTGACTTTAAGCTCGAATAGCTTAAAATTGTACAAAGCCCTTTGGGATACCCTGTATATATAATAGCAGTTCAGATTAGATTTACGTATAGCTTTGATGTTTGCAAAGCACTTTACACAAATTATCTCACTGGATCATTGCAATGGCCTTGTAAGGTAAGTACTACTATCATCATTATATAGTGGAAGAAATGGAGATTCAGAACGGTTAAGTGACTTTATCACAGTCAGACACCTAATAAGTCTCAGGTCTTTCCACCTTTTCTTCTATATACGCTGTCAACACAAAGCTGAAAACACTGGGGTTAAGTTGTAATCATTCTGATTTTTTTTGAAAACTGATGGTACTTGTCTACCCCCAGAAAAACCAGGTTGGATTGTGTTTGCAACAGTGGAAGAGGACTTGCGATGTTTTATCCCCAAACTTTTCCCTGCTTCCCTATTATCACTGAGAGCAGATATTTCAAGACTGGGATGAACTTGTTGCTATGATGCACACAGGGACTAAGTCCTAATCTTGTTCTCCTTGGTGTTGTGATTTAACCAAGGAAGCTAACCAGCTTTAGACAGAACTCTATTGGTGAGCAAAACACCCGGAAGTGTTTAATGTTTGTTCATATAAATAATACACCAGTCTGTGTGATTTACCAGTTGCTTCATAGATGGATGGATTGTTTTAGATTTTGTTGTTGTAGATTGGTGATTGGTGAGAACTGTTCTAGATTTCCTTGTTTCTAGAGAATTTTTCTTTTAACCATAGGAAAGCTCTGCTTCATACTATGTTGATGTTTAATTCTATTCATTCAAATATTCTTTCTCTAATCTATTTCCAGCTGCTGGTCTGGACCTCTTTGAAGGAGACATTTTATTACCGGTGGGTACTCTTGCCAACAAAGTCATGTGATTTCATTAGCTTAAACACTTCTGATATGCTCAATCAAATATTTATTGTGCATTTATCTACTCTAAGAGACTTGTCCTTGATCTTCAGGAGGTTCTAACACCACTGGTGATAAGACTAAAAGGCAATTAGTCACCTACAGAAGGCAGTCATAAAATATTAGAGTTGGAAGAAGATGGTAGAGGTTAGCCAGGCCAACCTTTACCTCAGTGGGAATCCTGTCCGTATAATCATCTGTCACATAGACATCACTTGAAGATCTCCATTGATAAGCAGTCGGTTACATCCAAAGACAATCCATTCAACATGGTAGCAGCTTTAACTTACAGTAAGTCAAAAATCAGCTTTTTTACGACATCTCACTCAAAGTGAGAATGTGATAAGACCTTAGCCTAAAGTAGCCAAGGTTGCACATTGCATCCTGGGCCATCTCCAGTTATCCTGATGAATATCACGCCACTGGAATCAGATGGCTCTGGCGGAGAAAGTGAGGCTGGTGACATTGCACAGCCCTCTCTGGCTCAAATCAAAGTCAACTACAAGTCATGTCATCATCTTGATGTCATGGTCCTCTTTGAGAACAAATGACAAACACAACAACAACAACATATTGCTCTTAGTTTGGGACTCTATGGCCAAGCAAGATAAATCTAATGTGATATTGTTTCAGATACTTGAAGTTAATTATTATGTTCTCCCTAAGCCTTCTTTACCCCGGTCTAAACATCTCTACTTCCTACAACTGCGTGTCATATAGCATGATCTCCAGTCCTCTCACCATACTAGGTACCTCCTCTGAGTGTTCTGCAAAGTGTCAGTGTTCTAAAAAAATGGTGACCAGAACTAATCACAACCTTATAGACCATATAAATAAATGTTGTAGCACAGATAATAAATAAATTCTGAAGGAATTCAGTGATGGGGGAAATATTCCTGAGGATTAGAGAAGCAAGGGAAGACTTCTTAGAAGAGTACTCTTCCCTTCCAGGGGACCTTAGTGAATTATTTATCTTCTTTGTTTCTAGAAGAAAAACCGAAGTGGACTGAGAGATCCAACAAGAAGATGGACATTCCCAATTCCTTACATCCTGGCTGATAATCTGGGTAACAGTGGTTGTTCTAAACTTGGCACCCATGACTTTGCTTCATTCATATTCTTCTGTTGTGTAAAATAGTATCAGACATAGTCATTCATGAAATTCCCGAATTTCTTTTAAGCCATGTTGCACTTAAAAGCATACCCTACATATTATGTTGCACCATTCATTATTATTTTTCAAAACATTGTTAAAATGCCTATTGTTCCTACAGAATGAACTGCCTTCTATAATGTTGTTGCAGCTACCATTGCCTGTGTTATGTAGGATGTGTCGTTAAAGGATACTGCATGAGATATACCAGTAATAGCTTGCATTGAATAGCACTTTATGTTGTATTATCTCATCTGATCCTCACAACTACCCTATAGGTAGGTCCTGCTATTATCCCCTTTTTACAGATGAGGAAACTAAGGCAGACAGAGGGTAAGTAACATGCAACAGGTCATACTAGCTAGTAAATGTCTAATACAAGATTTAAACTCACGTCTTCCTGAGAGTTAGATGAGATATTTGTAAAAAATAAAATAAATGCTTAGTACAGTGCCTGGCACTTAGTGGGCACTATAAAATAGTGTGTTCTCTTCCTTCCCTTGAATCCACCCCTATGAGAATACAGGCTCCTAGAGATAGGGGATTATTTCATTTTTTGTCCTTGCAACTCTAGGACTGAGTATTGTGGGGGCACATCATGGACATTTAATAAGTGCTAACTGACGTGATTTGACTTGCAGCTAGTCAGGATTTGAGCTCAGATCTTCTGACTCCCAATTCAGTGTTGTTGTTGTTGGTTTTTTGTAGTTACTTCTCATTATCTCCATTCATTGTGACCACCTGATTTGAATAATCACATAGTCTCCCAGATCTAGATCATAACCATACATTTTGTATGCAGTTTAATTTAAATAAATAAAACCTATTAAATAAAATGGTTAAGCAGAGGAACTCTTAAGCAATACAGTAAATAATGTTGTAAAGTAAGCTTCCAAAAATAAACACTTCATTTTAACCCTTTCCCTTTATCATATCTTGATTTAGCCAGTTAGTTAACAAAAAATTTATTGAATAAGAAATGGTGCTGTGCATATTATCAAACCCTCATCTCATTCTGCAGTTTGGAGTAGAAATATTTTTTCTAGCATTTGTTGTTGTTCAGTTATTTCAGTCGTGTCCCTTTTTGGAATTTTCTTGGCAAAGATACTGTAGTGGTTTGCCATTTCCTTCTCTGGCTCATTTTACAGATGAAGAAACTGAGACAAATAAGGTGAAGTGACTTGCCCAGGGTCACACAGCTCAGAAATGTCTGAGGGCAAACTTGACACAGGTTTTCTTGAGTCCAGGACTGATGCTCTATCCACTGTTCCAACTAGGTACCTATCTAGCTTCTAATGTACTCTCTTATCTTAGAATAAAATCCAAAGATAAAGTTCTAGGTAAGTCTGGCATTAAAAAATCTTCTAGGTTAAGTTTTTTATCTTTTTATTTTAATTTTATGGATGCCTTTAGTTTTTTATATCATATTTGTTTTTGAATGTGTCTCTTCTTACCTAATCCCCTATGACAAAGATAATTTTTAGAGAGGAAAAATGAGTAATTTGAAACAATCAACCAACACATATACTCTTTTAGTCTTACTTTTAAGAGCCACCATTCATTCCCCTTCTCATTAGTTATTTAATTTGCCTCTGCTTGTGATGATGCCCCCCCCTTTAGTTACTGAGGTTACCCTGGAAAGAGTTAAGCATACAAGCTTTTGCCAGACTCCTTATTATGAAGCACTCTTAGGAACTATTTTCTAAAAGGACCAGTATTTTTTCTCTGCAACACTGTTTTAAGAAATATTTAAGCAAGGCTTTTAAGGATAGATTCAATTCGACAGATATCCATTTAGTCATACACACACATACACACACATATGTGTGTACATATATGTGTGGATATGTATTCATATAGGTTACGTGCATATGTATGTGTGTGTGTATGTGTATGTATATGTATATTACTTTGGTGAGCACTGGAGAAGACAGAAAGTTTAGAAGGTCCCTGATTAAGTCTAGAAGGAAACAAGATATAGTTTGAAGAGCACCAGTTTTGGGATTGGAAGACCTGGGTCCTAATTCCACTTTGACACTTGTACTGCTTGTGTAATCTTGGGCAAGTAATTTCTCCTCTCTACACCACAGTTTTCTCAGTAATATAAACAGTGGGGCTAAATGATCTCAAACTTTCTCTCTTTCTGGTTCTAAATTCTATTATCCAGCTAACTAAAGCGTTTCAAAATAAATTCAGAAGGTATAAAACAGAATGCTATACTAGCTATGAGAGGGAAGATCATTATTGATGGATGGAGGAAGAAAAGAGGAAGCCAGACTTGTTTCACCATTATACAGGAAACATTTTTCTCAAGTGGGTGTTTAAAATGAGTTCAATATGTTTTCTAGGACTGAATGCTAAAGGAGTCATTCTTTATGCCTTTGAAATGTTCCGTCTCAAGTCCTGTGTGGATTTCAAGCCCTACGAAGGAGAAGAAAGTTACATCATATTTCAGAAGTTTGATGGGTTTGTGTTATACAAACTGAAAATTCTGCCTTTAATGAATATATGAGTGACCCCAAGGGTCCCCTCAAAGAACTCCAGGCTCTTTTATACACTTATTCATCCTGGAGGGGTGGTGCTGAGTGCAATGTGGTTGTTAGGTTTCTTACTTAGAGTAAAATTACAAGGTAGTCTCTGAAGCAAAGTTCAAAGTATAGCTCATGTCTAAGGTCTCCACAGAATGTAACAGGATCTCACTTTACAATATGGATATCAGGACAGCTATTTGTTTCCTCTACCACAGAAAATCTCTGGTCCCAAATCCAGTACACTTTGCACTAACCCACAGTGTCTCTCATAGAAAACATGGGAAAGAGGAAAACTACACAATTCCTTAAAGAAAAAATAGGAGGATCTATGAGGAAAGTCCAAAATAACCAGAAAGAAGAAAACAGAAAATGTTACACCCTGAGGGACCTAAGCTAAAAAAGTTCTAAATAGAAGGACTGTTTTTTGAAAGAAAGTTATGGAATCCCCTTTTGTGATTTTTTTGAGACATGGTCGGTGCTTTTCTTATTGCTCTGGATGAGATACACATCTGCTGGTTGCCAGAGGTGGCTTTGATAATCTTTGTAAAAACTTTCAACATTCCTATGATTCTTGTTCTTAAGCTTAGTGTCACTATCAAACAGCTATGAAGAAGCAACCCCAAGCTTTTGTAACTGATACTGGGACTTGGGAATCATCAGATGAAAGATTCCTTTCTGTCTTTGTTTGAAGGTGCTGGTCTATGGTTGGAGATCAACAAACAGGGCAAAACCTTTCCATTGGTCTAGGCTGTGACTTCAAGGCAATTGTTGAGCATGAAATACTGCATGCATTGGGATTTTATCATGAGCAGTCAAGGTCGGATCGGGATGATTATGTGAACATTTGGTGGGATGAAATTATTCCAGGTGGGTGTTAATCTGATCACTGGTAAGTAAAATTTGGCACAGTCCACCTTTCTTTCCCTAATAAATTATGTGACCAAAATAATTAGGTATGTGGACCCCAGTAATCCTGTATCAACACTGTACAGAGTGCTTGTTGTTCTTCATTCTCGAAGAGGACCAAAATGACATCCCTATGGTATCAGCGTGTCTGACTATGGCTGATCAGACCAATAAGAGGTTAGAATGTTCTACCACAGGTTGGGCAGAGAGGGTAGAGCAAATTCTTTTCACCTGTTTTTAACTGATGATTCCTGTCTGGGAAAGTAGAAAAAAAGTGTCTAATCGTTTATTGACTGACTTTATTGACGGATGATGTTAAATAATAACTACACCATAATAAAACTAGATTAATGTAAAAATCTTGAATTGTAATCTTGAGTAATGGTGTGTTCAATATGCAAACCATTATGTACATGCAAAATATATATAATATCAATGGTGAACCAGGGCAGCTAGGCAGTGCACTGGTTAGAGAGTCAGTTCTGAAGTCAGGAAGACTCATTTTCATGAGTTCAAATCTGGCCTCAGACACTTACTTGCTGTGTGACCCTGGCCAAGTCACTTTAATCCCATTTTCCTCATCTGTAAAATGAACTAGAAAAAGAAATGGCAAACCACTCCAATATCTTTGCCAAGAAAATCCCAAATGAGGTCACAAAGAGTTAGATGTGAACAACTAAAGACCAACAACACCAACAAAATAATGGCAGGCCATTTCAAAGGGAAAGCATTAACAACGTGTGAGTGGGGGAGGGGAAAAAAGAGGATGGCCAAGGAAGGTTTTGTGCAGAAACTAGGATCTGAGCCTTCAAGGAAGTCAAGGAATCCAGGAGTAGAAGGAGGGAGAAGGTTCAAGGCAAGAAGGACAGCCAGTAAAAAGGCAGAGACTTGGGAGATGGGGTGGAAAAAGGCCACCATCCCTAAATTGTAGAATACAAGGTAGGGAATAAAGAGTAAGGAGATGGAAAAGGTAGAAAAGGCTTTAAAAGTCAAATAGAAGATTTTCAGAATAGGGAGCTGTGGAAGTTTATCATAATAAGGTTGTTCAGTACTGGGAGATCACTTTGGCAGCTGAGTAGAGGTTTTGCTGATGTTCTTCAGTCGTTTCAGTCATGTATGACTCTTTGTGACCCCATTTGGAGTTTTCTTGCAAAGATACTGAAGTGGTTTGCCATTTCCTTTGTCAGCTCATTTTACAGATGAAGAAACCGAAGCAAACAGGGTTAAGTGACTTGACCAAGGTTACACAGCTAGTAAGTGTCTGAGGCCAGATTTGAATTCAGGTCTTCTTGACTTGAGGCCCAGTGTTCTATCCACTGTGTGGAGTGGAGGCTAGAATGGGATAATAGCTGAGGCAAGGAGACCAATAAGAAGGCAGTTTAATAGAATGAGGACTGAAACTGTGATTTCACTGGTATAAGGAATTCTTGGGTGAGGAGATATCTTCTATCAATGGAGGTTGGCACCTTCCCTGCAACTTATGATCTTATATAGTTGTCTAGAGCACTGCAAAGTTAAGTGACTTGCCCAGAGTCATACATCCAGTAGGTGTCAGAGGGAGGATTTGAACCCAACCCTCTCTGTCTCTGAAGGTAACTTCACCATGTAATCTCTAAGGTGAAAGGACAGAAAATATTCCTTTCATCCCCCCAAATTCAATATGGGTGGGAGTAGGTGGAAAATGAATATGTTAGCCAGAGAAATTTGGGAAGAGATTGGGTGGAATGGTCTAGTAGTAATCTAATGACTTCTTTCTCCTGTTGGTGCTAGCTAAAGGTATTAGGTGCAGAACCATAGAGAAGTCATTCTTCTCTGTGTTCCCAGTATGATGTAGTGGAAAAGTGTTGCACTTTGATTCTGGAAAGACCTGGGCTCGTATCATTGCTCCAGCATTGCAATTGAAAGTCTTTTTCTACTTCTGAATCCTTATAAAAAGTATTAAAAATAATAGGGGAAAATAAACAGTTCATGGAAACTCACTAACATCTTGAAAAAGTCCCACCATATGTAAAATGTTCCAGTCCTATAATCTACTTCTGAATTCTTATTACAAAACATGAAAAAAATAGGGGAAAGTAAATAATTCAGAGAAACTCACTAATATCTGGAAAGAGTCCTACAAAATGTAAAATGTTCCTCTCCTATAATCCCTTACCTTCGTAAAGAAACAGGCTTACATATGTTGTCTTTCACACCAAGTTTAGGCATTACAATTTCCCAATGTTAGGTTTCACTTATTTTTGTTCTTTTTAATTATTTTGTCATAGTCATTGTGTTTGTATATGACTGGTAGAAAGGAAATAGAAGCAAGAGATGATAGCGCTGGGATGCCTTCTCTGTAAACTGGGTACCTTCATATCTTCTGCTGTTGCCAACAAACATCAGTTGGGAAACTTTCCCTCCCACTCTTCAAAGCAATTATTTTCACACCTGAGTGAAATTTACTCACATAGTTTCTTTATGACTAGTGGAGTTTAAAATGTCAACACCAGGAGGAAGAGGGTTAGATTTTAAGTAAACAAGGCCAGGTAAATAGGCAGACACTTGGTTCCATTTAAGGAGATTTAAGACTGATTTCCACATCCTAAAATATCTTCCCACTAGTCTTACCACTATGTCTGAAATCTCCACTCTCTAGGCCCTCTTTTGGTTGAAAATATTGAAGGAAATCATTAAAACCCTAATGTAATTAGCATTTTAGGTCATGTTCAGATCGTATTCTTTATGTCAGAGTAAGGGCACGTAGGTGGTACAGTGGCTAGAGCACCAGGTCTGGAGTCAGGAAGACCTGAGTTCAAATCCTGCCTCATACACTTACTACCTGTCTGACCCTGGGCAAGTTACTTCACTCTGCTTGCCTCAGTTTCCTCATCTGTAAAATGAGCTGGAGAAGGAAATGATAAACCACTCCAGTATCTTTAAATTAAGAAAACCAAGAAAACCCAAAGTGAGACCACAAAGGGTTGGGACAGTCATATAACCATGCTATGACAGAGGACATTTGTCTCTTATCTCAGTCTCTGCCTCTATACACACACATATATACACATAAATTTGTTCATATATATGTGTATATATGCTTACATATATACATACATGCATATTATCATTAAAAACAAATTTCATTATGTACAATGGCTCAACCAGATAAGTTCAGGAGGTGGAAATAAAGATGGTTAGTTTCGATTGTAGGAAGTAATAAGAACCCAATTAAAATTAAAATTAGAATGTAGCACATAGTTATTGGTGCCCTTGCTTACAATATCATGTTTCTGAAAAGCTTACCTGTGTAGAAGCTTTTTTATACATATAAGATATGTATATTCACATAAGAGGCATTGATAAATACCTCCGGAATGCTGCCCTTCCCTCTTAGGTGAGACTATGATTTCTGCCTTGAGGGGAGCAGGATAAAGGCCACAAGGTTTGGCTATCCTTTTCATCAGTATCAGAGAGGGGTACTATACTAGATTATATCTACTTGTTCCCCCCCTCAATATTGCTGGTCCCAGGGTGTGATAAGTTCAAAGAAAAGCTTCTTCCTTTGTCATTCCTTTGGGTAAGATAGGTCCAAGCTTACACCGTCTGGTTTGGCACCTTTCCAATGAATGCTGGTTATACAAATAGAGAAGAGCTTTATCTAAGCAAAATAGAAACAGAAATGAGATAAGCTACACAGATTAGCATACCAGAAAATTACAGAAGAGGGAATGAAGTCTTCAGATGGAGGCTAGAGACAATCTCAGTCGAATCAAAAGAGAGATGCCTGGCTCACTCCAGAAGAAATTATTTCTCCAGAATCTCCTAGGAAGTAACCTGGAAATCAGAGACATGTGAAAGAGTTGGTTTCCTCAACATATTTGCAGTTTTTATAATTTTTTTCTCTCTCTCCTCCCTGGAGTGGGTCTGAAAGAAGTCTGGAACCATATGTCTCTATCTCAAAGAACCATATGTCCCTAGCTCCTTCACCATAACTCTCCTACCAGCTCTAATCCTCTGGCAGGCAGGCAGCACCACTGTCAGTTTTCCAATTAAGTGTCTGTTTCTGCATATTCACAGAGCTCCATACCTGAAAGCCTGGATTACCAAAAGATAATTCCAATTTTCATAATAGCTTCTTTATTTAAAAACAAGCAAACACAATGCTTTAAGCTATGTGACAAATCAGGGATAATGACTAGAACTATGATTTAGTTAGGGCAACTAGGTGATTTAATGGATAGAGAAGCAGGCCTGGAGTCAGGAAGACATGAGTTCAAATCTGACCTCAGACACTTCCTAATTGTGTGACCCTGAACAAGTCACCTCACTCTGTTTGCCTCAGTTTCCTCATCTGTAAAATGAGCTGGAAAAGAAAAAAGCAAACTACTCCAGTATCTTTGCCAAGAAAACTTCAAATAAGATTACAAACATCAGACATGGATAAAAAAAATATGACTCAAATGATTTAATTGCTATAGGGAGCTCTCAGGTTAGGAAACCCTTTCCACCGATGCAAGTCAGCACCTTCTCTGCAGTGCATACTCAGAAAGTTGCCAAAGGGCACTGAGAGATTAAATGATTTGCCCAGGGTCACACAGCCAATATATGTAAGGGGCAGAATTTGAATCAAGATCCTCCTGCCTTTGAGACCAGTTCTCTATCCACCACACTATACTTACTGTCTTACTGTGAAAGATTATGGAAGTACAAATACCAGCATAACTCACATAACATTGTCATAACTGTGACATAGTGTCATGGAATACTACTTTGACACCTTTTCCCACTGGAAATCTACTTGCCCCCCTTGTTAACCTTGTTTCACCTAACATTTCATGTCAGTTCCTCTAAACTCCAAGGCCAGACTTGTCTAGCTCTTCCCACTTCTCCCCTACTCATCACTCCAATTCTGTCTCATATCATCATCCAGAAACCCACCAAAAGAGAATATGTAGACCAGAATTGCTAGCTATTCATCTGCCAGGACCCAGAGAAATGTAGGATAGTTTTTATGGGGAAAGAAGTTTGCAAAAATCAGGATTGTTATAAAAGTGGAGAAGAAAATGCCGTACAGGATCCAAAGGAAGGGATAAGGCTGGAAAAAACATCCAGAATTCAAATACACAAAAATTTTGTGTAGGTGGTTCAGTGGATAAAGTAATGAACTTGGAATCAGGAAGATATTGGTTCAAATCCTACCTCAGACACTTATTACTGTGTAACTAAATTATTGGACAAGCCATCAAACTCTGCATATACAAACAAACCTTTGTTTCCATATATGTAAAAAATAAAGGGCGTTGACTCTATGGCCTCTGAAGTCCTTTAGCTCTAAATTTGTGATCTATAATCTACTTACTTCAAAGCTCTGTGAGTTCAATGGTAGAGAATCCTCCTTCCACCAAAACAGGTCACAACTCCCTCATATCTTGGTCTTCATGAGTTGTTGTGTTTGAAAAATTCTGGTGGTGGCCAAACCTCATGTAAACTGAGATAGTTAGACTGGTCCATGGAGGAGAATGGACTTGACCTTTACAGTTTGTTTAGCTTCTCCTTAAACTTGGCTTCTGTGGGTCTAGCCACAGAGAATCTCATTAATCACACTGGGCTAGGCTAGGTTTAGGGGCTGATTCTGAACTCCAGACAACTGAGAGGAGTTAAAATAAAACTAACAAATGTCTTTAGTTTGTTGGAACTTTAATCAATCAACTCTATGTGCTAACATAATAAATATCTGAATTAAATATTCACTAATCAATAAATATGTTCTAATCTGTCATTTTAGTTAGTTGCTTACTACTTCCTATAATTGAGACTTACAGTCCTTATTTTCTCCCCTGGGCTTATCTGGTTAAGTCAGCATACATAATAAAAATTGTTCTTTATGGTAATATATATGTATATGAATATGTATATATGTATGTATGTATGTGTATACATTTATAAGACTGATTAAAGTTTGAACAAACTAAACACCTTTGCTATATATATATATATATATATATATACATAAAATATATTTGCATGTTAATATATTTGTACATTACTATTAAGAACAAATTTTATACACGTATAAAATATATCAGATTGAATATACCTGTGTGTATATGTGTGTGTGTGTGTGTGTGTGTGTGTGCGCGTGTGTGTAAAATCAAGATTCAATGCCAGATTTTCAGTCTCAGGAGCTTAGGCTTCCTCTTAGAGGATAAAGGGAATCATTGATAGTTTCACTTTGTAATATATATCAGATTATTTCTGGTTTGGGGGAGGGGGAGGGAAGGGAGAGAGGGAAAAAATATGGAACTAAAAATTTTACAAAAATGAATGTTTACATGTAATTAGAAAAAATCTACTATTAAGTAGAAAAATACCCAAATTTTACCATGCATGCTGACTCAGTCGGATAATAAAGGTTCAGAAGAAAGAAATAAGGACTGTTAGTTTCAATTATAGGAAGTAATAAGTACCCACTTAAAATAACAGAATATTGCACATATTTATGGATTAGCTTTTCCTATATATGCATGCATGTATGTATATATATATATATATGTACACATCTATTAACTACCTACGTTATACAAGCTGCTGTATTCAGTGCCATGAAAGATACAAATCCTTAACACATAACAAGTATTTCATAAAGGCTTTTTCATTCATACAAAGAAAATAATAATAGAAATACTAATTAATATTTATACGATGATTTAAGGTCTACAAAACACTTTATATACATGATCTCATTTTGTCCTCATAACAGCCTGTGTTATTTCACAGACAAGGAAACTGAATCTCAAAATCTCTTGTCTACAGTCACAGAACTAGTAATTAGTGGAGATGGGATTTGAATAAAGGCATGTCCTGACAATGCTAAGAAAAATGTCATAGAACTTGCTCTATAGACCCAGTGGAAGAGAAAGCATAAACGCCTAAAAAGATGTTATAAAGTTTAGGGCAAATGCCATGTGAGTCCAAAAGCCAGGTGCTCCAGAGTGCTCCAGAGATTCAGATGAAAAAATAATCCTGTTGGCCTGAGGTGGTCAGAGAAGGCTTCTAAGAAGAGGAAGGATTTTAACTGGATGAATAAGATTTATGGAAGTAAAGAGGAGGAATGAGGGTATTTTAGGTGAGAATAAATAGCATGAGTGAAAATAAAGAGCTAGCCAAGCACAGGAGTCAGGATTGTGATTAAATCAATGTGAATAAAGCAGAGAGTTCATGTCAGAGTATTAGAAGATGATAAAACTGGAAATACAGGTGAAGGCAAGGTAGTGGGCACATTTTTAGGGTATGGAGTTTAGACTTCATCCTGTAGAAAAGAGGGAATCATTGATAGTTTAATTTTGTAAGTAATTATTACAGAAATCTGAAGGTATGCCATGGTTTCTAAAAAGAAATGGCCAAACTAATTTTATTTATAAATTTGGATCTCACAGTCTACATGGTTTAAATCTACTTTCATCCCCCTCTGACTTGTCTTCCATTATCTGCTTCCTGTGAATGACTGATATGAGAAGAGCTTCCTCCTTGGGGTGCACCAGGTGACATTTCATTGCAGGCAAGCTGTATAAATACTTGTCAAGACTGAGACCAGCTGTTTCTCTCCCTGTCAGGTTATGAGCACAACTTCAATACCTATGATGACAGCTTCATAACTGATCTCAACACTCCTTATGACTACGAATCTTTGATGCACTATGAGCCATTTTCCTTTAATAAGAATGAGAGTGCACCCACCATCACAGCCAAGATCCCTGCATTTGATGACATCATTGGGCAGCGCCTTGATTTCAGCACCATTGACTTAGAAAGGCTTAATCGCATGTACAACTGCAGTGAGTTATGATGGGGTTGACCAAAGGGATTTTGAAGCTATGTCACCTTCCTGCTCACCTTGGGTCTGTATGTTCTGTCATGGTCTTCTCTTTTCTTTCTACTTTACTATGAAGGGCAGAGACTTAAGCACACTAGATCTTGTTTGTGTCTCTAGAAGAGATTTTTGTAAGCTCCCTTTAATGTCCTTTATAAGCCCAGCGTTTTATTCATCAAGCATAAACAAGCACTCCTCTATATCAATGTGGTTAACAAATAAATGTAAGTGGAGAACCTGTTGGAATTTAATTGAGAACACAAGGATTTGGGTATTAATAAAGGAAATCAGATTAGGAAATCAAAGCTTCATGATATTAACACCTCTGGATAACTTTTGTGAAATGGTAGGAGTGAATTATTGGACTTGGAGTCAGGAGACCTAGGTTTGAATCATGGCCTTAACTGTTAACTACTCTGAATCTCAAACTTCTTATTTGTGAAATAGGCCTAAAAATCCTTGCATTATTTACTTACCAGATGTGAAGAAAAAGCCTTATAAAACTCAAAGGGAAGTATGAATACACCACAATTTCTATACTTTGTCTAGAAATTAACTGCCTTTAGAAAGAAGAAAGCTTGATCTTTTGAACCATGAATTTATATGGCATGTTTTTTCCAGCGGCAACTCATACCCTTCTGGACCAGTGTACTTTTGAGAAGCAAAACATTTGTGGCATGATCCAGGGCACTAGAGATGATGCTGACTGGATTCATGAGAGAGGTGATAGTCCTGGACGAGAGGATCATACTTTTGTTGGACAATGCAAAGGTCAGTGAAACAAGATAACCAGGGGAATCAAAGGGGCAGTCAGGTTTTTACTAGATTGGTTATGACTACCCTAAGTCAGCATTTGTTTTGGCATCTAGATACTTTTATACATAGGAATCTAAACAAGGACAAAGGGCATGTCATATACATTAACAAAATAATATAACACTCAAGGACAGTGCATGCAAAGGAAAGATAAAACTGAGGGATAGGAAGGTTGAGAGGATGAATGATGAGCAACAAGAGAAGGAAAAGACGATTCATGGGTTCAAAAAGTCAGCTTCAACAAGTTCAAAATGGGGGAAATATGGCTAGGTAACTGAAAAATGTCTTCAGGTTTTAGGGGACCAATTGCTTTCAACATGAAACAACAATAAGATATGACATTGAGACAAGTTAATATAACCTCACACTTCATTAAGAAAGGGATAGCATTCAGGACCAGGGAGAAGGTTTTCCCACTACTTTTTCTTTTTCTGTGCAGATCACATGTTGCATTTTATCTAGTTCTGGGCAATGGATTTTAGGATGGATATTAACAAGATGAATGAACAGCGCTCAGAGGAGGGCAACCAGGAAACTTTATTGAAATCACTTAAAAGAATGGGGGATGTTTAAGTTTGAAGAAGACATTTGTAGTTGTTTTCAAGTATTCAAACGGCTGTCATATGGATTGAACTTATTCTGCTTGCCCCAAAGGCAGAACTCAAAACAAATGAAGTCCCAGAGACAAATTTTAGTTTGATGTCTTCCTTCCTTTCTTTTCTTCTTACCTTCCTTCCTTCTTCCTTCCTTTTTCTTTTCTTTCTTTCCTTCTTTCCTTCCTTCCTTCCTTCCTTCCTTCCTTCCTTCCTTCCTTCCTTCCTTCCTTCCTTCCTTCCTTCCTTCCTTCCTTCCTTCCTTCCTTCCTCTTTCTCTTTTTCTTTCTTTCTATTCATCCATCTATCTCTCCCTTTGTATGTTTTGAGTGTTACCTCACCCTAAGTGAGTACCTGAAAAGACCTTGGCCACTTTAGGGCATCCTGGATCATCTCCAGTCATCCTGATGAATATCTGGTCACTGGATCCAGATGACTCAGAAGGAGAAAGTGAGGTTGGTGACCTTGCACAGCCTTCGCTTACTGTAAACAAAGTCAAGTGCAAGTCATGTCATCATTTCTCTGAAGGCATGGTCTTCTTTGGCAAAGAAGGATGAATACAACATCTATGTTCTAGCAAGTTGAGCTTTAGAGCTGTACAAAAGTAGAATAGGCTGCTTGGATAGGAAGTGAGTTCCCCATCATTTGGAGCTTTTATGGAAAGGTTAGGTAACCCCTTACTAGGGATAATGTCAAAGGGTGTCTTATTGAGGTTTGGGCTGGATTAAAGGGATTCTGAGGTCCTTCTAACTCTGAGAGTCTATGAATATGAGTATCTTCTTTGAGACTTTTGACTGAATCTGTTATTAGCGTAAGAAATTTCCAATGTGGAGATTTCTTCTTTTGAAGCAGATTGGCAAGTCACTGGGTGGTGTATGGTCATAGGGAGTTGCCAACTTGTCCAGAGTCAGTTACACTGACAGTATGTTTCAGAAATGGGACTTGAACCCTGACCTTCCTGACTCTGAGTCCTGCTCTCCATGTACTATACCAGGTCACCTCATATAAATAACTTAGGCACTTAGAAATACAGTCTTTTAAGTGATTTGCCTTTAAGTGATTTAAGTGATAAGCCTTCTGAGAGTCAATAGGTAGAGATGATATCTAGGGTTAGACTTTCTGCCCAAAACAAGTTAAACAAATACCCAGCTGCCTTGTGGCAAGGCAAATTTCCTTTCTTATATCCCAGAAAAAAGATAAAATTTCTTTGCTATCTTCAAGGTTATTGAGTCAATATTGTGTTTATCTCCCGAGGATTCTGAAGATACCTCTGAAGCCCAATTATGATCATAAATCTAAGGTCTGAGTCATGATTGTTTATGGGTTAATATTTGATTTTTTAAGCAAGCAACAACAGTGATCTTTAAATGGGAGGAATGTTTTATACATTGTTTGAAATGTTTAGAATGTAAGATTGGGTATATTACTGATTAAAGGAAAAGACCATCTCAACATTGAATGTTTCTGGAATTGCTTTATAAGATTCTGATCCATTTGGATTTCTGTTGATTGCTCCAATTATTGACACTCCTCTTCCCCATCTTTTCTAGGATGTCCCTATATCCACCCTCAGACAGAAAGCAAATTTACCCTAAAAGAAATAAATCACTAATATGTTTGAGACTTACATAGGTGTTGGGTCTGTTCAAGTTCCTTCTTTTGGCTATAAGGATTGTGATCTGTTTTACACAGTTGTCTATTGGACAAGACTTTTGTACATATTTCTTAACTTTCTCTTTATACTACATATACTTTTACAGGTATTTTTCTCCCTAACTAGATTGTAAACTCCTTGTGAATAGGGACATTCTTTGTATCTCTAGAGCCTAATAGGATCTGCTCATTGTAGGATGTACTTAATAAATACTTGTTGATTGAAAAAAAAAAATAAGATTCTGATCCATAACTCTTATTCCGTTTAGGAAGGAGTAGTTTCAGTAAAGTAAAAATCTGATGTTTGTTATAAGATATTAGTTAGTTTTTAAATAACTGAGAAAAAGACATAGGCTATACAGCTGATAGGGATACTAACGAACAGTATGTCCCACCCTAGGTCTAGTTGGTGGCAAAATTGGGACTGATTCCTCCAAGTCCAGCATTTTTTTTTATCACAAGGGTTCAGTGTTTAATGAAGGTTTACCATGTGTAGAAAAGTGCATGAGGGCTGGGAAAAATACAAAGTTTGGCTAAGATGAAATATTCCTGACCTAATGAAGGTTTTATTCTACTTATAGTAGCAATGTCACTAATAGTATAGTCTACCTTTCTCCTAGGAATTTCCTGTGATAGAGGAGTCCTTTGGGATCTATTTCTTACCTAAAATGTTGCTGACTTTTTTGTCAAGATACAATGATGCCGTGAACAGAGCACTGGATAGAGCCTCAGATACTTACTAGCTACATGATTGTGGGGAAGTTATTTAATTTTGGCGTTTCTCAGTCTCCTCCTCTGTAAAACAAAAGATAGTAGTTATTTTCCAGGGTGTTGTAAAGATAAAATGAGATCATAGCTGTAATGTCCTTTGTAAACCTTAAAATACTATATAAATGATACATATATGTGCACACATACATATATGTATATAAATGTGTATACATATACACATATATACATATATACCCACAACACAATATACTTTTCTATAACATATATGGACAGCTAAGTGGTACAAGAGATAGAGTGTGGAGCCTGGAGTCAGGAAGACTTCTCTTTATGAGTTCAAATTTCACCCTCGGACACTTACTAGCTGCATAAGTGAGCAAGTCACTTAACCCTGTTGACCTCGCTTTATTCCGCTACAAAATGAGCTGAAGGAGGAAATGCAACCATTCGAGTATTTTTGCCAAGAAAATCTCAAATGGGTCCATGAAGAGTTGGACATGACTGTAAAATGACTGAAAAACAATGTAAGTTATATGTTTACATATAGACACATATATGTCTATAAAAGAAAAATGCATTTATAGTATATGTGCATATATCTTTATATAGATATGTAGACATGTATATAGAGATATAGAAATATATATATAAATAGATATAGATATTCTAGATTTATTTATTTGTGTACATGTAGTTTCCCCCTGGTGGAATATAAGCTCCTTGAGGGCAGGAGGTATTTCACTTCTGGCTTCACATATCTAGCATCTAACATAATCCTGATATGTTGTGGTTCAGCAGAAATAACAATGAACTCAGAGATACAGGTACTTGAATTTGAATCCAAGCTCTACTACTAGCCTAAGGTTACTCCTCTGATCTCAGTTTTCCCATCTGTAAAATGAAGTGGTGGGGTTAGATGACCTATAAGTTGCATTTAGTTCTAGATCTTTGAACTGTTCTGATTATAACAGGGACAAGGTTTAAATTAGAGATAGGTTGGTCTAACAGAGAACTTACAGAAGCGTTTAGGACAACTGAGGCTATGCCCTGATATACATAACTACCTAAGCATAAGCAATAGGTGGGGTATCTTGTTTGTGGAACAACAAGGAGGCCAATGTCATTAGACTGAGTACCTTTCAGGGAGTAAGGTTAAGAAGACTGGAAAGATAGGAGGGAGATAGGTTATGAAGGACTTTGAATGCTAAACAGAGCACTTGGTACCACAGGTCTGGACCAAAATTTTAAAAAAAGTGTATAAGGAAGATGTGGACTGTCAGGTCAATCTGTCTATCTGACTCCTCGAGCAGAGTAGCAAATCCATATCAAACAATATAATAAAAGTCTGAATAGGATCCTTGAGTCCATGAATTCCTAGGGATCCTTAGACATATAAGCTGTTCCTCCATGGCATCCATCTCTGACATTATAATGCTAGTTAATGAGAAAATGGATTTACTTCAGAGAAGTTGATTCAAGAAAACTGTTTAAACAAATTTATTCCATTAAGAAAAGGTAGCAGGATATAAGTAGAAAAAAGACTGATACTGGAGTCAGAGAACCTGGGTTCAAATTCTGACTCTGACACTTACTAATTGTATTGCCTTGGGCCTGTCATCTAGTATTATCATAGGATCATAGGCTGGAAAGGACCTTCTGGGACATCACATGAGGAAACTAAGTCCCATAAGAATTAAATGACTTGCCCAAGATCATATACATAGTAGGTGGCAGAACCAGGATTTGAACCTAGGTCCTCTGAGACCAACTGGAGTCCTTTCTTCACCATATCAGAATATGCCAGGACTTGTGCTGGGTACTGGAGATACAAAGACAAAAGTGAAACCATCTCCATCTTCAAAGAGCTGATGTTCCACTAGGGAGAAATAAAATGTACACAGGTTAAGTAAATGTAAAATATATACAGGCATACCTTGGAGATATTGTGGGTTCACTTCCAGACCACTACAATAAAGCAAATTATGCTATTTTTTAAATTTCCCAGTGCATAAAACAGTTAACGTTTATACTATACTGTAGTCTATTAAGTATGCAATAGTATTGTGTCACAGGGTGAGCTGAATATGAAGGGATGATATCTAAAAAAGGAAAATTAAGTGTTGAGAGGAATGTATTTTGAGAAAGAGAAAGGAAGAGGTAAAATGCAGTAAATCAATTTACATAAAAGAGGCAAGAAAGAGCTATTATAATGGAGGTAAAGAAGGGGAACGTGAGAGGGAATAAGTGAGTCTTCCTTTCATCAGATTTGGCTTCAGGAAGGAATAACATACACACTTAATTGGGTTTATCTTACCCTACAGGAAAGCAGGGGGCAAGGGAGTAAGAGAGTGGGGATAATAGAAGGGACAGAGGATTGAGGGAAGAGGCAATCAGAAGCAAACACTTTGGTAGAGGGACAGGTCAAAGGAGAGAAGAGAATAAATGGAGGATGGGACAGGATAAAGGAAATATAGTTAGTCTTTCACAGCATGACTGTTATGGAAGTATTTTGCATGACTACACATATATTAACCTGTATCAAATTGCTTACCTTCTTAATGAGAGTGGGTGGGGAGGGGGAAAGGGAGAGAATGTGGAACTCAAAGCTTTAAAAATGAATGTTAAAAATTGTTTTTACATGCAACTGTTAAATAAGATATCTAAGCAATAGGATATAGAAATCTATCTTACTCTATAGGAAGATAGAAGGGAAGGTGGGGTGATAGAAGGGAGGACAGATTGGAGGAAAAGGTAAAAAACACATGCTATCCTGGGGTGGGGGGAGGGAAGATATGGGGAGAAAATTTGAAATTTAAAATTATGTGGAAGTGAATGCTGAAAACTGAAAAATAAATAAAAAAATTTTAAAAAGTATTATGTCAAAAATAATGTACATATCTTAATTTTAAAATACTTTATTATGAAAAAATGCTAGCCATCATCTCAACCTTCAATGGGTGATAATCTTTTGGCTAGTGGAGGGTCTTGCTTTCATGTCTATGGCTGCTGACTGATGGTTGCAGAATGTTGGGGTGGCTGTGACAATTTCTTAAAATAAGACAACAATGAAATTTGCCTCATTGATTGATTCTTTTACTTGGACACTTAGAGGCCATTATAGGGTTAGTAATTGGACTAATTTCAATATTGCTATGTCTTAAGGAATAGGGAAGCTTGAGGACAGGGAAAAAGATGGGGAAAGAGAGTTGGTGGAAGAGTCAGGATACTTATTGATTAAGTTCCTGACACCCAAAAACATTTACAATAGTAATAGCAAAGATTATTGATCGCAGGTCACCATAACAGATATAATAATAATTAAAAAGTTTGAAATTTTAAGAATCACCAAAGTAGGACATGATGTGATCATATGCCATTGAGAAAATGGCATCAATAGACTTGCTCAATGCAGGATTTTCATAAACCTTCAATTTGAAGAAAAACAACCCTCCCAAAAAAATCCCAAAACAACAGTATCTGCAAAGTGCAATAAAATGAGGTATGCCTGTAACAGGAGAGGAAGTAGGCAACATTCTGTGATTCACAGAATCTCCAGTTGGAATGGACCTTAGAGGCTATCTATTTAATGCACGCCTGAACAGAAATACATATTTTGCTTTACTCCTGACATTTGATCCTTCAACCTCTGCATGAAGACCTCCAATGAAGGAAATCCTACTTTTTCCTGGGGGAACCTATTCCTCTTTTATACAGCTTTCAGTGTTGAAAAGCTTTCCTTTATAAAGTGATTTTCTCCTAAATAAATTCCACAAATGCTAATTAAGAGCCTGTTGCCTTCACAGCATTTTGTGGCTGGGGAAATATGCAATCCATGCTTCTGCGTCTATCTAACATGTGATAGAATGTCAACAGCAAAGAGTGAATCTCATTCACAAATTTGAGAATGAAGGAAATAGAGGGTATATTTTCATAGTGTAAGAGAAATAGAACGTAGGGCAAGTCAGTGAATTCTGTCCTGGTCTAGGTAGCCTGTTGGAAGGATGCCTGGTGAACATCTTGCTTTTTCATCCTTCTTTTGGTCTTTGTCCTGACTCTGCCTTTACCTTTAGCTACATAAATAGAGCCCAGAGTGGAAGGACCTGGGATAAGACACTGTTCTGTTCCTTCATTAGAGGCAGGTTACTTCATGCATTTCAACACCAGCACTGGGAAGACAGAAGAAGCTGCTCTTCTGGAGTCGAGGATTCTTTACCCCAAAAGGAAGCAGCAGTGTCTCCAATTTTACTACAAGATGACGGGAAGCCCCTTAGACAGACTCGTTGTCTGGGTCAAGAGGCAGGATGGCACTGGCAATGTCCGAAAGTTGGTCAAGATAGAAACATTTCAAGGTATTTAAAAGGCCAACCTGAATTTAATGAAATCAATTAAAACCACGTTTTTTGAATCTCTAATGAAGAAAAATCAATTTAAGAGGTATTTTTTCTTTAAAAAGAGAGTACTAGGTCACAGATAATTTTAGTGTATTCTCTTCTCAAGAAATGTAATAATATTGGTGTTCCTTTTTTTTAAAGGAAGAACACCATATACCTTTAAAATCAGGTATTTGTGATTTGTTTAATCAATCAAAATGATTGATTCTGGTGTTTTTTGAGATAAACTCATAGTGTTGGTAAATATTTAACAATCAACTCTCTGGGGAAAATGCACAAGATAGATTTTTAAGTATACTCTGAATTATTAACATTTTCTCCATCACTTTAAATCTAGACAATTAAAACTATAAGTTAAGCCCTGATTTGTAGCCTTTGTCAATTTTTGAGGTGTAAATCCTCACTGTGAAAATTTACCTCTTGACTCCACTATACCCCTGTCTGTTGAACAACTGAATGATTTAAATCAACCAATTTTACTGAATGTCAAATAAGTGTCTGGGAGTTGAGGAATATCTGGTTCAGGAAGATCATAGGTATAGCATTGGAAGGGAGTTGAGGCCTGTGGATGTTAAGTAACTTGTCCAGTATTATACATGTAATAAGTTACAGAGTTGGGAGTGAAGCTTAAGTACTGGGACTTCAAATGCAAAGCTTTTCCCACTGGGCCAGGTTGCTTTTCTCAAGATGATCATGATATATCCCTTTCTCTAAAGACTTTACATTCTAGTAGGGTAGCTAGGATACATATCCAAATCATTATAATACAAAGTTGAATGTAATCATTGTTATGGGAATGATAAAAAACAAATCTTTTTTTTAATTTGCAATGTAAGTTCCCTGTGTTGACAGAGTTTAGCACAATGTTTGTCACATGGTAGGCACTCCAAAAATATTTTGCAAATTGCATTTGCCAAGTTAATTTTAAAAAGATTTGTGAAGTCATTAAAAGGCAAACCATTACTAGCTCAGCTGGTTTAATCATGATTATGAGGGGGGTATTTTATTGCCAACTGTTAAGAACTTTGAAAAAGTTTTTAACAACAAAAAAAAAACTTTAAAAAAATTAACTTCAACAATAAATGATTTCGATACTATTTAAAATTAAATTGAACTTTTTCACTTTAACATATTTATGTTTATTTATTTTGATGCTTGTCCTGTGGGGTTTCTCTTTTTTTGTAGGTCAAAAAGTTAGGACCAGCTCTAGACAATGTATAGTTCAAAGTAGGAAAGCCTGTCTTTGGTACCCTGTCATCTCACTTTTTGTGTTCTCTCTCCTGCTACTGGCTTTCTTGTGTCATGGAAAGCTTGACATGGAAATTGACATGGAAAGCTCCTCACTAAAATGCCCAGTTCAGGACTGCTCTATGTGGAATAGTACAAAGATCACTGTATTTGGAATAAGAGGATCTGGCCATAACTCTTGTCTCTCTTATTTTTTACCTTATATGACCTTGGACAAGTCATTTAACAGTTTTCTCATTTATAAAAAAAAATGATTGAGTTAGACCAAATCCTACAACTCCATTGCTTTCCTTCCCTTCTTTCCCTCCTTCTCTCAACAAATGACCGATTTCCCTAAACAGAGCAAAGATAAACTTCTGGAACTAATTTGCAGTAAGGCAGAAAGACCTTAAGCAGTAGGCTTAACCCTATCATCATTATCTGGATTTTAAGAAAATGCTTGTGAATTTGAGCAAATCTCTAAAAGGTAGAACTTTTGACAATGTGAGAAAATGAAATACTATAATTTTAAGCAGCAAAAAGATTTGTTTTTGGGGAGGATAAGGAACATCTATGAGGGATTCCCACTTCCCTAAGTCTCAAGTACAGACTTGGGGACTCCACAGTTTTGATGATTAGCTCATTTTGAACACTCATGCACTCAATATTATGGGTGTGAGGAGACAGAAAGCCTGGCACCAAGACCCAAAAAGGAAATCATTGAATTAAATAATTCCTGAGATAAATACAGAACTGATTTGAATGCAAATACATGGTGGAGTGGCATTTAACATCTCTTTGCTGCTGTCCCAGGTGATAATGACTATGGCTGGAAAATTGGCCATGTGACCCTCCAAGAGGAAATTAAGTTCCGCTACCTCTTCCAAGGCACAAAGGGAGACCCTGAGAACTCTAGTGGGGGGATTTTCCTGGATGACATCACTCTGACTGAAACTCCCTGCCCCAGAGGGGTCTGGATGGTTCGAAACTTCTCTCAGGTCCTTCAGAGCACAGTGAAAGGTGATGGGCTCTTAAGCCCTCGGTTCTACAGCTCAGAAGGATATGGTTATGGGGTGACCTTATACCCACATGGCAGACTTAGTAACAGCGTCTCTGGCTATGTTGGACTTGCTTTTCAACTCTACAGTGGGGAGAATGATGCTATCTTGGAGTGGCCAGTGGAAAATAGGCAGGTCATCATGACGATTGTCGATAATGATCCTGATGCCATGCAGAGAATGTCATCAAGCATGGTGTTCACCACCTCCAAGGACCACACGTCTTCAGGTAGGTAGGTAGCTTTTGGCATGAATATGACCAAAAGCTTTGGAAACGACTGACAGTTGTGGTTTTCTCTGTTTAAGGAAAAAACAACTAAAACCATATAACAAGATTATGTTCTTCAACAGGCACATCAGTGACCTGTTCTATTTTTAATTCCTTGCAGCAAATTGTCTTTTTTAGGAAGTTTTATTGATGCTTTGTTTAACATCACTGTCATTTCCATAAATTTCCCCAGACCAAGAATTCTTTCTTCTAGTGAAGAAAAACAATTAAATAAACCAGCTAGTAACTCCATCTGACAATTGTGCTACATCCCAGACGTGTAACCCAATTGATTGGTCGTTGAATTTCACCTGAATTTGGACATCATTTAGTGATTTCTTTTTTATCTTCATTAGTGTAGCCATGGTGTGTGTTCTTGGTTTTCCTTTCTTTATATCAGTTCATGTACACATTGCCCATGTTTTTCTGAATTCTTCCTGTTTTTTTTTAATTGATATATTTTTTAAACATCATGGTCGTTCCTGGTACCAACCTTCAACTTTCCCCCTCTTTTATTAACAAAGAAAATAGTTAAGCAAAAAGTTATTAGTGAGTAATATCGTTTGAGAATATGTGCTGCTGTCTGTCCTAATCTATTTTTTATCATTTCTTCTGGCACAATAAATGGGGCAGCTAGGTGGCACAGGGATAGAGGGCTGGACCTGAAGTCAGGAAGACTCATCTTCGTGAGTTCAGATCCGACCTCAGACACTTACTAGCTGTGTGACCCTGGGCAAGTCACTTACTCCTGTTTGCCTCAGTTCCTCATCTGTAAAATGAGTTGGAGAAGGAAATGGCAAACTGTTCCAATATCTCTGCCAAAACAAAAACAAAAAACCAAATGGGGTCAAGGAGAATCAGAACCACAGAATAGCAACATGGCCCAATAATATTCCATTGCATTCATGAATATCATAGTTAGTCAAGCTGTTCTCTGATGGACCCTTATTTTGTTTCCATTTTTAGCCACACAATTTCAGTTCCTAGTTGCATTCAGTTGAGCTCAGGAAAGAACATTCTCCACTCAGTGCCTGAGTGTTCAGTGAGTGCAAAATAATTATAATGTTAAACCAAGAAAAACAAATATATAATTAGAAAGGTTAAGCCCAGGAAAAAACAGAAATACCAAAAACAAAGGAGAAAACAGAAACCCCAAACTACTCCAGTCTTCCAGCTACCATATAGTGTATTCCAAAGCTAAAAAAGAGGGATTCACCAGTTATCTGCTAAATGGGGTTGTCTGAGCCAATGCTTCCATTAATTTTGGTTAATGAAGAATTTATTGCATATTTCTTGCTGCTTTTAACTTTCTTAAATACTCCCAGTTTGGTGCTGCACATAACCTGTTAAAATCCAAATACCTTTGTCATCTTAGAAATCCGACCATCTGGAAAAAACAAAGAAAAAAACCCAAACCAGAAATATAGTACAGCAAATGCTGAAAGAACCTTAATCACAACAGAATTCTCAGGCAATGAACTTTTAAAAGCAAAGGTTATTAGGGAGCAGATATAGCTGGAGAAACCTGGTACTCAGTCCTTGAATTGTGCTCTTAATTTCAAGAAATTGCTTTCTATGTATTGGTGGAACGTAAACAGAGATAGATATTTGGCCACTCCAAAGAATATTCACAAATTTTTCACTGGCTTAATTCCTTTGATGAAAATGTTTTCTATTTGAAAACATCATTTTAAAAAAACTTTTGCTTTTGCAGCTATAAATAATTCTGTCATCTGGGACAGACCATCCATTGTGGGGACCTATGAGGCTAGCTGTGACTGCTACAAAAGCATCTCTTGGGGCTGGGGTGCCGTCGTTTCTCACAAGCAGCTACAACAGCGGAGTTTCATTAAAGATGACACCCTTGTCATTTTTGTGGACTTTGAAGGTACCTGTTTTATTGGATTGCCTCAAGTAATCATAAACTCTGTGAACCTTTTTTGTTTGCTTAGCAAAAAGCCACATGGCTCTTCCTACGTTGAATTGCTGGGTTGTTTTGGAGAGATTCAGGTGGAAAGGACTTGTGAGTCCCCTTATTTGGGGATTTATTAAGAAGTCAGGTGAGTCAGAGTGGTGGCATAGGCTTGTAGCTTCTGCTACTGGGAAGGCTAAGGCTAGTGGAGTGATTCCTGAGTTAGGGAGTTCCGAACTCTAGTAGGGCTAAGGCCTGTCATGTGCGCATAGTAAGTCCACATTAACTCTCAGTATGGGAGTCCCCTAGAGGTGGGAGGGGGCACAAGCCTGGCTACCATGGGGCAAACCAACCCAAGTTAGGAATGGGACACATCAAAGTTTCTCTCCTGATCTGTAGTGATGCCACGCCTGTGGGTGTCCACTAAACTTCCAACCTAGGTGAGATACAGAGATTTAGTATTTTTAAAAAGCCAAAAACAAACTAAAAAAAAAGTAATAGAGGAATCATGGAAAGACTTGCATAAAATAATGATGAGTGAAAACATTGTGTACTGTAACAGCAATATTGTTTTAAGAATTGACTTTGGATGAATAAGTTATTTTGACTTATAAATTTTGACTATTAAATTATAATTAACTGTAAAGGACATATGAAGAAAGACACTATCTGCATCCAGAGAAAGAACTGAAAAATAGAAGTATATGTGGAATAATTTTACATATACATATACACACATGCATGTATATATACACAGATGTGTGTGTATGTGCATATACATGTATGTATATATGTATGCACACGTGTATATGTACATATATTTGTGTGTGTATACACACATACACATACCTATCTGCATGTATACACACACATACCTATTTGTGTGTATACACATACACATACCTATTTGTGTCTAATGGTAGCCATCTTTAGGTTGGGAGGGAATAGAAGGAAGAAAAAAAAAGAAAGCCATTTGATAATTTTGTTGTATATTTTAAAGGAATAACAAGTTGTGCATAGTAGATTAGCAGTTTCATATATAATCACAAATGCTTGTTTTATTCCATAAATTAAAAATTGAAAAAAAGAGGAATCTATCAGGTAAGCAACTTGGATCAGTGATTTTTTGGGTTAGGGAACTTTCAGTAGGGAGTTTCTTCTACTGATGAAGGTAGGCAACTTATCTATAACTTACAGTACTGGAATATGGTGTTGGCACTCTCAAGATCACTTGAGGATGATCATATAGTCAATATATGTAAGAGACAGATCCTGAACTCAGGGCTTCTTGATGCCAAGACAAATCCTACATCCATTATCCCTTACCACCCTTTGGGCAGGCACATTTTAACAAAATGTTTTAGGGGTGCCTGGGTTCATTTGAACCCCTCTTTGAGAGCCACTAGATATTTAAGGCCATCTTGCTTGATAATCTCTCTAGTTGGAAAGGAAATCCACAGAATCTTCATGATTTAATCCTTGTTGCGGAGTTGTTTTTCAGTCATGTCCAACTTTTTGTGACTCCATTTGGGGTTGTTTTGGCAAGGATACTGTAGTGGTTTGCTATTTCCTTCTCTAGCTCATTTTATAGATGAGGAAACTGAGGCAACAAGGTTAAATGACTTGTCCAGGGTCAGATAGCTAATAAGTATCTGAGGTCAGATTTAAACTCAGAAAAAGATTCTGCCTGACTCCAGACCCAGCACTCTATACCCTGCATCACCTAGCTGTCCCTTCATCACTACTCAGTTCTTGCTAACTCTAAGGGATCAATGAGATGGCTAGGATTAAAGCATCAAACATATTCAGGCTTTTCCTTCCTTCCTTCCTTCCTTCCTTCCTTCCTTCCTTCCTTCCTTCCTTCCTTCCTTCCTTCCTTCCTTCCTTTCTTCCTTCCTTCCTTCCTTTCTTCCTTCCTTCCCTCCTTCCTGCATTCCTCATCTCTCCCCTCACACTATTCTCCTCTTCCTCCTTCTTATCCTTCTCCTCCTCTTCTCCTTCTTCCTTCTTCTCCTCCTCTTCTTCTTCTCCTTTTCCTTCCTTCTTCTACTTCTTTCTTCTTCTCCCTTCTTCCTCTTCTTCTTATTTTCTTTTTCACTTATTAGTGAAAGGCAACATGATTTGGGAAGATCTGGATTCAGATCCCACCTCTGACATATAATGGCTGTATGATCCCAAGCCAGCCACAACTTCTCAATGCACTAGTAAACTCAGAAATAATATAAATTACAGTAGTGATGTACATTGATAGAGTTTCTCACCAGGTGTTCCCAACATCTATAAAATGACAGATCAAAAGAAGCATTTTTTTCCTGGCTTAAACAGTGGTGATGAGGAGTAGCTTTGAAGTTAGGAAGAACAGGGTTCAAATTCTTTCAGATACACTCGTAGTGCTACAGGAAAGGGACTTAATCTCTCTCTCTCTCTAAGACAACTCTCTAAGACCACAATTTAAAAAGCAATTTTTGATCTGCATCTGTGAAGGGAGTCCCATAGGAATGGAATTATAGTTCTGGCCTACGTGTATCTGTATGTTATCGTTGTCTTGTCATTTTGTTGACCGGTCAGGCATGACTCTTCCTTTTTGGGGGTTTTCTTGGTAAAAATACTACAGTAGTTTGCCTTTTCCTTCTCTGGTTCATTTTTACAAATAAGGAATCTAAGGCAAACAGGGTTAAGTGACTTATCCAGGCTTACACAGCTTATAATTGTCTGAGGCCAGATTGGAACTTAGGTCGTCCTCCAGGCCCAGAACTATATCCAGTATGTCACCTAGCTATTCTATATATGTGTTTACACACATATATATGCAGACATGTGTATATGTTCATGTATAATTATGTATTTACTTGCTTATCCTCATTGTCTAGTGAATTACAATCATAGGTTTTTGTCTAGATGATTTTTAATAGCAAAAAATCTCATTTGTTTTTAAAATATTCCAATTGCTTTATAGTATGTGATGCATGTTATATGTTATGCAATGTGATATAACAGATGTTGTATATTCTATACACACATATATATAATACAGTTGTAAAATTAAAAAAAAATAAGGTAGGCAAAGAGCTATGATGGAATTAAATTCACTAGACAACCAAGATAAGCCAGTATAGGGGAGAAAGCGATGTAAAAGGATGGAAGCCCCTTGTGGGCAGGGGCTATATCTTCTATTTATTTTGTGCCCTATAATACCTGGTGTTGGACACAGAGTAATGATAGCTAATAATTAAATAGTGCTTTAAGGTTTTGAAAAATACACACTCATACACATACAAAGACATGCATTATCTTATTAGGTTTTCACATTAACTCTGTGATATGAATGTTATTATTAAGCCCCTTTTACAAATGAGGAAGCTAGGATAAGAGATTAAATTGATTTCATAGTTAGTATCTGAGGAAGGATTGGAACTTGGGACTTTCTGATTCCAAACCCGCAAGCAATCCTTTTTGATTGGGTGAAGACATATATTGAACCTTACTTTGAAATTTATCAAGGGACATCAGAACTGGCAGAGGGGTCATAACATTGTCATTCAGTAAGCATTTATTAAGTTCTCACTATGTGCCAGGCTTTGTGCTAGGTGCTAGGAATATATGTACAAAAGTGAGAGGGTACCTGCCTTCAAGGAGATTACATTCTGGGAGGACACTTTTTGCTCACAGATAAGTAAATATAAGCTAGAGATAGCATAAATATAAAGTATTTGGAAGTGGGGTTGAGTGCAGTAGACATTAAGGGAATCAGGAAAAACCTTTGAGGTGAGCCTTAAGGGAGGGGAGCTAGGGCTTCCAAGAGGTGGAGGTAAGGGAAGAAGAGTTAAATTCGAAAAATAACCAGAGTTTGGTTTCTTGAAGTAGATGGATTTCTTATCCAAAAGAGACAGATCCTGGTTATGATGGAGGACAAGGAAGCCAGTAGTTACTAGGATAGCTGACATTTAAATGATACAGAGAGTGTGCCCTTTATTGTACATTTGGGGCAGATTCTGGAAAGGTGACGTGCTCCCACAAGTCCATGAGTGAGGGACCTGGGGTCACCCTCTTTTGTACACAAGGCCCCCAGATAAGCTACCTCAGGTTCAAAGATCATCATTTACTTAAAACAATGACTTAGGGAGCCTCTTCAGATGGGTTTACCCTTTCTTATTTTAATAAAAAATATGAATAAATAAATAGAGAAAGAAAAAAGAAAGAAAGAAAGAAAGAAAGAAAGAAAGAAAGAAAGAAAGAAAGAAAGAAAGAAAGAAAGAAAGAAAGGAAGAGAAAGAAAGTGGGTTTCTCCACTCTCCCCAGAATGGAAATGCAAAGGCTATTCATAGACCTGATCTCACCACTGCTCAGTATTGGAACTTTGATTTGCTCTGTTTCCAATGTGGGCCCATTCTCCTCTCCTCAGACAACCTAGGGGCCCTTCCACTCCCAAGGGCTCCATGTATTAATGCCAAGCTTAACACAAGCACCTTGTTGGCTTGGCTCACTGTAGCTTAGCACTCTTTAGCTCAAGTGATCCATCAACTTCAGCCTGTCTGGCAGCTGGAATTACAGAATATTTGGACTGAGCCTTGAGGAAGACAAAAAGTTCATCTATAGATCTTTAATCCTAGGTATCACAGACTATTGAGTCAGCTTCTATCTAGAAGTGTCACAGACATTTTAGGTTTATCTGGCAGCCTCGGGAATGAAAACTGCTTGTGTTTGCGACTTTAATGATGATAATTCCTTTGTCTGTGTCCCTGTGAAGATATCACCCACCTCAATCAGACTGAAGTTCCAGTTACCAGAGTGACGCAGAGCTCTTCAGGTCTGATTCTACAAAGTCATGAGCTTCAAACATCACAGGACAATTCCAAGACAATGACATTAAGAGAAGACCAACCTAATAGCCTGGTTGCTAGATCTGGTAGGCAAAAGCGATCTGTGGAGAACACAGGCCCCTTGGAGGATCACAACTGGCCACAGTACTTCAGAGACCCATGTGAACCAAACCCTTGTCAGAATGAAGGGATCTGTGTGAACGTGAAAGGAATGGCAAGCTGCAGGTAGGTGTTGGGGAGCTCCAGGAACCCTGGAAGGAATTGGGATCATCCTTCTATCAACTGCATATAGTATTTCAGATAAATTTTGTAGGTTTAAAAAAAAGTTCTTATCTTTAAAAAGGTGTCCTAGACCTTCCCATGATTTATATTTTCAGAGCAATATGACAATTTTACAGAACTGTATTCTGTTAGAGCTAGAAAGGAGCTTAGAGATCATAAGGATGTTCCTTCTCACTTTATAGATAAGGAAGCTGAGCCAGTGGGGGAAGGGGAATGATTTGCCCAAGGTAGCACAGCTGATTCTTAGCAGAGCTATAACTTGAATGAGTTTTCCTGATTCCTATCCCAGTGCTGTGCCTGATTAACAGGGAGCATCAGTCAACTCAGGGGAATTATCCCTAGCACATAAAAGTTGACTTTTCAATTTGAACCAGGATTCATGTATTTTTCTCTCAGATTAATTCTTTTCAAAACCCTCCAAGTTATCGATGAAACCCCTCTGTCTGTTGAATCAAATGAAATAGCATAAATAAACTGCTTTGAATGTCTTAAATGGTGCTATCTAATGGTAGGTAATAATAATAACACCATTTTATAGCCTTTGTATTTCAACTTGTATTTCAGTTCTAGCCTAGAAGCAAAGTCAGTGTTTTACTACCATCTTACATACTTTTCCAACATCTTTCCAGCACTAAAATATTTCCAGAATAAATAACTCAAAATTATGCTAAGAAAGGGAAATAAGATTCCTCTGTTATAGGAATTTTATCATGTGGAATGAAGGACTCATGTCATTTCCCAAAAAACTAGAATTCTGAACTGCACTTGACCCAAGAGATCAAATAGCACAACATTTTACGCATAAAGAAATTGAGACTCAGAGGGGTTGAGTGACTTGCCCAAGGTCACACATAGAGTGATAAAGTTGGGATTTAAATTCAAGCCCTCTCACTCTGAATTAGTTGCAACATTCTGCCTCCCCTGCCTACTCTCTCACTTTACTAATGAGAAAACTAGCAACAGAAGAGTATCCAGGGGGATTTCAAATTTCAGTGTATCCCTAGGACAGCTGCTGCTACTGGTGGTGGTGGTGGCAGCAGCCGTGGAGCAGGGGAGATTTGGAAGTTGGAACCTGATAGCCATCAGGGTTGATTAAAAAATGCAGTTTCAGAATTCTTGTTGTTCTGATCTTTTTTCCAAGTTGGAAAATTCTTGGTTATGTTCTCTCCTCAAAGGCCAGGCAAAATAATCACATCTAGAACTAAGAGATTAATGACTTATAAAGCTTGGGAGTATGTGTCAGAATTATATAGTGAAATAGCAGCAGCAGTAGAAGTAGTGGTGGTAGTAATAGAAGCAGCAGCAGCAGCAGCAGCAGTAGTAGTAGTAGTAGTAGTAGTAGTAGTAGTAGTAGTAGTAGTAGTAGTAGTAGACATTCTTAGAGCACATGGAAGGGGAGAGGTAAGAAAGGAAGGGGAGAGAATGGGAGGAGTGGAGAGGAAAGGAGAGGAGAGGATAGGGGAGAAGAGGAGAGGAGGAGCAGAGTTGTCCAACTGGAACTGGCCAGCTGGATCCTCATTCAGGCAGGTTGGTCTACTCACAAGTTATGGTTTGTCCTTCATCCTCGAAGAGAGTGGATGAAGGAGGTGCAAGGTCACCAGTCTCACTTTCTCCTCCAGAGTCATCTGGGTTCAGTGGACAGATATGGATCAGGATGACTAGAGATGACCCAGGATGCAGTGGGTTATTTTTTGGGCCCTCCTGACACAGAATAAATGTAAATAGTAACTGCTTCTCTTTTGGCTAGCAACCCTGAGGGTCTTCTCCTCCCAGTTTGATTTTTTTTCATTAAAAGAGCCATCCTTGACTCACTTCTTACAGAAGTCTATTCACTGAATGGGTGTTGCTTCACTCAAAGTGAGAAATTGAAAAGACAGCTTAAAAAGGCCAAGATCTTCCACTGCATCCTCACCCATCTCCAATTGTCCTGACTGATAGCTGGCCACTGTGCCCAGATGGCTCTGGAGGAGAAAGTGAGGCTGGTGACTTTGCACAGCCCTCCCTCACTCAAATCAAAGTCAGTTGCAAGTCATGTCATCATCTCCCTGATGTTATGATCCTCTTCGAGAATGAAGGACAAACCACACAACTACACAATAACTGGTTCTCTACAAATATATAAATAGATAGACATAGATATAGACAGATCTAGTTCTACATAGCTCTAGCTTGAGATATATATCTTTACACATATATTTTTTTCTTCACAACACATTCTTAAGTTTAATCTGTATTATTAACATTTTCACCATCATTTTCCTAAGTCTAGAAATTGACAAAATAATAAATCAAGCCCTGATTTGTAGTGTTTTCTGATTTCCAAGGTGTAAATGCTCACAGGTGCAGTACTGTATGTACTCCAAAGGGGCTCAATCTTAGTATGGAGCCTATGAAATCACTAAGATCTGAGAGTTTAATCAGAAGTTCCATGGACCACATAGGCATAAACTCAATGCCCAACAAAGAGGTATCAAACAAATGGCCAAGTCATGTAGTTCTACATACATGCACACAGACACAGACACAGACACATATACGTGCCTGATTTTATCTTGAACTCTTACCTGAGCATCTCGAAGTTTTGAGAGGGGCTAGGTATCTCTCTTAATTCTCTGAAAGATTTATTGTATTTCTCTGATTTCACATGAAGATTACCCACACATTGGGAGACTGTATAGTATGAAAAGCTTTGTCCATGGGGGCTTCTTAAATTTTTTCCACTCACAACCTCTTTTCCTTTTGGCAGTCTTCTGTTTGAGCATCATCAATTGCATTGTGTGGTGTAAGAGCATGCACAGTGCAAAGTGGGGTGGGCATGCTTTGTGTTCAGAATCATGGCTGCAGTGAAACTGCACCATGCAACATGGGCAAACACTGTCAGAAACACCTTAGATTCATTACACATTTGATTTTTAATTAATGTTTGATCATTGCACATTCAGAAACCTTTTATTGTTGCCAAATTTTTTGGACCCCGTATGGGGTTGTGACCCACAGTTTAAGAAGCAATGAGGAGTCAGGAAGTCCATGTTCTAATCTAGCCAAGGATACACTATGTGGTCTTTGACAGATTGTTTTATTCCTTTGTATCTCAGATTTTAAATGAAAAATAGAAAATCAGCTTAGAGGTCTTCCATTCCAAAAAATGTGTGACTCTATAAATATCTGGTGGTTTCTCACATGTGACCATTTCTGCTGTTTTCCCTCAGGTGTGCCTCTGGACATGCCTTCTTTTACACTGGAGAACGATGTCAGGCTATGCAGGTTCATGGAAGCCTCCTGGGAATGATGATTGGAGGAGCTGCTGGGACTATTGTGTTGACTATTGCCATCATATCCACGCTGTCCAAAAGGGCGCCATCATGAGCAGACTATTGAGATCTCTGGAGTAGTCTCCCAACAACCACTTTTCCTTCTCTCCTTCTAAGTAGAGACTAGATCACTTACTACCACCTTCATTCTAAATTGGCATTCTCTGAAGTGGCCATTTCTCTCTCGTTAATGCCCTAATTTGAGTCTAGCACTAAATGATTTAGGAACTCTTTGGCTCTTACTAAAGGTACAAGTTGCAAGATGAAGTCCATTGGATGAATTCAAATGTGAAATTTAAAATCTGTGTCTCTTAGCAAAAGGCAAAGCTGAAGTTGGAGTCTTTAATAATAATAATAATAAGTTGACATTTATTTAGCGCTTTAAGGTTTGCAAAGCACTTTTACCTATGTTATCTCATTTGATCCTCACCCCAAACCCACAAGGTAGGTGCTATATTATATTCTTTATTTACAGATGAGGAAACTAAGGCAGACAGAGTTTAAGTGATTTACACAGAATCACATAACTCATGTTTAAGGCTGAATTTGAATTTAGGTCTTCCTAACTCCAGGCCCAGCACTGTATCCACTACACCACTTAGTTGGTTCTTCTCCTTAAATGGCCCTTGTACTAAGAGATTAAAGAAAATAAAATTGCGTTGATTTTTAAAATTTTTATATTGCCTTTATTTCCTCCTTGCAAAGTAGATTGTTATCTCCTTTTTGCAGATGAGAGAACTGAGGCTTATAGACATAATTAATTCATTGAGTTCACACAGTTATCAATCAAACAACCGTTGACAAAGTGCCTACTGTGTGCCCAGCCAGGACATGTGTTAAGTGCTGAGGATACAATTATATAGAATGAAGTAATTCCTAGTCTCAAAGAGTTTACAGTGGAGCTGGGAAGATAGCAGGTATACATATATATATATAGGATAAATATAAAAGGAATAAATGCAAATAGAAATAGGTGAAAAGTGAAGTGATGGTAGTACAGCCTGTGTGTCAACAGTGGATCTTGTACACCAGTCTTCCTTGCTTCCAGGTCAGTTTTCTATGTATGATGCTTCTCCTGTAGGGTCAATATTAATACAAGTATCTATATGTGCATGCATTGCAGTTCTACTTCCAGTATCTGCTTTCTCTACCATATTTTCCATCTCCTCTCTCACATCTAAAAATAGTCAAAGGATTTCACAATATTCCAAGAATGTTTCCCAAGTTGGGAAGGAGTAGCCTGTGAATTAGAAAAAAAAGGGGAAAAAAATTAAGAGGAATAGCTAAATATGAAAAGGACTGAGGAAAAATTATCAGATTAATTAGAATTTATATATTTAGCCTAACAGTCTTAGAAAATTATTAATAAATCTGAACAATATTATTTTTTGAAGGACTTCTGTGGCCCCCAAACACTGTGAAATTAAATGTGGTTCAGTTAGTCAATAAACCTTTTTTAGGTGCCTACTATGTTCCAAGGCACAGTGGATAGAGTGCTGAGTCTGAAGTCAAGAAGACTCAACCTTCTGAGTTTAAATCTTGCCTCAAACACTTTCTGTGTGACCCTGGGCAAGTTACTTAACCCTGTTTGCTTCAGTTCCTTGTTTGTAAAATGAGCCAGAGACGGACATGGCAAAACATTCTATTATCCTTACCAAGAAAACCCCAAATGGAGTCACAAAGAGTTGAATACAACTGAAATGACAGAATAACCACCACCACTACCTAAAACAAACAAGAACAACTGACATTCCAGGCACAAGGGATATAAAGAAAGGCAAAAAATAGTCCTTGGCCTCAAGGAGCTTAGAATCCAATAAGAGAAAACTTATAAAGTTGAAAGAGGACAAGAAGGAGAGGAAGGGGAAAGGGTATCTGGTGTAGTGCATGATAAAGGCCAGAAAAGTTTAGCTGCATGGGAAAAGCTGAGGTGGCTGTCTGTCCTGGACACCCTTCTGAAAAGATCAAGGAGGAGCTCTCTGATGTACTGTTTTTACCCTTTCCAGTCCAAAGGAAGAGGAGCCCTACACATAACAAGTGCAGAGGAAATAAGAGATCTTGTAGGATAATGAGTTTCTGGAGACCAGGATGAAGTTCAGAAATGCAGCAGGTAGGAAATAATGGTCCAGGAGAGGAGACAATAAAATGGTGCTCCTAGCCTTCTAGCATTGAGATAGTCAAGGCTGGAAGAAAATGGTTTATCATAAGACTGTCATCAATCAATTAAAGTCAATATTAATTACACAAATATTTATCTTTAATCAATTTAGCGACTTAAAACTATCAACCTCCTTAATGAAAACCTTGGGTGACTAATTGAAATATATTTATTTTCCTATGTAGAGAATTTTGTGTATTTACCAAATAAGATTAAATCTAATAATTTCAAGGTTTTGTGACTTCAAGAATAAGAATACATCATGTCCAATAAACCCTGAAACATTCATCTCCCTTAAAAAAAAACTAAACCCAACAAAAAATTCTCCTAAAACAAGACACCCTCTTCAGTTTCCTTTTAAAGGTTTTGGTATATAATTGCAATAAATATTAATACTGAAAATTACAAATCAGAAATCTGGTGTTATCAGAATTAGGTAATGAATAAAGAACTCTACTATCCTATTGAACCTATACTGAATCTTAGAGCCCTTGTGGCAAATTTATTTTCAGATTATTATTATGAGTTATCCTTAGGGTATCCTCATGTACTTATTAGATTTGATCTCCTGGGAGAATGAATATAAAATATAATATTAGTGTGTCAATCCTTTGAGTTCCACTGCAAAACAACCGTTTATCCTTATCTTACGGGATAGAAAGGCTGGAGGTAATATTAATTCTGTCCTTGGGAGTTTAGTTATAAAATAAATAAATATCTCATGACTCTTAACAGCACACTAGAACTTGGTTCCCAGCCCTATGGTAGACAACTAGCTTTTGTTTTGGGTTGCTCTTAGAAAGGGCTCAACTCCATTACATCACAAATCAGTGAACACAAAGAAATACACATGCCTGTGTCAATAATAGGAGTTTCTGAGGAATAAAATTACATGTAACTAGTATGCTCAGGTTACACACAGAAATACTGTTACATCTCCCCTTCAGAGTTCTAGGGGTATCCCTGGAAGGTTGTATTTTCCTCTAATGCTATTGGCATGAGCCAATAGTTATGTTCCCTTTACTGTTAGCCACCATTGACAAGTACAATTTAGCCAACTGACATCAACTAGCTTTTACAAAGGTATATAGTAGGTTGTGTTGGTCTTTCGTTTTTGAAGAGGATCATGATATCAGGAAATGGTGGCATGACTTGCAGTTGACTTTGATTTGGGTGAGGAAGGACTGTGCAAGGTCACCAGTCTCAATTTTTCCTCTGGAGCCATCTGGATCCAGTGACCAGATATTCATCAGGAAGACTGGAGATGACCCAGAATACAGTGGGAGACCCTGAGTTTTTTAGGCCAAGGCCTTTTCAAGTACTCAAAGTGAGGTAATGCCCATTCAAAGAATAGGTCTCACGTCTTTAAGAAGTGAGTTAAGAGTTGGCCCCTTTAATTAAAAACAAAACAAAACCAAAAAAATCAAGCAGGGAGGGGAAGACCCTCAGGGTTGCTGTTCCAAAGAGAAGCAGTTACCATCCCCAGCACTTCAAGGATACTGTTTCCTCTTTTCAGGGGTCAACAAACTTCTGTTTGTGGACCAAACGCTGCCCTGCTACCTGTTTTTGTGTGACTTGTAAGCTAAAAATGTTTGTTTTTGTTTTTATGTTATAAAATACAGTGTATTTAAATATACTTTGTGTAAGATGTAAAAGTGCAACTTATTTAAAATATAAAAATGTAGTTCACATGTTATACAAAAAACAAGCTAGATTTGGCCCGTGGGCTATCATTTGCAAGCTATGCTTTGCTGACTGTTGCCCTATACCACTTGGGTCTTTGGAGAGAGTAGGTTTAGACTTTAGAATAGTTTTTAGCTAGCATTGATCCACCAAGTTCACACCCAAATTAGAAATTGACATTATTGGTCTGGGTCCTAAAGATTTCTCTTTGGATCTTTGATGCTGTGCTGGATGCAAAACCTGGCATGTATTTAACTCCCAGGCTTCTAAACTTTTAGACCTCAGTAGGCTCACTCTGACCTTTCAAAACTGATGAGATCATAGCTTCCAGAGTAATCTACTTCACTTAAAACAAACAAACAAATACCAAGGCAAAGGACCAAGACCTATCTTCACAAGAAAACTTCTTTCATTCTCACAGGGCAAAGGTCTAACGCCTTTCCTTTTTATAGCATTATCTCTCCCCAGATGCCTTCTGCAAAGGAAGTTAAAACTAGAGAAGTGGTCTAACCAAGAAAGAAGCAAGACTGATGAAAACCTGCAACTGTAGCTTATCAGATTGTTATTGACAACATAGTTAAAAGACCAGATCCAGTTCTCCAGGGTACCTTTGCATGCACTAAGTGAAGTGAACAGGAGAACACTGTACACAGAAATAGCAATATTATATGATAAACAGCTATGAATGACTTAGCTCTTCTCAGCAATACAATGATCTAAGATAATTATGAAGGACTTACGATGAGAAATGCTGTCCACCTTCAAAGAGAGAACTGATGGAGTCTGAATGCAGATTGTAGCATGGTCTTCTGACTTTAAATGCAATGTATTATGTTTTCATTGTTTTGGCACAGAAACTCTTAGAAGGAATATTTACCAGGTTATTAGCACTTTATAGAGGGTATTTGACATATAACTGGGAGCAAAGTCCTGAATGAATGAGCTATAAACCCTGTGACTCTTTGACAGTGTAGAAAGAGGACTATCAGGAAGACAGAGGAGAACTCAGAAGATAGATGAGTGGAAAGATTCCTTACTAACTTTCTTAAGGCTTGGGCTTGGGCAATAGGGAGTCAGTTGGTTGTTGTCTTTGGTACGTGAAGAGGACCAGAATGACATCGCAATGTTGGAGTGAATGTACAGTGTGTCCAACTGTGTCTGATCAGACCAATATGAGTTCAGGAGGCTCTATCACAGGGCAGGCAAAACAGTTCACATGAACATCTGGAGTGGAAATGTCTCTAAATTTGTGCACCTCATGTTTCTTTTGGATTACTGCAATTCTGCTTTGCTCATAGAGCATAGCATCTTCTTTCATGCACACACATCATGCTGGACAGTCCTTTGCTAGTATCTCCTATGTCTCAAAGCAAATCCAAAGTTCTTCAAAGAAACCTCGAGAGTGTCTTTGTATCACTTCTGACTTCCATGTGAGTGCCTGCCTTGGTTTGTCTTTCAATCAGTCCTCTTGGTCACTCTCTTCTGCACTGTCTTCAACTTGTTGATATTTTAAAATGTGACACACAGAACTGAACACAATAGTCTCGTCTTTATTCTTTAACTAATATAGCAGATACTCTATGTATTGCAAGAATTTAGAGATAAGGGAGAATAATGAGGACTGGGGTAGTCAGGGAAGACTACTGGAGAATTCTGTCTTCATTTCAGAAGACCTTAGTGATTTGTTTATCTTCTTTCTTTCCAAATGAAAACTGGAAATGATCTGAAAGATCCAAGAATAAGATGGAAATTCTCCATTCCTTACATTTTGGCTGATCACTGAGTAAAATCAAGTGTTCTTTCCTTGGGTCTTAGGAATTGATCCTTGCTCCTCAGTCCTACACAATGACTTCAAATGTGATTATCCCTCAAATTCTTCAGATAGCCCTCAAGCTAGATTTTACCTACAGGCAATGTGTTTCCACCCCCCCAATAATGGTTTAAATATTATATTATATTAAATATTAATATTAATTATATTAATATATTATATTACATACAATATATAAGGATAATACAAATATTAAATATTATATATAATATATTAATATATTAAATATTATATGATATAATATTTAATATTGTATCATATCCACCCCCCGTTAGAGAATCTTGAAACTATTGTGATACTGATAGATTTCTCATTTATAACATTGTTCCTATGGCACTAAATTGTTTTTGTGTGTCATGTTAGGCAGGGTAAACCTGTCTAGTGATACTGAATTAGATATACAAGACCCATGGTTCTTATGGCTAAACCTGTCACATAGTAGGTGTTTATTGATTGTTGATTTATAATCATTCTCTGTTGATTGAAATCTGGATGTTATATTTGCTTAGAAGTTGTTTTGTTTTAAAAAGTTATTACGTTAAATATAGTTACACTCAATGTAACTGGATTCTGACCTACAGTAAAGTGTCCTATGAGTGTCTTTCTATGGGAATGATTCCAAAGTTCAAATTGAGGAGCTGCAGTTTAGAATCTATTAAAAAATTCTAATTCAGCCCAGTGAAAACAACACATATTTGTAAGATTTCATTTTGTGGATTATTTTCCAATTGTTCCTAACATGAATAAGCTGTCATAATCATTTGCAAAGTGAAGTTAATTTTTCTTTCCTTCCACTTTTATTATAATTGGAAAGATCTGTATATCCCTTCTAGTAGACTCTATTAGAGATTATTTACATAATAGCATAATTCAGAATGGGAAGAATTTCAATAACAGAGCTGGGGATCTCATGACTTCATGGGTCTACTGGTCCTAAGGCAGATGACTGCAAAGTCTCTGCATAGATGCTGTGTCATTCTGAATCAATCTGCTTTTTTTAAATTTTCATGGTTAGAGTTTATGAATTTTCACAGCTGGTTAGGGTTAGTCTCTCCCCTCTTCAATCCATCTACAATATAGCTGCCAAATTGGTGTATTTAAAGCACACATATGACATGTCACTCTCTTCCTTAAGAAGTTCCACTGGTTCCATGATATTTTCAGGATAAGGTACAAATATCTCTGATCAATATTGCTTTATCTTCTTGTCTGGTTCCGGGCTGTCTATCTTTCTAGGCTTATCTCAGATTACTCCCTTTAGGTCTTTGTACCAGTCAAACTGGTTTATTTGCTGGTCCTGAAACATAACATTCCATCTTAACACCTTCATGCTTTTGTATGGGCTATCCCTGCTGTGCCTAGAATGCTCTTTCCTCGTCTCCACCTTTTCAAATCCTCCAACTTGTTTTAAACTTAAACTCAAGCACCATCTCCTTGATTGCCCCAGTTTCCTTCCCTGAAATTGCTTTGCATTTATTTTCTTAATTTTCATTTGCTTTTAAATTTATGGAATAAAATAAACATTTCCATAGCATAGTATAATTTAAAAATATACATAAAACTGCAAATCTATTATGTATAACTTTCTGTATAAAGTTATGATGTAAATTTCTTTTTTTTTTCTTTTTTTTCTTCACTCCACCCTCCTTAGAGATGGCTACCATTGGACACAAATAGGTATGTATGTGTAAAATCATTTTATAAATACTTCTCCTTATTGGTTCTTTCTTTGAATGTAAATAGTGCCTTCCTTCATAGGTCTTTTGTAGTTCATTTGGGTTTTTATAATAGTCAAAATGACTTATTCATTCATACTTTTTCTTAAAACAATATGGCTGTCATTGTATACAACAGGTTCTGTGCTAGGTAATGGGGACACAATGACAAAAAGCAGTAGCCTCTTCCCTCAGGGATCTTATATTCTATTGGGTGGGCAGTGGAAGAGAAGAAAAGTACTGAGAAGGTAAAATACAGTATTTATACAAAGCAATTTCCAGGGAGATGGCACTAACAACTGGGCCAAACAAGATAGGCTTCCTGTATTATCTCCTGCCCCACAAAAATATAAACCCCTTGAGGGCAAGGACTATTTCAATTTTGTCTCTGTGTCCCCAGTGTATAACATAAGGTCTAGCACATAATAGGTGCTTAATAAGTTATTGGATTGAATGAACCTTATTATCTCTAGAGTCTCAAACTGATAGGACTGTAGATCCATTGAAATACTTAGCAATATTCTGGAATGTTTTATTCTGAGCTCTTGGACAGAACTGGTTTGTTCACTCATTCATAGTGTGAGGAAAATGTGAGCTCTGTGGATATGGTCACAACTTGATGTACTTTTAGAATTGACCATTGTGATAGGGGAATTGAGGCAGCTGGATGACACAGTGATTAGAGTGATGGACCTGGAGTCAGGAAGATTCATCTTCCTGAGTTCAAATCTGACCTCAGATACTCAATATTATCTGTGTTAACCCAGGTAAGTTACTTAACTCTGTTTGCCTCAGTTTCCTTATCTGTAAAATGATCTGGAGAAGGAAATGGAAAACTACTCCACTATCTTTGCCAAGAAACCTGAAAAAATAGGGTCAGTAAGAGTCAAACAAGACTAAAAAATGACCAAACAATAACAATAATGATGGGTAGGGGGGATTACTATGGAAATTGAAGACATGATTTAAGTCTTCAAATTTTGCTTGAGGGGACCTAGATTTTTAAATATTTAAAATTCAACAAGCATTTATTAAGTGCCCACAATATGTCAAACACATCACTAGGCACTGGGTATCACAGTGACAAAATTGGAACAGTCCTTGCCCTCATGAAGTTAAAATTCTACTGATCAAAAGGCATTGGGACTGAGTTCTCTGTACCATCATTCCTTTTTTTCTAGTCCCCCACCCCTACCCCAATGCAGTGTCAGGATCAATCAATCAACCAATGTTCTTTAAGCATCTACTATGTACCAGGCAGTGAGCTAGCTACTGGAGATACAAATGTAAAAATGATTTTTCTGAAGTGCAGGTCTGATTATTTTACTCCTTCCACTCAAATAAATTGCACTGGCTCCCTATTACCTCTAGGATCAAAAACTATAAACTCTTATGTTTGGTATTTAAATTTCTTCACAACCTCTCCCCTGTACTTTCCAGGCTTCTTATTCTCACTTCTCCTCACTCTTTTTATTCCTTTACCCTGCCATGCTGCTCTGTCAGGCAGAATCATCTTAGAAGAAGACTAGAAAGGTGGGATGGGGCCACCTCCTCTCTCTCCGACTTTGCACTTGCTTGCTTTCATTCCTGTAAGTAGCGCCTTTCCTCTTTTTCACCTCTTGAAATATTGGCTTTCCTTCAGGACCTAACTCAAATGCCATCTTGTACATGAGACCTTTCCATATTGCCTCCGCCCCACCTATTAGTGCCCTCCTTCCCTGAAGTACTCTGTATCCCTTTGCATACATCACATACATGTGTATATTACATATACACATTATTCACATTACATATTGTGCACAGTATATTGTGCTGCATGTATCTTATATACATGCTTGTATGTGTATATGTTGTTTCCCTTCTCTACTTCCCATGTAAGCTCCTTGACAGCAGTGACTTTAACTATTGTTTTTATGTGCCTAATGCCTAGCACTGTATCAAGTACGTGTTGTCACTGTTATTCAGGCATGACCAACTCCTTGTGACCCAGTGCACCATATCATGCCAATACTGTCTATAGGGTTTTCTTGGAAGAGATACTAGAGTTGTTTGCCATGTCCTTCTCCAGTGGATTGAAGAAAACAGAGCTTAAGTGATTTGCCTAGGGTCACACAGCTAATAAGTGTTCAAGACCAAATTTGAACTCAGTTCTTCCCAACTCCAGGCCCAGCACTCTCTCCACTGCTCCATTAAGTACCTAGTGAATAATTAACAAATGCTTATGGGTTGGTTAACTATTGAGCATCGTATCCAATGGGTCTTGCCCATGGTGAATACTCAACAAATATTTAAACCGGGGTTCTTCTGACTCCAAATTGAACTCTTTTCACCACATCTCTTATACAAACATTGGCAGAAATTGTTTTCTAAAAGGGCCAACATTATTCCATAGTCACCACATACTGCTTCAAATGGTGCTTGAACAAAGTTGGGGGAACATACGTTATTAAATGTTTATTATTGGATATGCTGTACATTGCTGGGCGCTGAGGAATACGGAAAGATTAAATAGTTCTTTTTCAGTTAGCACTTACAGGTTTGTTCAGTTGTTTTTCAGTTGTGTCTAACTCCTTGTGACCCCATTTGGGGTTTACTAAGTGAAGATTTAGCTTATTCTGATCTCTTATTGTCTGTGTTAAGAGGAAAAAAGAGAATACAGCCTAAATTATTTTTACAATTCTGGATTTCCCTTGCATCTAAAACACTCCCCTGGTTTTAAATTAGGATTCTTTAAAAGCCATATTAACTATTCCAAGCTTTACTGAGGATATTGGATCAATTATTTATTTTTTTCTTTTTTAAAATTGAATTTTACTTTAATTTTTAAATTCTCTCCCTCCCTTCTCCAACTCTACCACTCATTGAGAAAATAAGAAAAGTAAAACTCATTACAAACTTGCATATTTATGCAACACATATTCCCACATTAGCCATGCCCATAAAAAGGAAAAGAAAAGAAGAAGAAAAGAAAATAAGAGAAAATATGCTTCAGTCTCTGCTTTGAGTGCATCAGTTTTCTATTTGGAGGTGGGTGGCATGTTTCTTCAAGAGGTCTTTGGAACTGCACTTGGTCATTAGCATAACTAAGTCTAAGACAGATAATCTTTAGAAATTGCTCTCATTGTATAAACTGTTCTCCTGGTTCTGCTTGCTTCACTTTGTATCAGTTTATATATCTTCCCACGTTTTTTTTTAAACTATCTCCTTTATCATTTCTTATAACACAATAGTATTCTATCACATTCATATACCATAACTTGTTCAGCTGTTCCCTAATTGATAGGGAGAGGGACGATCTCGGGTGGTCCTGATCTATATCTTGCCACTGGACCCAGATATCTTTGGAGAAGGGAGTGAGGCTGGTGACCTTGGACAGCCCTCCCTCACTTAAATCTAAATCACTTGCCAAGTCTTGGCATCACCTTCCTTGATGTCAAGGTTCCCTTTGAGAAGGAAGAACAAACAACAATTGATGGGCATTCTCTCAGTTAAAAAAGAGCTGTCATAAATGTATAAACATATGGGTTCTTTCCCTGTATATTTTATTTCTTTGGGGTATAAATAGTTTAATAGTTTGGGGGCATAGTTTCAAATTGTTCCCTAGAGTAGTCGCACTAATTTGTGTTAGTATACCTACTTTTCCACAGCCCCGCCAACATTTGTCACTTTAATTTTTTATCATCCTAGTCAATCTAAGAGGTATGAAGTAGTACCTCAGAGTTATTTTAATTTGAATTTTACTCATTACTAGTGATTTTGAGCATTTTTTTCCCACATGGCTACTCATTGCTTGTATTTCTTCCAGAGCAGACTTCTACTGTATTGTTCTGAGATCTGACACAGGAGTTTCTGAAGTGAGACTAAGGATTAGATCAGAGTTTGGGATATTTTAGCTTGTGGTTTAACAGCACAATCTTTGAGTCCTCTAATTAAAATTCATTAGCATGAATTCAATATTTATAGGAATTCCTGTTACATTCTTTTAATAAAGGCTGATCTCTAATTCATTTGTTTAATAAATCTAAATTTTCAGATAAAAGTTTGCTTATATCAAAGGTTACTTCTAATACCTTTTCTTTCAGGAACTTGGAAATACTTTCAGAACCTTAAAGTTAAATCTCCCCAAGAACCCTGCTAGTCACAAAGTCACAGAAATTCAGATTTGGAATGGACCTTTGGGCAGCACAGTTCTTCAGAATAAGCACTTGCCCCTGGAGTCAGGACCTGGGTGCAGATACCACTTTTGAGATCCTTACATTATAGGAAACTGGCTGTAGGGTCAGGAAAAATTGAATTTAAATTCTGCCTCAGATAATTAGTATTTATATGAGCCTGAGCAAGTCATAAAATCTCTTTTGGTCTTAGTTTCTCATCTTTAAAATATGGAAGTTGAAGTTGATGACTTCTAGGGTCATTTCCAGATCTAAATCTATGATCCTATGAATAATTAACAATGAAGAAGAATGACATGTAAAACTACAAAGCCAAAGAAAAATTCCACTGAGCTCCTTTATTCCTTAAAGGATAATAAAAGGAGATGAGGCCTGAAGCAAAGGTCACTTCCAATACCCTGGTAGGAGGCCCCCTGAAAGAAGTCTGTAAGGAGAGAGGGCTAAGGTCAGAGTGACTGAAAGTCTAAGGACACTCTGGAAAAGTGATACTTTTGTCAGTATTTAATTCAATTAAATGCCAACCTGAATTTAGTTATAATTTTGAATTTACATACTTCATGCTTAAATTAAATCTTTCCTTCTTCCATTCCTTATTTCTGTTTCCTTTTAATTACTGATATAGCTACTGATACTTTCCTGTGAATTATCATTTAGTTATTAATATTTATTATGTTTATTAATAATTAATTAATATTTCATTGGGACAGCTAGGTGGTGCAGTGGATAGAGCACCAACCCTGGAGTCAGGAGGACCTGAGTTCAAATCTAGCTTCAGACCTTCTACACTTACTAGCTGTGTGACCCTGGGTAAGTCACTTAACTCCAATTGCCTCCCCTCCCCCCTAAAAAAAGACAATTCACTGTAAGAAAGCTAAGTGTACTTATTCTAAGACTAGCTCTTTCTCTTAATTTAATTCGGCAGGTATTAAGGACTATACTAGGTGCTGCAGATAAAAGACAAAGCTAAAAATTTATCTTTCCCTCAAGCATTCTACTCTCCTTGACAGGTTATGAGCACAACATTAATACATATGACAACAGCCTCATAACTGAACTCAGCACCCCCCCATGACTATGAATTTCTGGTGTACTATGGACCATTCTTCCTTAACAAAGATGCAATCATGCCCACAACCATAGCCAAGGTCATTGCATTTGATGACATCATTGGGCAGCACCTTGATTTTAACATCATTGACTTACAGAGGCTTAATCACATGCACAACTGCAATGAGTTACAGTGGGACTGAAGGATGGGATTTTTCTGGTGGGACATAAATTTCATTGTCATCTTTTTTTTTTAATGTTCATCTTTTCAGTTATGTTTGACTCTTCGTGACCTCATTTGGGGTTTTCTTGGCAAAAATACTGGAGTGATTTGCTGTTTCCTTCTCCAGCTCATCTTACAAATGAGGAAGCTGAGGCCAATGGACTGAAGTAAATTACCCAGGGTCACATAGCTATAGTAAGGTCTGAGGCCAGATTTGAACTCAGGAAGATGAGTCTTCCTGACTTCAGGTCCAGCATTCTGTGCACTGTGGTACCACCTTGCTGCCCTACATCACCTTTATTCTGTGAATTTTATTTCCAACAGTTACTTGAATCCTATCCCCCTATCCTCCTCTGCTTCTCTTTGAAGGAAACTTCAAAGAAAGAGGGCCAGACACACTGGAATTGATCAAGTCTATGTCTCAGAGATGAAGCCTTTCCTAAAAGCAATTTATAAATTCTACATTCAGCTCTTGGAAAGTGAATCTAAGCCCATTCACTATACTCTCAGTTCTAACAAATGTAAATAGACAGCCCCTAGGACTTAAGCAAGAACTCAAGAATTTGATGTAAATATAGAAGCTCAGATTATGAAACAAAGGGCTCCTGAAATTAGTCTTTGATGCAATAAAGAGATTAAGGACCTTGGAGTCAGGATTCCTGAATTTGAAATCTAGCCTCAGGAAATGCCTCCACTTCCTCCTATGTAAAATGAGGTTTAGGAATTCTTGCATAACCTACCTCACCAGGTTGTTAGGGCTTTATAAAACTTAAAATGTTAAATAAGTATACATGGCATTATTTGCTATATAGAAGTTAACAGCCTCTAGGAATGGGACAATTTGATCTTTTGAACCAAGAGGTTACGTGACATGAATTCTTTCTGAAAGTGATACATACCCTTCTGGATCAATGTGCTTTTGAGAAGCAAAACATTTATTGCATGATGCAGAGCACCAGAGACGATGCTGACTGGGTTCATGAGAGATCACATTCTGATTGGACTCTGCAAAGGTCAGTGGAAGAAGATAAACAGATTAAATTAAAGGGACACCAATGCCATTTACTGGATTTATTTTGACTATCCCAAGAAAGTAATATGTGTAATATTTATTCCTATAGATATGTATATATGTACACAGAAACACACAAACCTTTACATATAAACACATGTACACTATGTATCTTATTATGAGCTCCAAAAATATTTTTAAAATGAATATTATCATACACTAAGAAGAGTCACAATATATCAAAACTTGAATCTATATAACAGTTTATTTAATATATATTTTATATTTGATATAACTATATCATGTAGACTTTTAATACTGTAGTATCCAAACTCTCCTGCTTATCAGTCTCCTTCTAAACTTCTTTCTGCTCTTCTGTAAATATTTAAAATATTTCATTGATTATTTTCCTTTTTTCTTATTCTATTGCTATCATTACCCCCCTTCTACATGCCCCTCCAATAAATTTATTACCCTGATAACATAAATATAGCCAAGTAAAACAAATTAACATATTAGCTGGTTGATTCTGAACATATATGACTCATTCTATATCTACAATTCGCCACCTCTCTGATAAGAAGTGGGAGCAATTCTCCAGCACCAGTTTTAGCTTTTTCATTGATCAGAATTGTGTTTCAACATGATTTTTCTTTACAATATGGTAGTCATTACATGAAGTGTTCACCTGATTCTGCTTACTTTTTGTGCATCAGTTCATATAAATATTATTAGTTTTCTCCAAATCTGTTTCTTTTGTCATTTCCTACAGAGCTACAATAACCATTAATTTTATATAGCATAATTTGTTCAGGCATTCTCCAACTGATCAGCATCAATTTTTGTGTTTACAGTTGATTTCTACAACAAAAAAATGGACTATAAAAACTTATTTTCCCTCTGTCTGGTGATCTCTTTTAGGTATGTGCCTAGTAGTAGTATTTCTGGGTCAAAGCTTAGTGACTTTTAGTTATAAGTTCAAATTGTTTTCCAGAATTGATAGGGTTCTTGGGGCCCAATTCTAAAATCACATTTCTCTTTAAAAATCACATTTCTCCGTAGCCTTAAAATACTATCCCGGGTAATTTCTCCCCAGAGCAAGGACACTGCCTGCCCCAGCAAAAACCATCATCTCCTTTCCTGATACAGCAGCCAGCTGCACCTATAGAACTTAGTAGTCTGAACCAGCTGTGTACTGACTGAATGGGCTGTGTACTGGGTCATAATAGCATTTACTACTCACTGAACAATCATATGTATGCTAGATTTAGACATATGTATACTCCCTTACATTTATCTTGTCTAACAAGACATTGAGGAGATCAACTTGGTATTTCTGAGTCAGTCCTGACTGTTAGTTGACATAGTGACATTTCAAGCCTAAAACCACACCTCCAGGTAGCCTCCCCCAGTCCACTCCTGTCTATTTCCTGATGAACTCTGGGTAAAATACTTGTGCAGTAGATATCAAAAGTGCACTTTCCTTCAAGAAGTGACCACTTCTTTACCACTCCTTAATCCTACCCTAAAACATGTAGTTATCTTATTTGGAACATGTTTCCTAAAGAATATCCTATATAAAATTTACCTGTACCCCTCTAAGATTGCAGGTTCCTTAAGAACTGTTGCCCACTGAAAAGGATAATAAATCTTTACCTTGACCTCAACAATGTTTGAGTCTATGAATTCCTTCCAGGCAACCTGCCCCTAGTACTCTGGTCTTTGTAGGTGTCTCACCTCGTCCCTTCCAGCCCTCATCAGAATGACTGGATCAACTCACAGTGCATTATTATGCCTGGAACCTATTCTTTTTTCCACATCCTCTCCAAAAATTGTCACTTTAAAAAAATCGTCTTTGTCATTCTGATGGATTTCGTGTAGGAAGTGTAATACTTATCACCAAAAAGGGAAGAGTATACAAGGGAGAAATCAGACAATGGAGGAAAAGGAGTTTGTGGGGTAATATTTTCTGGGCAGCTGGAAGAGCTTGTTACTGGAATGAGAAAACATTCCCCCTCAAGGGCAGAAAGAAGAGAAGGTGACCAAATGATTTTGGACAGTGGGTTTGAGTTAACCATTTAAATGAAGATGTAGGTGTCTCTTTTTCCACAACAACATAGAATTTTTACAACACTGAATGAGATCATCTGCTTTCCCTACCCTTAAAAAGTTTGTTGAGAGTGGAGAGGTTGGGGGGAGTGGACCCAAGATTGTGGAGTAGAAGGATGGACCTGCTCTAGCTCTACCCCCATAGTCAATAAAACACCTGTAAAGAAATGACTAAACAAACTCTAGAGCAGCAGAAGCCACAAAATGACAGAGTGAAAGAGATTTCCAGCCCAAGACAGCCTGGAAGGCTGACAGGAAAGGTCTATCGCCTGGGCTCAGAACTGAGCACAGCCCAGTCTTGGCCATGTTGCATGGCATGGATGGGACTGGAAGAGGCTTCAGGGCACAGAATCACTGACAGCAGCTGATTCCCAGATTACTCAACCCACAAACAAAGACAGCTTCACAGGTCAGTGAGAAAGCTCTTTCACCCAGATTAGAAGGGAGAAGGGTCTGACCCTAGCCCTTGCCCCAGGGTGCCCAAGGGTCCCTTCACTTAAAGGTCCTGGTGGAATTGAGTGGCTGATGTGGGTCTCAGTTCTGAGTGGCAGTCTTGGGATGAGGAGGAGAACTAGCTGGTGGAGGCTGTGGAGAGGGAACCATACTCACAGATTCTGGGCAGAAAAGCTTGTGGTTGCTCCCAGACCAGAGCACAGGCCAGGAAAGGAGTAAGCTCCTTTTCCTTGATTGTGCCACTTTGGAGGAACTGAGAACTTACAGGTCCCTAGAGTATACCCTCCACTTCAAAAAGGACTCAAAAGTCAGGTAATAGGCTAGGTAAATGCCCAAAAGAGGGAAAAAAATAAGATGGTGGAAAGTTACTTTCTTGGTGAACAGCTATTTTCTTCCATCTTTTCAGATGAGGAAGAACAAAGCATGCCATCAGAGGAAGATATAAAAGTCAAGACTTCTACATCCCAAACCTCCAAAATAAATAAGCAATAGTCTCAAGACATGGAAGAGCTCAAAAAAATTTTTTTGAAAATCAAGTAAGAGAGGTGGAGGAAAAATTGGAAAGAGAAATGAGAGCAATCCAAGAAAATCATGAAAAGGAAGTCAACAGTTTGCTAAAAGGAGACCCAAAAAAATGCTGAAGAAAGTAACACCCTTAAAAATAGACTAAGCCAAATGGAAAAAGAGGTTCAAAAAGCCAATGAGGAGAAAAATGCTTTAAGAAACAGAATTAGTCAAATGGAAAAGCAGGTTCAAAGCTTACTGAAGAAAATAGTTCTAATGACTTTATGAGAAACCAAGAAATTACAAAACAAAACCAAAAGAATGAAAAACAGAAGAAAATGTGCAATAACTCATTGGAAAAGCAACTGACCTGGAAAATAGATCCAAGAGAGACAAATTAAAAATTATAGGACTACCTGAAAGTCATGATCAAAAAAAAAGCCTAGACATCATCTTCCAAGAAATTATCAAGGAAATCTGCCCTGATATTCTAGAACCAGAGGGCAAAATAAATATTGAAAGAATCCACCAGTCACGTCCTGAAAGAGATCCAATAAGAAAAAGTCCTAGGAATATTGTAGCCAGATCCCGGAGTTCCCAGGTCAAGGGCAAAATATTGCAAGCAGCCAGAAAGGAACAATTCAAGTATTGTGGAAACACAATCAGTATAACACAAGACCTAGCATCTTCTACATTAAAGGATCAAAGGGTGTGGAATATGATATTCCAGAAGTCAAAGGAACTAGGATTAAAATGAAGAATCACCCACCCAGCAAAACTGAGTATAATACTTCAGGGGAAAAAAATGGTCTTTCCATGAAATAGAGGACTTTCAAGAATTCTTGATGAAAAGACCAGAGCTGAAAAGAAAATTTGATTTTCAAACACAAGAATCAAGAGAAGCATGAAAAGGTAAACAGCAAAGAGAAATCATAAGGGACTTACTAAAGTTAAACTGTTTACATTCCTACATGGAAAGATAATAGTTGTAACTTGTGAAACTTTTCTTAGTATCTGGGTAGGTGGTGGGATTATACACACATACACACATACATATTATATATGTGTAGAGAGAGAGAGACAGAGATAGAGAGCACAGGGTGAATTGAATAGGAAGGGATCATATCTAAAAAAATAAAATTAAGGGGTAAGAGAGGAATATATTCAGAGGAGAAAGGGAGAAATGGAATGGGGCAAATTTTCTCTCATAAAAGAGGCAAGAAAAAGCTTTTTCAATGGAGGCGAAAAGAGGGGCGGTCAAAGGGGAAAAGTGAACATTACTCTCATCACATTTGGCTCAAGGAAGAAATAACATGCACACTCAGTTTGGTATGAAAACCTGTCTTACACTACAGAAAAGTAGGGGAGAAGGGAATAAGTAGGGTTGGGGGGATGATGAAAGGGAGGGCAAATGGGAAGAGGGAGAAATTAGAAGTCAACATCCTTGGGGAGAGACAAAGTCAAAGGAGGGAATAGAAGAAATGGGAAGCAGGATAGGATGGAGGGAAATATGTTAGTCTTACACAACATGACTATTATGGAAGTCATTTGCAAAACTACACATATATAGCCTATGATGAATTGCTTGCCTTCTCAGGGGGGATGGGTGGGGAGGGAGGGAGGAAGAGAAGTTGGAACTCAATGTTTAAGGAACAAATGTTGAGAATTGTTTTTGCATACAACTGGGAAATAAGAAATACAGGAAATGGGGTACAGAAATATATCTTGCCCTACAGGATAAAAGAGAAAATGAGGATAAGGGAAGGGAAGGATGTTAGAAGGGAGGGCAGATTGGTGGAAGAAGTAATCAGAATGCTCAGCGTTTTGGGGTGGGGGGAGATGGGGAGAAAACTTGGAACTCAAAATCTTGTGGAAATGAATGTTGAAAACTTAAAATAAATTTAAAAAAAGAAAAAGAATGTATATATAGAACTCATATAAAATTGCATGTCATCTCATGGAGGGGGAGAAAATTTAAGACTTATGGAAGTTATTGTTGAAAATTGAAAACAAATAAATTAATTTTTAAAAAAAGGAAAACATCTTCCTGAGTTCAAATCCAGCCTTGGACACATTAATTGTGTGACTCTGAGCAAGTAACATTGCCTCATTGCCTCAGTTTTCTCATCTGTAAAATGAGCTGGAGAAGGAAATGGCAAACCACTCCCCTGTCTTCACCAAGAAAACTGCAAAATGGGCTCACAAAGAGTTATACACAACTGAAATGACTGAACAACAAGAAACAACAGATCATGTCTGCTTCATCAAGAGAGTCAAGAATATAGGAAATGGAGGCCATATTTTCATACATGAAGTAAAATGGCAGTTTTAGCAAGTCAATGAATTCTGTCTCTGTTCTCAGATACCTGTTGGATGTATGCCTGGTGAGCATCTTGCTTTTTCATCCTTCTTTTGGTCCTTACCCTGACCCAGCCCTTACCTTTAGCTATGTAAATAGAGCCCAGAGTAGAAGGACCTGGGATAAGGCATTGTTCTGTTCCCTTGTTAGAGGCAGGTTACTTCATGCATTTCAACACCAGGGGAAGACAGAAGAAACTGCTCTTCTGCAGTCGAGGATTCTTTACTGCAAGAGGAAGCAGCAGTGTCTTGAATTTTACTACAGGATGACATGAAGTCCCTCAGACAGACTTGTTATCTGGGTCAAGAGGAATGACAGGACTATTCAAGAAGGCTCAAGTTAAAATGGAACAATACCTCCTCATTTATGTTGGAATCCCTGTTTCCTTCAAGGAAGGAAGTTCAAGTTCCATCCTCTTCATGAAGCCCTTGCCCTCAAAATTACCTTGTATCTATTTTACATTTATTTTGCTTATCCCTATTTGTTAGTGAAAGGGGGCATTGATTCATGATCTCTTAAAATGAAGTTACCTATTTGGGATGTTATATAACTTCATTTATATAAGAGATATGGCACATTTATAGATACTTTGAGCTGACCTACCATATGGTTGGGAGCAGCCATATGCCACTGCCTAAAAAGCAAGAGCCATTGGCATCTTTAGAATTATCTGACTGAAAACTGAACACAGTCTGTTCTTTTCCCCTGTATTTCTATCTAAGGGTGAAAGACTCCTTTGTTCACAGGAGTTGATACCATACTCTAAAAGGGGAAGACATGAGAGTCACCTTCCCATTCCTTTAGGGCATGGGCCTCCAAGAAGCAATACTGGGAATTTAGCCTGTCCTTTTCCTCCTCCCAGAGTGGGAACTCCACTCCCTGTACCCAGAACAGAAAAGTACAATAGTCTGTCCCCTTTTTCCTCTAATTCTTGCCATATTGCTGGTCTATTTCCTTTTTCAATCCTACATTTCCTGAATAGGTCTATTATACTATTTCATGTACATTTTAAACATTTTTATGGGAATACATTATGATTTCCTTGGGTATACCATATAGCTCTCCTCCATCCTTTGAGATAGCCATAATATTGATTCTTTGGAGATTGTGATATTCTATGATATTATGACACTATAACATAGTGTCACTGGGGGAATATTTGTATTAAAAAGATCAGGTTTTCCATGAGAAAACACAGCTGATGGTTGTTGAAAGTGCCATATACTTTCCCAGATACGGTACAGCTTATGCTTTTCCCCCCATCTTATATTCACATATAATGTCAGTCAAAGATATATGGGTATATATACCTATCCACCTGCCTTCCTTAGTCTTGACTGTATATACTCTTTGTGGATTTGTTTTTCCAGTTATCTTTTGCTTTGCAGCAAAAAACAGTTTATCTTTCTTCAACATCCGAAAGGTGGCATTATTGTAACAAAAATAATAAGCATGCTGATTTTATAGCAGTAGTATGATATAGCTTGTCTTTCAGATGCTTACTTGTTATGTGATCCCTCAGGCAAGAAACTTAACCTCCCTTAGTTCAAGTTTCTTCATCTGTAAAATTGGAGATGAGCATAACAACACTTACCTATTGTGGTTAGGGCAGCTAGGTGGCACAATGGGTAAAGCACCAGCCCTGGAGTCAGAATGACCTGAGTTCAAATTTGGTCTTAGACACTTACTAGTTGTGTGACTCTAGGCAAGTCACTTAACCCTGTTTGCTTCACTTTCTTTTCTGTAACTGTTTCAGTATTTTCACCAAGAGAACTCTAAATGGGATCGTGTAGAGTTGGAAATGACTCAACCACAAAATTGTTGTGGTTGAAAAGATGGCATGAGTGTTTTATATATATAAAAACTTGCTTTCCTCAGGGAACTGGGTTTAAAGCAGATAAGTTTGTTTGTGGTTCTGTTTTATGTCTTAAATGCCTGACTTTCCTGCTCTAGTATCCTCATACTGACCTCTAGTGGCCTAGAACCACTCCTCAAAAGGCGCAGTTTAGGACTGCTCTTTACTGAAATATCTCATTTTGGTACCAACATGACCAAATTAGGGAACAGCCCAGTGAGTCACAGATAAGCAGCAAAGTTTTGATAATGTTCAGGTTGAACTTAGGGAAAAAAGGAGGCTCTGTATAGTAATAACCTGTAGTTTCATCTACAATCCTGTTTTTCTTTTTTACTACTTAGGTAGAAATACTCATTTTTATGAGTTCTTATTATTCAGGATTTTTGTTTTTAATCTTAAAGAAAGAAGAATATTGGTATGGAACTCAGTATTTGGCATCAGAGAACCTTGGTGAAAATATTGGCTCTCCTCCAATATTCCCTATGGGACAGCAACCAAGTTAACAACTACTCTGGGCCTCAGTTTTCTCATTTAAATATGCATATGTATACATGCATACATATATGCATACAAACATATATACATAAATAGACATACATGTACATGTATATAAATATTGACTCCTTCCATCAAAAATCCTATTTCCACTTATGGAAGAGCAGCAAGATACCTTGAACTCATTCACACTAAGGTGTGAATGACCAACAGGACTAATCCTGGCAACACGATAAGAAATTTAATCTTTTAAAATACTAATTAATCCAAATGAATCTTTAATAGTTTTTATAGCAATAGCATAGCAACAACAACTCCATTTTTAGTCTAGGTACTGTGCTAGGCATTTTTGTAATTATAATGATCCTCACAATATGACATTCACTGCCCCCCAAAACCATGTGTTTATAGGTAGGTAGATGCTATTAACATGAATGGGAACCAAAAGCTTTTAGAACCACTGACAGAAATGTGTATTTTTCTTGTTTAAGGCAAATCAAAAATAGAACCACAAAGGAAGCCAAGATGGTGAAATATGCAGTAAAACACCATAGTTCCCCCATATTCACCTATAATCTACTAATCTGTAATTTATAATAATCTATAATCACCATAATCATAAAATAGCACTCCAAAACAAATCCTGAGACAGCAGAATCAGCAAAAAAGACAGGGTCAAATAATCTTTGAACCAAAGAAACTTGGAAGATCAACAGAAAATGTCTTTCTCACTCCAGTAAAAGGAGAGTACAGTGCAGGACAGGAAGCTTCTCAGCAAGCCAGCAGCAAGCTCCACTTTAGCAAACCTGTGGGAGATTCTGAGCTTCAGCATGGTGGAGCAGGCAAAGGCCAACACCAGGGGACCACCCCCAACCACCATCACCACATGCCTCAGCATCACCAGGGAATAGGCAGACAGCCCTGAGAACCACCACATGTTTCAGCCTACCCTGAGTAAACAGGCAGCCTCTAGCAGGAGGCCTCCATGTGCTTCAGCATCGCCTGGGCAACAGGCCTGCCAATAGCCAGACCTCCATGTGCTGCAGTGTATTCCCAGGGAAATGCAGAAACACCCCATCAGCCTCAGTACACACCAGACACCACCACTAGGACTCTGGCTCAGCAACAGGTAAGTTGTCAGGCTCCTAAAGCCTCCAGCAGTGCCAACCATCCCCCACGTGATCCCCCTCAACAAAGCACCAGACACAAGGATCTCCTGTGAGCCTCAGGGCAATATCATTGCAACAATAGGCAAATAACCAGGACCTGAAGCCACTGGTACAAGAAGCCTGAGACAGTGCCCCTTCTACCCCAGTAGGAAAGCTCACATTTAAAAGAAAGGTAAAGGACACAAAAGATGAGCAAAACAACAAAAATAAAAAAAAAAAAAAGAATCTGACCATAGAAAGTTCTTATCTTGACAGGAAACAAGGGAACATAACAACAAAACTTAGAAGAGGACTATGTCAAAACACCTAAGGGCAAAGGCTCAAACGAAAACAAGAAGTGTTTTCAAGCCCAGAAAAAATTCATAGAAGAACTCAAAAAAGAGCAACAGCTGCCTGCTCATCTGCCTCCTTCCATCTCCCCCATTGCTGCCCCAGCCTCAGCCATAGCCGATGCATGGCCACCTCCTCCCTCCTCCTCCTCCATCTCCTCCTCCTCCATCGCAGCCACCATGGCCACCTCATCCCCCTCTCAGGTGCAACAGAACTACCACCAGTACTTGGAGGCTGCCATCAATGATAGATCAACCTGGAGCTCTGTGCCTCCTGTGTCTACCTGTCCATGTCTTACTACTTTGACTGAGATGATGTAGCATTGAAGAACTTTGCCAAGTATTCCTACACCAATTCTACAAAGAGAGGGAACATGCTGAGAAGCTGATGAAACTCCAAAACCAATACAGTGGCTGGATTTTCCTTCAAGACAAGAAGAAACCAGACCTAGATGACAGGAAGAATGGGCTGAATGCAATAGAATGTGCTCTGCACTTGGAAAAAAAATGCTACTCAGTCCTTACTGGAATTGCACAAGCTGGCAACTAACAAGAATGACCCCCCACTTATGTGATTTCATCAAAACACGCTAAGTGAACGAACAGGTAAAATCCATCAAACAACTGGATGATCATGTAACCAACCTGTGCAAAATGTCAGCCCCCACTCTGGCATGATGGAACATCTTTTTGACAAGCACACCCTTGGAGATAGAGACAAGGAGAGCTAAGTCACAAATGGCTTCCCTCACACCTGGGAACTGTGGGTGTGACTCCTACTGTCTTTCAATGCATGCATATTTTGCTATCTGACTTTTCATAATCTGTATCACAAAACTACCACCATTTACATTCCAGTAAAGTGACTTGGTACTGATGGAAAAAAATATGAGAGGTGAAAGAAAAAGTGGGGGAAAAATGAGAGTAATGCAAGAGAATTACAAAAAAAAGTCAGCAGCTTGGAAAAAGAAAACAACTAACTGAAAAGTAGAATTGGCCAAATGGAGAAGGAGATACAAAACTCCACTGAAGAAAACTTCACCTTAAAAAGTATAATTGGCCAAATAGAAAAGAAAATACAAAAGCTAATTGAGGAAAACAACTCCCTAAAAGTTAGAATTGGGCAAGTGGATGCTAATGACTCTATGAGACATCAAAAATCAATCAAATAAGTTCAAAATAAAGAAAAAATAGAAGAAAATGTAAAATATCTCATGGGAGAAACAATTGACCCGGTAAATAGGTCCAAGAGAAATAATGTTAGAATCATTGGACTACCTGAAAGCTATAATTAAAAGGAGGACCTAGACAGCATTTTTAAAGAAATTATCAAGGAAAACTGCCCAGTATCCTGGAATCAGACAACAAAATAGGAATTGAAAGAATTCACCAATCACCTCAGGAAAGGAATCATAAAATAAAAACTCCAAAAAACATTTTAACCAGGTTTCAGAACTATCAAGTCAAGCAAAAAATACTGTAAGGGGCCAGAAAGAAATAATTCAAAATATTGGGGAGCCACAATCAGGATTACAGGTGAAAAAGGGAAAAGAAAATATGTGATTCAATAGAGCTAAATTGTTTACTTCTTGACATAGGAAGATGATATCTATAATTTTTAAAATTGTACAGCTAGAAATAATATACATGGGGAAAGAATATAAATATATGGTGAATTTGAGGGAATGATATAAAAAAATAAGGGATGAGAAAGATGAGTATACTCAGTGTAAAGGAAGAGAGAGGTAGAATAAGGTAAATTATTTTGCATGAAGAAGCTCAAAAGGCCTATTATGGTGGAGGGCAAGATGGGAAGGTGAGAGATGGGTATTGCTTGAACTTTACTCTCATCAGTATTGGCTCAAAGAGGGAATAATAGGAAGAAATTTAGGAAGGTGTGTGTGGAGGGGACTGACAGAAGGGAGGAGAGACTGGGGGAGGTGGAAGACAGAAGCATAACATGAGTGAGAAGGAAAGGGTAAAAGGAGGGAGAGGAAAAAAGGATAAATAAGATGGAGGGAAATACACAGCTAGTAATCATAACTATGGATGTTAATTGGATGAAGTCTCCCATCAAATGGAAGCAGATAGTGGAGTGGATCAAAAACCAGAATTCTGTAATATGTAGTTTACAAGAAACCCACTTGAAGTAGAGACACACACACAGAGTAAAGATAAGGGGTCAGAGCAGAGTCTATTATGCTTCAGCTGAAGTAAAAACAAACAAAAAAAAAGCAGTGGTGGCAATACTGATCTCAGACAAAACAAAAACAAAAATACACCTAATTTAAAGAAACAAAGAAGGAAATCACATCTTTCTAAAAGGTATAGCAAAAATAAGCATATGCATCAAGTGGTATAGCATCCAAATACTTAAAGGAGAACCTGAGTGAATTATAGGGATAAAGAAACAACTAAACTATACTAGTGGGGGACCTCAACTGTCCCTTCTCAGAATTCAATAAATCCAACCAAAAAACAAACAAGACAGAAACTGAGGGAGTAAACACAATATTAGAAAAGTTAAATATGGAAGACCTTTGGGGAATACTGAATGGAAACATAAAGGAATATACATTTCTCAGAAGCACATGGCACCTACACAAAAATTGACCATGTATTTGGGCATAAAAACCTCAAATTCAAATGTAGAAAGGCAGAAATAGTAAAAGTATTTTTTTGGATCATAATCCAATAAAAATTACATTCAACAAAGTGCAGTGGAAAGACAGATTAAAAATTAATTGGAAACTAATCCAATGCCAAAGAATAAGGGCATCAAAGAACAAATCATAGAAATAAACAATTTCATAAAAGAGAATAACAATCTGATGACAACATCAAAATTTATGAAATTCAGTCAAAACAGTACTCAGGGGAAAATTTATTTATACATCAATAATATAGAAAAAGAACAGAATGATGAATTGATCATGCAACTAAAAAAAACTAGGAAAAGTACAAATTAAAAATCTCCAATTAAGCCCCAAATTGAAAATCCTGAAAATTAAAGATGAGATTGATAAGACTGAAATTAAAAAAAAAAATTGAACTAATAAATCTAGGAGCTGGTTTTATGAGGAAAAAAAAAAACCAGTAAGATCCATAAGCCACTGGTTAATTTGATTAAGAAAAGAAAAGAGAGAACCACCTATCCAGTATCAAAAATTAAAAGGTTGAAATCACCACCAATGCAGAAGAAATTAAAGCAATCAGAAGAAAATATTTTGCCCAATTATATAACAATAATAAAAATAAATCTGACAATCTGAGTGAAATTAACATTATACAAAAATGTAAATGACCTAGATTAACAGATTGGGAAATAAAATGCCTGAATAGCCCATCTTAGAAAAAGATTTCATAAATGAATTCTATCAAATATTGAAAGAACAAATACTTCCAAGGCTATGTAAACTATTGGGGAAAGTAGGCAAAGAAGGAGTCCTACCAAACTCCTTTTTATGACACAAATCTGCTGCTAATACTTAAAGCAGGAAAAAACTAAAACAGAGAAAAAAATTATAGACCAATTTCCTTAATGAATATGGAGGCAAAAATTTTGAACAAAATACATCCAAACTGATTATAACAATGTAATACAAGGATTATACACTATGACTAGATGAGATTTATACCAAGAATGCAGAATTGGTTCAATATTAGAAAAACTATCAACATAATTGACTATATAAATAACAAAGCCAACAGAAATCATATGATTGTCTCAATAGATGCAGAAAAAGCTTTTGACAAAATACAGCACCCATGCCTATTAAAATCACTAGAGAGCATAGGAATAAAGGGAGCATTCCTTAAAATGATAAGCTGTGTATACAGCTAAAACCTATCAGCAATCATTATCTGTAATGGGGATAAGCTAGAAGCCTTTCCAATAAGACCAAAGGTGAAGCAAGGATGCCCATTATCACCCCTATTACTCAATAAAATACTAGAAAAGTTAATTACGGCAATAAGAGAAAAAAAGGAAATTGAAGGAATTAGAATAGGCAATGGGGAAACAAAACTATCATTCTTAAAGAACCTTAAAGAATTAACTAAAAAACTACTTGAAATAATTAACAACTTTAACAAAGCTTCTGGAGATAAGATCAACCCACATAAATCATCAGCATTTTCTTATATGGCCAACAAAGCCCAGCAACAAGGGATAGAATGAAAAACTCCATTCAAAATAACTATAAGAAATATAAAATAACTGGGATTCTACCTGCCAAGATAAACCCAGGAACTATATGAACACAACTACAAAACACTTTTGAAATAAGTAAAGTCAAATCTAAACAATTGGAAATATATTAATTGCACATGGGTAGGATGAGTCATATGATAAAATGACAGTTCTGCCTAAACTAATTTATTTATCTAATGCCATATCAATCAAACTACCAAAAATTATTTGATGGGGCTAGAAAAAATAACAACAAAATTCATCTGGAAGAACAAAAGGTCAAGAATATCAAAAGAATTAATGAAAAAATATAAAGGGAAATGGCTTAGTCATACCAAATCTCAAACTGTATTTAAAACAATAATCATTGAAATTATTTGGTACTGGGTAAGAAATAGAGTTATGAATCAGTGAAACAGAATAGGTACCCAAGACAATAATCAATGTCCATAGTCATCTAGTGTTTGATAAATCCAAAGACCTCAGTCTTTTGGATAAGAATTCACTATTTAACAAGAACTGCTGGGAACACTGGAAAAAAATAGGATACACACTAAGTATAGACCAACATCTCACACTCTATACCAAGATAAGGTCAAAATGGGTGCGTGGTTTAGACATAAAGGGTGATACCACAAGCAAATTAGAAGAGTAAGATTTATGAGGAAGGGAAAAATTCATGACCAAACGAGAGATAGAGAGCATTACAAAACGCAAAATAGATAATTTTGATTATATTAAAATAAAAGCTTTTGTACAAACAAAACCAATGCAAATAAGATTAGAAGGCAAGCAGAAAGCTGGGAAACAATCTTTACAGTGAGTGTCTCTGATAAAGGACTCATTTCTCAAATATATAGAGAACTGTGTCAAATATGTAAGAAAATAAGCCATTCCCCAACTGATTAATGGTCAAAGAATATAAACAGGCAGTTTTCAGATGAAGAAATCAAAGCTATCTGTAAGGCTCTAAATAACTTTTGATTAAAGAAATGCAAATTAAAACAATTCTTAGGTACCACTCCATACATATAAAATTGGCTTATATGACAAAAAAGGAAATGATAAATGTTGGAGAGGAAGTGGAAAAATTGGGATACTAATGTACTGTTGGTGCAGTTGTGAACCGATCCAACATTCTGGAGAGCAAATTGGAATAATGCCCAAATGGCAATCAAACTCTGCATACCATTTGATACAGCAAGGGCACTACTAATTCTATTTCCCAAAGAGGTCATAAAAAAAGGAAAAGGGCCTACATGTACAAATATATTTATAATAGCTCTTTTCTTGTTAGCAAAATAGTGGAAATTGAGGATATACTCATCAACTGGGGAATGGCTGAACAAGCTGTGGTATATAATATAATGGAATATAAGAGGAAGTGATAACAGGCAGATTTCAGAGTCACTTGGAAAGACTTTACAGACTGACACAAAGTCAAATGAGAAGAATCAGCAAAAGATTGTACATAGACAGCATCAGCACTATTGTGTGATGACCAATTATGAATGACTCAGTTCTTCTCAGCAGCACAATGACCCAAGACAAATACAAAGGACTCACAAAGGAAAATACCATCCATATCCTGATAAAGAACTGGTGGATTCTGAATGCAGATCAAGGCATATGTTTTTTACTTACTTTATACTTTTTCATGGTTTTTATCCTTTTGATCTGTTTTTTCTTTCACAAATGTAAGTAATATGAAAATATTTTACATGATAGCACATGCATAGCCTATATCAAATTGTCTACCATTTTCAAAAGGGGGGAAAGAAAAATTTGGAGCTCAAAATCTTGTAAAAATGAGTGCTAAAAATTGTCTTGACAGGTAATTGGGGATAAAATAAAATACTATTAAAAAAACAACCACTCAGTTCCATTATGTATTAAGCAAATTTTCTTTGGATTCTCTACAGTATCTTTTCTTTTTAAATATTTTATATTATAATTAAAATTTTATATTAAAATTATATTTAACATTATATTTTATATTACATATAAATATAATATATTTATAATATAAATTATATCTAAAATATATTTTATATTTTGTTGATGCTTTTTAGTGGACAGACCTATACCAACCTTCTCTTGAAATGAAAAGCAATCAAGAAAAACAAACCAATACAATTACTCCCACGTATACTTCATGATACACCTGAAGTTCACTTCTCTATTCAAGGGAGGGAAGTATGCTTCATTATCTGGTCATCTGGAACCAAGACTAATCATTGCATTTATAATGAATTCTGATTTCTCTTAGCTTTGCTTTCATTTACATTATTGTGGTCATTATGTTTATTGTTCTCTTAGTTCTGCTTTCTTCTGTGCCAGTTCATATATCTTCTCATATTCTCAATTCCTCATATGCATTAGGGCACAATAATATTCCATTAGATTCATTTTTCACAATGTGTTCAGCTGTTCCTCATCCAGTTGATGGATACATACCATGTTTCCAGTTTTTATAGCAAACTTCATTCCCTGGTTGCCTTCCCCTGAATCCCAGGAGGGAGGTTTCATAATTCTCCATTATTTAGCTAGTTCTTAGGGGTTCAGCAAATGTAAATTAATTATAATTTTAGGTTAAGAAAAGTAAATCTATAATTATGTAAGTCAACTTGGTATAAAAACAGATAAAAAACCAATCCAAAGCATGATTCATACAAAGTACTACAAAAACTCAGAACAAGGGATTTGAAAATTTTATATTATTTGGTATTAGGGTCATAGACTTAAAACTGGAAAGGACCTTTGTGGTAATCTAGTTCAATGGACAAATTAGGAAACTGAGGCCCAGGAAAGTTAAATAATTTGCCCAAGCTCAGATAAGATTTGAGTGGTAAAGCTGGAATCTGAACTAGTTTTTGCTGTCAAGTCTAACTACCTTTCCATTGTGTCAAACTGCCTCTCATGTCAATGATTCCCCTTCATTAACTTTAGGTAAGCTAGAAACAGATGCATTTTTTCTTACTGCTTTTACAAATTTATTCTAAAAATCTATACCATGCCAGGTGCTGTGCAGGACATCTAAGAATCCTCTCATTCTGAAATTGATTGCATAAGGGGAAATTCATACAATGAAATAAATCCTGAAAGAATCTCAGTGACCCCAGAATGCCCATGAAATAAATCACCTTTATTTTGAGGAGCAAAGATATTTGCCCCAATGTGTTATCCAATCCTTGTAAGCTTTTGGCTTACCTCTTAAAAACATTTTTGTAGTTTCTTTCTCACTTACTGGATAAGGCAATCAGGGGTGAATATATAGATTTAGAGATGGAAAGGACCTTAGAGTTCATCTAGATCAAGCCTTTCATTTTGCAGATGAGGAAACTGAAGTACAGAGCTACTAAATGACTTACCTCAGATTACACGAGTAGCAAGTGACAAAGGTGAACCAAGATCCTGTGACTTCAAATCCAGTATTCTTTCTGCTATAGTACACTGCTTTCAGGAGACTGTCTGGCTGTTGTAATGTAATTCTAATTCACATATGTTGCATTGGCTTTACTCTCTTGGGTGAAAAGTTCTAATAGAAAACATCAATTGATTTTTAAAAATTCTGTTTTCTATTCCATTTACAGCAGCAAATAATTCTGTCATCTGGGATAAACCAACTATTGTGGGGACATATGAAAGCACTTGTAGCTATGTATACGTTTGGTCATGGGCTGGATTAGCTTCATCTCTCATAAGCTGCTACAAAGGCAGAAATTTAGTAAAGATGACACCCTCATCCTTTTCTTGGACTTTGAAGGTACATGTCATGATGGATCTCTTAAATAAATATCATCAACTCTGTGGGACCCTTCCTTCTTTGGAACAAAAAAGTTCTATCTATGTGCTTCCCTATACTAAATTGATAAACTGATTTCAAGGAATTTGGGTGGAGGGAATCATTTTCAAAGGGTTTTATTTGTGAATTTGGTAAAAAGTAAGAGGAACAACTTGGAGAAACTTTTGAAGCAAAAGGACTGAAGCAATAATTTTATTGGTGTGGGGGACACCAAATGCTCTCCTCTGGGGGACACCAAATGCTTTCCTCCTGCCACCAGGGCAGATGGACAACTTTGAGGGCAATTTGCCTGCCACTTTGTTCCCTGTGGACCTTGAGAAATTGTGGTATTCTTCTGTAAATGTCAGAAGCAAGGCTTCAACCCAGGGTTTCCTAACTCTAAGAATGACTTGTATTCAATGTGTTCTGTTGCCTTGTTTAGGGAGGCATTCATACACATGTATATATACATATTTCTATACATATGTGTACTCTATCCACTGTGTCACCCAGCTACCCATATATAGATATATACTGAATATTTTTTAAAATACAAGGTAGTTTAGAGAGGAAGGTATTTCACAGATAATACATGGAAGACACTGGAGTGCTTGGACTCTATCCTCTAACAGGTTCACTCTTCATCTGATCAGACAGGAAGGAGAGGAAGACAGTTTTGGAGGGGTTAATAATCTTACTTTATTCTAGTCTAGTCTTCTCAAGGGGAAGTTGCTCAAAATGGGAACACCAGTTCCTACAACATTTCCTTCTCGCAGGGGCTGACAAGAAAGTGGTGCAACTACCCCATGTTCCCACAGGGTCAATCGAGACAGGCACAGTTTGTGCACTCCCCTAAATCTCCTCAATCCTCAATGGGAGCTGATTGAGGCAGGTACATGCATTCCTCTATGCATTATCCAAATTCCAAAGGGGTTCCCCTATGGATTCCTCACTCATTAACCAGTGCCCACTTACTTTATAGTACAACAGACAAAGGCATCTTGCCAACAATGGCCTCACATGTTAACTTTAGCAATATTGTCCTTCTGCATAAGCATAGTAAATATCAATTATGTCACCTCCATATCTCATGGTACATGAGTTGGATGAAGACTGTCTATTACTATGATTAGGAATGACTATCTAGGATCCTTGGGGCTATTTTGGGAGTTTGCCATGGCCATGGATCCTGAGAAACTAAAGTTTAAAAAGGATAACAAAATCCTCCTTACATACAGAAGGTCACTAGCAGTTAAGAGAGCCGTGAGTACAAATATAATATAAAAGGTAGTGCTTCACAGCAATGCAGTGACCTAAAACTTTTCCAAAGGACTCATGATGCAAAACACCATCCACATCCAGGAAAAGAGTCTGAACGCAGAATGAAGCAGACTAGTTTCTCTTTTGTTATGTTTTGTTTTTCTCATGATTTCTTCCATTCATTTTGACATTTCAACATGACTAATATGAAAATGTGTTTAATAGGAATGCACGTATAGAACCCATATAAGATTGCATGGTGTCTTGGGGAAGGAAGAGGAAAGGAGAAGAAAATTTGGAACTTATGGAATTGATTGTTGAAAACTGAAAATTAATTAATTAATTTGGAAGAAGACTTTTAAAAAGTAGTGCTTGAGTTGAGGAAGAGAAGTGTGGTATGAGGTGGGGTTGAGGAGGGAGAGCATTATAGGCATGGGGGATGGAAAAGAAGTCAAAATTCATGTGTGAGAGACAGCAGAAAGTTCGTTTTGGCTTGACTGTAGAGTATGGAGTAGAGAGGAATGTATATTGAGACTGGAAAGGTAAGTTGCAATCATGCTGTGACGTCTCTAAAGGCAAATAGTTTACTTTTCATTTTAGAGGCAATGGAGAGTCACTGGAGTTCACTGAACACGTGAGTGACAAAGTCAGAGCTGTGCTTAATGAAAGTCACTTTGGCAGCCATGTGGAGAAAGGATTGGAGTGAGGAGAGAGACGTGCGGTAGGCAGACAAGTTAAGAGGTGCTTGGAATAATTCAGGTACTGCGGCACTGAGGTCCTGAGCTGAGGGAGTTGACTGTGTGAGTAATGAGAAAGGGCTGGGTGCCAGAGAGGCAAGTTCTCGAAAGTGAGCACACGTGTGGAGAATGAGGATAATCAGGCACTTGTCATTTCCATGACCTTTCTTGATTCTAAAGTAGAGATTCTGGCAGCACCCAGCAAATTGTTGGCTCTTCCATCAACCCTAAAGAAAAGGCAAACTAAGTTATTTTGTTGTTATTGACTCTCTATGTCTGACTTTTTATAACCTCATTTGGGGTTTTCTTGACAAAGATACTGGAATGGTTTGCCATTTTCTTTTCCATCCTTTTTGCCCTAAATTTGTGACAATATTTATCATTTATATAGTGTTTTACAGTTTGTAAAGCTTTTTTTTTTAATATTACTTCATTTGATTTTCACAACAAATTTCACAAAATTTCCTCTCTCCAGCTGTTTTTATAGATGAGGAAACCGAGTTAGGTGAATTGCCCGAAGTCACACAGCTAATAATTATCTTGGGCCAAATCTGAACCCATATCTTCATGATTCAAGGCCTGGCACTCTATCCACTGCACCACCTAGATGCCCTAAAGGTAAGCATTTGACAAATTACCTCTTTCAGGTTGTGTCTACACCTGTAGCATTAAATAAAAATTCAAGGCAATTTCCATACAATTCAAGCCCAAAGTTCACTTTCTGTCTCAGAATGTTGTAGGGAAAGTTACTGAGATTCTATAGATAATGTCTACATTTGTCTGTTTGGTGTTTTTGTGGCCAGCTTTGGAATGCCCTTTGCTTAGCACCTAGTCATGAGTCCTCTTAACAAGATCCAGCCAACACCTAGTATACTTAAGGCATTTAATAAATACAAAATGGTGATAGGAATAACCTTAACAGATAATGAAAATAGAAGTGGAAACTCACTTTTTCTGATGCTTAAAAAATAAGATGAAGAAAAGACACATGCCATAGTGCCAACACTATGTTATATGGTATAGTGGAAAAATGGCTAGCTTTGTTAACTTCTATGTTACAACATGTTAAAAATACTGACTTTGCTACTTGCCCCTTGTATGACCTTGGGCAAATCACTTAACTTCTCTGTGACTCAATTTTCCTATTTGTAAAATTAAAAAGGTCGGACTGGTGACCAGTTTTTTAAATTGTTGTTCAGTTGTTTTTCAGTGATGTCTGACTCTTTGTGATCCTATCTGAGGTTTTCTTGGCAAAGATACTGAAGTGGTTTACCATTTTCCTCTCATTCCTCCTGCTTTAAATTTATAACAACATTTATGATTTATACAGTGCCTTAAAGCAATATATATATGTACATATATATATACTTAATGTTACTTCATTTGGTTTTCACAATAACCCTGAGTTATGTGCTATTATTATTCCCAACTTACACATGACAAAATTGAGGCAGACGGAAGTTCAGTGACTTGCCCAGGTTCATACAGTTAGTAAGCATCTGAGACAGGATTTGAATTTTGGTCTTCTTCTCTCCCAAGCCAGCACATTATGAACCATAGTTGCTGCACAGAAAGCCAAAAGCAGAAAAGAAGAAAGGGGACCATTTTCCCATTGCTTCTCAGGTGTAATTTTGAGATATAAAAGCTCAGGTCTCATGGGTCCAAGGTTTATCCCCAAATGGCAATTTTTCATATTCTTATGTTCAGAGTGGGTCCAAGAAAAACTAAAATAGGTAAAATTCATCAACTTCCCAGCTTCTCATTTCTCCCTTCTTTTTCTCCCTCCATCATCCCTTTGATCCCTAGCATCATTTATAAGCACTCAGTTCTCTTCCTCCCATCAAGAACTGTTCTAAGAAATGAATTTGATATGAGCTCTAGGATTTAAGCCAAAGTGTTATTCTCCTAGGGGTATTTGTATCTTACATAAGGTCTTCCTGACTCCAGGACCAGTACTCTTTCTACTGCACCACCTTGCCATCTCATTCTAAATGTATGCCCTTCTACCATACTGCCGTCAATGGGTATTTATTTCATTTTCAGTTCTTTGCAACCACAAAAGTTTAGCTGTGAATACACATGCACACACACACATGTACACACACACATGTACATACATACACACAGGTATATACATATATTTATATATTTTTGTGTGTGTATGTACATATGTGGGTATATACACACACATATACAAATATGCTCACACTCACACACACACACACATACATATGACTTTACTTTCCATCTTGATCTTTTACCTCCTTGAAGTATATCTCCAGCAGTGGGTCAAAGGGTATAGACATTTTAATCACTATCTTAGCATAACTCCAAATTATTTTCCAGAATTGTTTGGACCACTTTAAGACCCAATTCACTATTAAGTAGGCATTTGAGGAGAGGGCTTTTTTGATGAAAGGATTTCTTAGCTCTCCTCTCCCTCATAAACACCATCTTAAAGGCATCCAAGTACATTCCATTCCCTACTTTGGGAGTCATCTGCCTGGGGAGATTGCTAAGCTTGCTTTCCCATATAATCTTTTTACCATGCAATCTATGGCAACTGTACAGTTAGTGCCAGGGAAACTGGGCATCTAAGCCCTTGGAATTCTCGAGCAGCTTAAGTCAGCTAGAAAGTTTCTAGTCCAGCTTCTGGGAATAGGTTTTTTTTTTCTCCCCCTGTCGTCCAACTAAGCTATCTCAGAGTGTGATCCTAACATCCCTTGAAAGTGATAGGAAATAAACACAAAAGGAATAGCTGGTCATTTTTGTGTTGGCACTATTCCACAAAACAGGAAAAGGGAGAGATTAAAGCTTTGAAATACAAACGTTACACATAGGCAGAAGGAGCAGTGTCTACCGTGGAATGTCAGTATCTGTCCTGCTTGCTTCCTTAAGTCTAAACGCCTTTAAAGACCTTGGAAAAGATATGTCTATAAACTAGCCTAATTCTTTATCTTACAGATAAGGAAAAGAGACCCAGAGAGGTTCTCTGTGTAACCTAGGCCACACAAGTAATAAATGACAGAAATGGAATTTGAACCCAGGACTTTCTGATTCCAAGTCAAGTGTTTTATCCATTACATCATGCTAAACAGATTGTTGTACAAGAATATAAGGGACTTGGATCAAAAGAGTTAATATACATAGAGTATTTCTATTTAAGAATACTAATAGAGTACCTCTATTAAGCACTATAAAAATGTTATCATTATTATTCTATTACTGAGTTTTAAGAAAAAATGGCTATGAGTAATACCCAGAAGCACAGGAAGACATACGAATGGATGCAAAGTGAAGTAAGCAGAATCAGATAACAGTAGGTGCAACTATAACAATGTAAAGGGAAAGGAGAACAACCAGATAATCCAAACTGAGTGCTGTAAAGTGATGAGGATCAAACTTGGCTCCACAGAAGAGTTATGAGAAGATACCTCCCTCTCTTTTTGGCAGAGGTGAGGATTATGCATACGGACCATAGCATAGAATTTCAGACTTGGTCAAGCTATCTTCTCATCTTTTTTATTTTTGGTTGTAAGAGATATATCTCAGAGAGGGAAGGGATATATTGTGAAATGTAGATATTGTAAATACAAAAGACATGAATTAAAATCATTCAGAACAAAAGAAGTGAACTGGGGCTACTGTCCCTTTCTGTATGGATGAACCCTCCCTGTCCTGCTCTGTCCCCTCCCTCCTTCCACTTTGCTGTTTACTGGGCAACAGAGGGACAGGTGGAAAAGCAGGGGATTTTAACAGCTGGTGCTAAAAAAGAACTGAAGCATATTTACCCAGATGGACAATTTCTTTCCTGCCATTTTAAATATTAAAATTGTAAGAGGTGAACTGAATTTCTGTTTTTGCAAGAAAATTTGTAATATGCCAGAAGTCTTGTATTTGCTGGGGAAGGCAAGGAAACAAATGGATTAGGAAATTAGAAATCAACAAGGATGTGGGTGCCTGCTTATTAACATATCTAAAGGTCAACAACTCCACCCTTGCTCTTTAGACAAAATCCAGAAAGGCAGGAGAAGAATTTCATTAGTGTTTTTATGTAAATGATGAAGGAAACTTCAAACATGCTGAGTGTAGCCTTTTATCAATTAAGGGAATTCCTTTAAAGTAATTTATAATGTCATTCTATAAAGAAAATGAGGAATGTTTCAGAAGTGTAGACCCATGTGAGGTGGGGTTTAAGGGACCCTGAAGTGCCTAGCTAATGGGAGATAGGTGGGAAATTCGAATTGGAAACAGGGCGTAAAAAAGCTTGCCTTTGTCTGAACAAATGTAGTGGTTCCTTAAGAACTAAGTACCCTTTCATTCAGGAGGGGGAATGGATGTAAAAATTAATAAAAAAAACTTTTCCTGACTTCACAAAGAATGTTATCCTTTTTAGAGTGAGTATATTTCTCACAAAATAACTTTTAATATATATTTTTTTAATTTGAGTTCTGAATTCTCTTCTTCCCTTCTTAAGTCTAAACTCTTTAAAGACCTAGGAAAAGACATCTTTATAATCTAGTCTAATTCTTTATCTTACAGATAAGAAAAGAGACCCAGAGAGGTTCTATGTGTAACCCCAGGCCATACAAGTAATAAATGGTAGAAAGTGAATTTGAACCCAGGACTTCCTGATTCCAAGTAGAAGCACAGGAAGATACATGAACTGATGCAAAGTGAAGTAACCAGAATCCGATAACAATATATACAATTATAACAATGTAAAAAGACAACAATGATAAAAAAAAATCAAAATTAAGTGCTGTAAAGTGATGATGATCAAATTTGGCTCCATAGAAGAGATATGAGAAGATACCTTCCTCTCTTTTTGGCGGAGGTGAAGCATATGGAGCATAGCATAGAATGTCAGACTTGGTCAAGCTATTTTCTCATCTTTTTAATTTTTTGATGTAAGGGATGCATCTGAGAGAGGGAAGAAATATATTATGAAAAGGCAAGCAATTTGGTACATGTTATACATGTATAGTCATGCAAAATGAATTTTCATATTAGTCATGTTGTAAAAGACAAAACAGATTTAAAAAAAAGAAAGTTTTTTAAAAAAATATCTTTCAATCTGCATTCAGACTCCATTAGGTCTTTCTCTGGAGGTGGATGGCATTTTCTTCATGACTTTAGAATTGTCAGATCATTGTATTGCTGAGAATCATTAGGACATTCAGAGTTGATCTTCATATAGTGTTGCTATTACTGTATACACTCTTTTCCTGGTTCTGCTCACTCACCTTTGCATCAGTTCATGTAAGTTTTTACAGATTTTTTCTGAAAGCATCCTGTTTGGTATTTCTTATGCCACAATAGTATTCCATCAAAATCATCTACCACAACTTGTTCAGCTATCCCCCAGTTGATGAGATTCCCCTCAGTTTCCAATTCTTTGCCACCACAAAAAGAATTGCTATAAATGTTTTTGTACATATATAGGTCCTTTTCCTTTTCAATCTCATTGGGACAGAGATCACGTAATAGTATTGTTGGGTCAAAGGGTATGCACAATTTATAGGCTTTTGGGCATAATTCCAAATTATTCTCTATAATGGTTGGATCAGTTTACAACTCCACCAATAGGGCTTTAATATCCCAATTTTCCCACATCCCCTACAACACTTTTCATTTTCTTTTTTTGTCATACTAGTCAATCTTACAGGTGTGAGGTGGCACCTCAGAGTTGTTTTATTTTCATCTCTCCATTTTCATATGACTATAGATAGCTTTGATTTCTTTGCTGGAAAATTGCCTGTTCAAGGTAATGGGGGTATAGAAATCTATCTTACCCTACAAGAAAAGAGAGGGGAAGGGAATAAGGGAAGGGAAGGTTGTGATAGAAGGGAGAGCATATTGAGGGAAGTGGTAATCAGAATGCAAGGCATTATGGGGTAGGGGGAGGAGAGAGATGGGGAGAAAATGTGAAACTCAAAATTTTGTGGAAGTGAATGTTGAAAACTAAAAATAAATAAATAAACATTAAAATGGCCAAAAAAAAAAATGCAGTAATTGAACAGCATTCTCTAGATATGGACTGACCAGGGCAGAATTCAGAGGGAATGTAATGTATCCTGTTCAAAACATTATATCTATCTTAATGTAGGCTGAGTTTATGAGAACTATTTTGTCTGCCATATTTCTCAGTTAACTCAATTTTATCTCATAATTCATTCACCCCCTCCCTCAAATTTTTCTTTTCTTTTCTTTTCAAGGAATGAGGGGAAAAAATTATTAAACTATTGTTTCTTAAGAAATGGTGAGTAGACAGACTTCAGAAGAACCTGGAAGGACTTGCATGAACTGATGCTGAGTGAAGTGAGCAGATCCAAGAGAACATTGTACACAGTAACAGCAATGTTGTGCGGTGACTGGTAGACTTAGCTATTCTGAGATATACATTGATCTAACACAGTTCCAAAAGACTCATGATGGAAAGTGCTATCCACATCCACAGAAAGAGCTATGGAGTCTAAATGCAGATCAAAGCATACTATTTTCTCTTTTTGCTGCTGTTTTTTTTTTCTTTCTCATGGCTTTCCTTTTTTTTCTGATTCTTCTTTTATGACCTAACTAATGTGGAAATATGTTTAATATGATCATACATGTATAGCCTATATCAGATTGCTTTCTGTCTTGGGAAGGCACAAGGGAAATTTAGAGCTCAAATTTTATAAAGGCAAATGTAGGAAGTTAAAATTAAATAAATAAATAAAATTTTAAAAATTAAAAAAAGAAAGAAAATTGCCTCTTCATATCCTTTGACCATTTATCAGCTGGAGAATGACTTGTATTTGTACAAATTTGATTCAGTTCCCTGTCTACTTAAGAAATGAGACCTTTATCAGAGAAACTTGTACAAATTTTTCAGTTATAATTACTATGTATTTCCCGTTATCCTACTTTCTCCCATTTATCCTTTGCTCTCTCTCTCTCTTATCCTTTTTCCCTCTCTCCCTCTCTCTTTCTCTGTCTCTATCCCTCTCCCTCTCTCTCTCCTTTTGCCCACTCCTTCCCACAATCTTCCCTCCCTTTTATCCACCCCTTCCTTCTTCTTCCCTCTCTCGTATTTCTCTGTAGGGTAAAATAGATTTCTGTACCTAAGTGAGTATGTGTTATTCCCTCTTGGAGTCAATTCTGATGAAAATAAGGTTCAAGCAATGTTTGCCATCTTCCCATCTTCCCCTCTACTATATAAGCTTTTTAGTGTCTCTTTTACATGATATAATTTACCCCATTCTGCCTCTCCCTTTCCCCTTCTCCATTGTTCCCCAGTGCATTCCTCTTTCTCATCCCTTAATTTTATTTTTTAGCTGTTATTGCATCACAGTCAACTCACACCTATGCCCCTGTCTATGTATACTCCTTCTAACTGGCCTAAGAATGATGAAGGTCTTAGGAGTTACAAGTGTCATCTTCCTTTAACCTTATTGAATTCCTTGTTATTCTTCTTTCCTATTTACCTTTTTAATGTTTCTTTTGAGTCTTGTATTTGAAAGTCAAATTTCCTATTCGACTCTGGTCTTTTCATTAGGAATGCTTGAAAATCCTTGGTTTTATTAAATGCTCACCCCTACTCCTGAAAGATTATTTGCTGGGAAGGTGATTCTTGGTTGTAATCCTAACTCCTTTGCTTTGGAATATCATTCTAAGTCCTCTGATCTTTAATATAGAAGCTACTAAATCTTGTGTGATCCTGTTGCTCCACAATACTTAAATCGTTTTGAAATTTTTGGTAGTTTTGCAATATTTTCTCCTTGACCTGGAAGCTCTGGAATTTGGCTGTAATATTCCTATAGTTTTCATTTTGGGATCTCTCTTAGGAGGTGATAGGTAGATTCTTTTAATTTCTATTTTACCCTCTGGTTCTAGGACCTAGAGCAGTTTTCCTTGAAAATGTCTTGAAATGTGATATCTAGGCTCCTTTGTAACTTCTTCGAGTGATACAGTAATGGAGCACTGGGACAGAAATCAGGAAGCTCTGAGTTCAAATCTAATCTCAAACACTTACTAATTATGTGATCCTGGGCAAGTCACTTATACTCTACCTGCCTCAGTTTCCTCAACTGTAAAATGGAAATCATAATGGTACTTACTCCCAGAATTGTAAAGGTCAAATTAGATATCTGTAAAGCATTTAGCACAGAGACTATCACAAAGTAGGCATTTAATAATAGATGCTTGGTTCATTCCTTCCTCAGCTTCCTCATCTGTAAAGCAAGAGGATTAGATTAACTGTCCTCTGAGGTCCCCTTTCCAGCTCTAAATCAATGAACTATGAATATATAACAGGCTGACTTTCACCTGACCCAGAGAAAGTTTTCAACTGCTCTAAACTTGTAGTGTCTTCTGACCATGCCAATGACTGGAGCAGCCTCATGCTCTAGATTTCCACCAGGTGTCAGTAGAGTCATAGAACACTCAGGCAAGACTGGAAAGGCCTGGGAAATATGGGATGTTGACTTGGGGCAGAATGTCACTCATTCTCTCACTTTTGCAGCTGGAGACAACTGCTTAAGCTACTTCTCACCACAATAGCCATCTGGGATCTGGGAAAAACTTAGTGTTCCTGAGAAACCAAACCTAAAAGGTCAATGAAGTGTGGTACACATTCCCTGCATTAATCAAACACCTTCCCGTCAGTATCCAGCTGGGATTATGGCTGTAAGGCACTGGCTCATCAAAAGGAAATAATCAAAAGCACTCTTGGATTTTGCCATTTAGTGACTGAATCAGTCTGTGAGGGTATTTTATTTGTGATTGGACCAATCCCTTAGTGGCTTTCCTCCTATTACCTCAGCATCACACTGACTGACTTTGGGGAAGTTATCTAACCTCACTGTGCCTGAAGGAGCTGGGCTAGTTAATCTATGAGCTATTCGCTCCAATTTATGTTTGTCCATGTGGTTAGCATGTTCTTTCCCCTATTAGACTGTGATCTGTTTGAGAGAAAGGACTATTTTTTGCTTAGCAAAGTGCCTAGTTGTTGTTCAGTTGTTCTTCAGTTGTGTTGGACTATTCATGACCGTTTTGTGGTTTTCTTGGCAGAGATATTGGAGCAGTTTGTCATTTCCTTCTCCAACTCATTTTACAGGTGAAGAAACTGAGGCAAACAGGGTGAAGTGACTTGTCCAAGGTCACAGAGCTAGCAAGTGTCTGAAGCCAGTTTTGAACTCAGGAAGATGAGTCTTCTTGACTCCAGGCCTGGCATTTTATCCACTGTGCCACCTAGCAGCTCCAATGAACACTAATGACTCCCAATTGACTCCAGGATCCGGCTGGGCATTTTAAACCTTTCATAACCCCACCGTTTTCTATCTTTCCAGTCTTCTTAGACCTTATTTCTTGCCAAGTATTCTTAGATTCAATGGCTCTGACCTCCAACCTGTTCCACAAACAAGATTCAAAGTGTCTTAGCTCCAAATGTTTTCTCGGTCACCCATTCCTAGAATGTTCTCCCTCTGCATCTCCAACTAGTGCCTTCTCTGGTTTCCTTTAAGTCCCAACTAAAATCCTGTCTTCTACAGAAAGCCTTTCTCTTCTCCTCTCAATTCTAGTACCTTCCTTCTATTATTTCTCATATATATGTATATATGCATGTTCATATATACACACATATATACACATACACACATGTGTGTGTATGTGTATAACTTGCTTTGCATTTGTTTTCCTGTTGTCTCCCCAGTTAGATTATAAACTCCTTGAGGGTAGGGCTGAGTTTTGCCTCTTTTGTGTGCACAGCACTTAGCACAGTGCTTAGTTATTGTTTATTACCTATTAAATGAATAATAGTGGGGGTGACTTTGTCTCAGGAGCATAGGTCCAGAACAGGAAGGGGCCTTAGAGGCCTCCAAGTTGAACCTTTTCATTTTAAACATGAGGAAACTGAAACCCACAAGGTTGTTTTACTTACAGATATGAATAATATGTCAGAGGTGGCATTTGAACCCAGGTCTCCTGACTCCTCTGAGTCCAGATTTAATGCTTTTTTAAAATTCTAATCTTGATATAGGCCATTTAGAAATTATCAGAACTAGTCACAATTTAGAAGACTCTTCAATCTCCTCTACTTCCTTTTAACTCTTGCAGGTCCATAGCCTGATCTGAATTTGAAGATTAGACCATGGGATGGTTATTGGTATAGGGTTTGGTCTCCAAAAGTTACTTTTCCCCTCTCTAGGGGAAACATGGCCTCTCTAGGGCCAAACTATCAGGTAGGACTAGCACCTCTGGTGTGGGAACTTGCCAAGTCCTTTTCAGGGCTGCTCATCCAACTTTGGTGTCCTTCAGATCCACCAACTCTCACCTGTGGCTCCAAGAAGCTGTAACATGCCCAGTGACCATACCCCAGTAAAACTGTCTTGGCAGATGGGCTTAAACCAGGTTGAGGGTATCCAATAGGCTTCAAACCCATGGTGAGCTCAGGGCATGTCCACCCCAAGCATGTGAAGACTTCCCTAGAATGGGCATATGAAAACAGTTTGTTCCAATGGCCATGAAGGCGGCTGAAACAGGGACTGTGGAGTGCTTAGAGCTTAGAGTCAGACATTGAAGATGCCTAAGTCATTTCTGGAGGAGAGAGTGAGGCTGATGACTTTGTGTAACTCTGACTCACTTCAATCTAATTTATGCACAAGTCAAGACATTCCCTCCATGATGTCATTGGTCGCCTTTAAAATGATGAAAGAAAAATGCAGTCCTTATTCAACCAACAGTCATTTAAGCCCTTGATAATTTGGATGTATATGGGGTAACAGGGAGCAGGCAGAGTATGAGCTGGAGCAGGTAGGGTTTAAGCTAGTGACATGGATCAATGATCCAGGGTTTCTGAGTTAAAGGAAAAGGCACTGAACATGTTACCAGGAGAGACATTCCTGCTAAACGACATATGCTTAGCAAGGGATTTTTTGAGACAACCATGCTAAAAGTGTCCTCTTGGTATTTTAGGTCCCTATGATGATGGTCTTACAAGTTGCCTGCAGGACTGGACACAGGAAAAATGATGAAGTTGATAAAGTAAATGAAGTAGGTTCAGCACCCTGCCTCCTACTCTAAACCCCACCACCTGGGGCCTTCCCATGGTCCAGTGTCAAACATGGAGAAATTCACTGAAAACCATCCCACCCAAGACCATCCAGAACATATTACTCTTAGGTTACTTATTTCTCTTAGATTCCTTTCTACACCCTCAGTTTCAGTCTCAGTGCCTAAAGACCAAACACTTAGTGTTTCCTGAAGCTACTTTTCTAATGGAAAAAGCCTAAAAGGATGCTTCCACATCTCTGAGAATCTCTGCTAACCTTCTAAAGATTTTGGCAGTGGCTTTCTGAATACAATATCCCTGTTTTTGTTGGCTAACTCAAAGGAGTGACTCATAGTGGTACTTATAGGACTCAGAAGGAAGAGAGGAGAGCTTCCTGGGAGGACTTCTGGAGATGTTGACATACTCTAGACACAGTCCATGGGATCATAGGATTATAGATGGAAGGGCCCTGATAGATAATAGTGTCCAACCTACTCATTTTACAAATGAAGAAACTGATCCCCAAAGAAGCAGAGTGACTTGTCTGAGGTCACACATTTTCATGTCTTCTAGGTCCTCTGACTCCAAAGTTGGCTTTCATTCCCCTGTACCACTCCAGGAGCACAGACATTTTTGGGCAGAGATTAACTCATGGTACCATACTTTGATCTGTGCAGAAGGTCAACCCTGATTGTGTGCTCCCAAATTTCATCATGAGTTTCCTTCTTGGCACCCTACCTTAGAACCCCAAAATTTTTGACGTGGAAGGGACCTCAACTTCCCTCTAATCCAATCCATACTACCAAAGAATCCCTCCTATGACATATCTGATGAGTGGCTTGAAGATCACATGAGGCAGCTTGGGGCTGCTCTAATTGTCCAGAAGATTTTCTTGACATCAAACCTAAAGCTGCCTCTTTGCAGTTTTGACCCATTGATCCTAACTTTGACCTCCAAGTCCCTAAAAAACAAATCTAATTTCTCTTTGTTACATGATAAGACTTTAAAATATTTGAAGGCAGTTACTACGTCACCCTCCCCACCCCTTGTCTTTTCTCCATCTTAAATATCCCAAGTTCCTTTAATCTAGCAAAGTAAGATCATAAATCTAGAGTTGGAAAGGACCTTAGAAATTATGTAGTTCAACCTCTTCATTCTATAGATGAGGAAAGTGGGCCTACTCAGCGTAGAGCAGGGGTACTTGATCATAGTTCAAATCTGACCTCAGACACTTATTAACTGTGTGACCCTGGACAAATCATTTAACTCTGTCTGCCTGTAATAGCACCCATCTCCCAAGGCTGTTATGAGCATCTAAAGAGATAATATTTGTAAAGTTCATAACACAGTACCTGACATATAACAGGCACTTAATAAAATTCTTTTTCCTTTTGTATCATGATCCGGTGAAGACTGGTGTGTTGGTAATTTTTTTCCATTTTGTGTCAATTTGGTGAAGCCTATGGACCCCTTCTCAGAATAATAATTTTAAATAAACAAAATACATAGGATTACAGAGGAAATCAATCATACTGAGATACAATTATTATTATTTTTTTTTAAATTCACAGACCCCAGGTCTTTGTTTCACGGAAAGCAGCTCATTCCTGGTCTGCACGATGCAAATGCTCAGAATAAGCAGTCACCCCTCACACCCGTGTGGGTAGCTTTTATTGACAGAAAACTTGGTGATGAAATATACATAGGAAGCAAGAACAAATACTTTCCCTCCTGCTTATATATCTGAGGTGTGAATTTTATGAGGCAAGGAAAAAAAAACTCTTTGAAATACAAAAATAAATGTTTTCCTCTTACATGACAGTATACATTATCTTACAGAGAACAGAATCCTTGAAAACAAGCTGAAAATTGCAGACAGGAAAATATGGTACAGAATTCTAAGAAGAGAGAGAATAACCTCGAGGGAAGCCTATGGAGCTATTGAAATGGGAAAATGCTCATAATCCAGGGCATGTAATTCAGGCAATGCTTTGCATGGGATGGGGGAGAGAAGGAACGAGGTATGACAGGTCAAAAGAGAAGTTTTTGAAGAACTTGGAAACAAAAATGTAAGTACTGAGGACAAGGATCAGACATCAGTCTGCCCACCCAAACATCTTCTGATATCAGCCTACAAATGAAAGGCACACTAGCCAGAAAAGCCATGTTGAGAGACAGTTGGTTCACAGAAGATCAGTAGGTTTAGAATTTTACCATAGCTAAATGTCATCCCTTTGATGGATATCTGTAACAACCAGAGAGTCTCTTTTTTGGAAGGGTGATCTCTCACTTTTGCTCATAGGGCAAAGGAAACACAGGACCCAGTTGCCCTAAAGAACCTTCTCTAAATACGGTGGAGAACCTTTGCTATTGGTCTCATCATAGAGATACTTTGGAGTGAACAAAGAATAGCAAAGGGTTTCATTTTGTCAGTAAGCATCTTAAAAATGGTATGGAGCAACAGGAGTTCTTAATTTTTTTTTTCCTGACATGACCTCCTTTGGCAGTCTAGTGAAGCCTGAAGATCCTCTTCTCAGAATGTATTTTTAAATATATAAAATAAAATCTGTAGAGTTACAAAGGAAACCAATTATATTAAAATAAACACATAATTCTTTTTCCCTCAAGTTCACAGACTCTCTGAAATCAATCCATAAGAGTCTGTTAAGAGCCCTTTCTCTAGAGGAATCTTGCCAACCACTTCTGAAACACAATTATTTCTCCCTTAGGGGAAACCAAACAATCTCTTAATGCTATAAACTCCCTCATCCCCAGTATCTCTTCTGATCACAGTCAATATGCAAGGAGGAATTTTGTTGTAGGCAACATGTGACCAAAAATACACCTGATACTGCTGACAACATGTCATGTGGGGCAGATAGTGATTTCTCTCCAATCAGAGCTTGGAAATATCAGACTTTATAGCAGAACTGTTATTATTTGTTACTAAGAGCCCACTTAGAACTATCTCTAAGAATATGTGGAAATATTATCCAAACAGTCCCCAGATGTAAGGGAAGGTCAGTTCCTGAAAGGAGGCAACTGATTCACTAGAGATCTGGAGCTCTCATAATTCACAAAGACTTGGCTGAAATTTTGGCTAAGGGCATAAGATTTAATCTTTGTACTGTTGCCCAAGCTTTTCTCTTTGGGAAAAAAGGAGCACTGCAGTGATTTGGGTGGGGTCATGGGAGAGTGCGACACAAGACATCATCACTGATGGCAAGTTGAGAAATCTAGTTGAAGGTAGGAAGTCTAACGTGGGACCTAGTTGATAGCAACAGAATATTTGAATACAAAGAAGGAAAATTTGCAAAGACTTTTGAAGGTTCTAATTGCTTTTTGGTCCTCAAACATGGATCAAAAGCCCACTCTCCAGTCATCCTAGCAATATATGATGAAAAATGATGACACAGAGACAACATTCATGGTAAGAATCCCTATGACACCTTTCTCCTTATCTCTGAAATGAGGCATTGTCATTTATAGCACCTAGAACAGGTTCTAGGGTCCCTCTTTTTCTAAGCAGTTGTTGCATGTTCCAAACATCTGATAATGACATAAAAGGGTCAGATCACCTGATTGCATTTACCCAGCCCTTTCTGAGATCACAGCCAAACTCCTCTGCTCTTAAATCTCACAGGTAAAGAAGAAATCAGGGTTTTTTTGTTTGTTTGTTTTGTGTTGTTGCTTGCTTCAAATTAATTCTAGTAGCCCACTTTTACCCTCTGTCTACCTCACAAAAGATCACGACCTTCAACTACCTTCACTTTGAAACCTCTCCCTAGACTTCATCTCCTACCACCTTACCTTACTCATTAAATCCCCTTTTTCCTATCTCCTCATTACTATCTAATCCTTTCCTACTCCAGTTAAACCTCTCATCCTTATACGGCTTCCTATGTGAACCATAGAAGTTTGAGGATCCCTGTGATCAAAGGTGAACTGACCTCGAACTGGAAGAGACTTCAGAGTGGGTCGTCTAGCTCAACCCTCTCATTTTACAAATGGGAAACAGAGATTCACGGAGGTTAGATGACTTACCCAAGGTCACTTAAGGAAGAAGGCAAGCCAGGTTTAAACTCAGGCCCTCTGACTCTAAAACCCGTGTACCATGTTGTCTTTTCCCTGACCCTATCATGACCAATCTTATTCTTTCATCCTCTGAAAATCTTAAGGATGTTTTCATTTTTTTCTAAACAGCTGGGTAGGCATAAGGAGCAAAGGATGCAAAGTTGTGCCATCCCTAGGGCATACCTGCCTTAAATCATTGTCTTGGGCTGAGTAAAATGGTTTTCAGTGACTATTTCTATATCATCTGTTTCACAAATGCCAGCAGTACCACTACTAGACTACAAATGCCTTAAGACCAGGGACCTTAACTTATTTCAGCCAGTCAGTCAATAAATATCTATTAAGTGCTTTCTATAGTCTAAGAACTCTGCTAAGTTCCAGGGATATTTATTTTTCCCTGTATCTGTCCTAATGTTTTGCACAATGTTCTACCCACAGTTGTTGGGTTTATCCTTCATTCTTGAAGAGGACCATGACATCAGGATGATGACATGACTTGCAGTTCACTTTGATTTGAGTGAGAGAGGGCTGTGCAAGGTCACCAACCTCACTTTCTTCTCCTGAGCCATCTAGGTCCAGTGGCCTGATATTCATCAGGACATAGGAACTGAAATGCCAGATAGAACCTTCCAAGTTGGTGAAAGTGGCCCTTTGGAAGATGGCGACTTCATAAAGAACTTAGCTTCACTTTCATGTCTCAAGCTTCAGTTAGAAGTTTCACAGGAGATCCTCTCAAGAAAGAAAGCAGAGCAGCCAAAAGCAAACACCATCCCTTTCTGTAAATAAAAGCAGACTAAATCTTTCAGTTAACATAAGCTATCAGGCTCTCTTGGCCACCAATTCTCTTCTATCCCTCAGTTACCACATGAGACCTGATCATCATAGAGGGAAAAATGCTCACCCCAGGGCCAACCATGGAGCTCTACATTCCTATGTGTTAGGCCTCCCTTCATGAACTTATACAATTTGGGATCTCATTACTCAATTCTTGGGAGATTTTTTGGAAATAAATCACCCAATGAAAAGGTCAGTGATTGACCTCTGCATCTTGGACTAAAGCAGAGAAATCAGAAAATCACATTTTTCTTTCACTACTCTGGTGAATTTGGAACTGAATTTCTTGATCTATTTTCAGAGGAACCCTTGAGTACACTGAAGGAGTGTGTGTGTGTGTGTGTGTGTGTGTGTGTGTGTGTGTGTGTGTGTGTGGGTGCGTGTGCATGTATGCATGCAGGAATTTTGTCATATAGAAGTCAAAGAACGTGCTCCCATTCAGGAGTCTGGGCATGATGCCAACATCATATCCTATGTAACCTTGTTGAAATTTCCTGAAATTCCACAAATCTTGTTCCCACTGTGAGGCACAATAATCTCCTTAGGGTTTCCATTAAAACTGGTGGAAGCATAGTATACAAAATTAAGAGCAGGATGTATGTGGACCTAGGAATTCCCTTCTCTTCTGATTAAAATTCCAGATGTAAGAATCTCCCTCTTCTTCCTCACTTGCCTGCTTCCTTCCCCAGAATTAAACTAATTTTGTTCTGTGACAGCTCGTCTCTTTTCTAGCTGTAGGTATCATCTGAGCTCTTACTATATTTCCAGAGGAAAATAACCTTCCATTTCACTCAAGTTCTCTCTTTGTTAGGCATCCTTTGTTCTAGAGACTTCCAAAGACTTCTCAGCCTTGGGGCACAGAAATACTGCCTGTGTGATCTTAGGCACATCAGCAAACCTCTCCAAGGCCTCTGTTTTTAATATTGAAAACAAGGAGACTAAACTAGGTGATTTATAAGGTGCTATGCAACTCTAAGACTATGACAGTGAAAATTTCCCTGTTAGTTCAGGCTATCTGGACCTCTTAGGCTGCTTTAGGGTCACACAGTAGGATAACAGGTCTAAACTCCATCTAGTCCAACTCCCTCACTTTACAGATATGGAAACAGAGGTCTGGGTGCTCCATATCACATAAGTAATATGGGAGGCAGGATTTGAGCTAAGTTTCTCCAACTCCAAAGCCACTGTTCTTAATGGATGCATAGACATGCAACCCTCAGTTGGACCATCTATTGCTCAACTCTTAGGTACCGTTGGGGGTCAATTTCTGCATTTTTGTGAATGGATAAAAAAGGAGTTCACCTAATACTAAGCAAGCAACCCTCCCTGTTGGAGGAGGGTCTTGGGAGAAAATATACAAATAAAAGAGGAGGAGATAAAAAGACAGGTCAAAATAAAATTAGAAAAGACAGGAAAGTTGAAATGTAAAAAAGAGAACAATCTATGCTTATCTGTCTAGTCTTCTTAGAGGGTGAGGGTAGGGCCTTTACATACTCTATACAGGCACTGTGTCTAGCAAAATGCCAAGAGTGATAATAAATATCTATGGATAATGATAATCATTAAAATGGGGGTTAAACAGGGAGAAGAATATTCCCTAAACCTAAGAAAAGGCTTCATTATCTGTTCACCAAGTAGAAGTGTCATTAGGAGCACAGAGAAGTCAGCTATAAATAAAACCTCTTGTGGAAGATTTTCTAAGGGGTTGAATGTAGTCAGCCCGAACCACATGAAACATCTTAATGGAAACTGGTCTGTGAGAGAGAGGTCTAGGGGAGAGAATATAGAGATGCAGGATGCACCAAGAGAAACAGTTACCCATACCATTCATCATCATCAACATCTAAAGAGTGATAACATATGAAAACCTACCATATAATGCACAGAGAAGTACCTGGCTAAAGCTCTTAAATAATCAGAATATGAATTTATTTCCAGTGCAATAGATATAATTTAGAAATCAGAAAATTCTAGATCATTGGGACACATTTCAAAGAGAGGTCTCAATGAGTTATCTTAACAATCTTAACAACAATTCTATTTCATTTGACCAATAATTAGTTTTTGCTTGGGCTGAGCTATAACTAGTCATTTCTGTACCTGGGACAAGTTGGAAGGGGGTAGGTTCACTTGGAGTACAGCACCCTGAGTGAAGGGAGTTACAAGATTTGTAAGCTGCTGAAATGGGGGGCAGGTCAAGAAACTACAGCCTTGGGATTGGGGTCATGAAGGGAAGAGGGTAGAAAAAAATGCCAGGGGATGCTGTTATAGGTATCGTCTAAATTTCTCTTCTTGGGTCAAAGCTCCAGTCACCGTGTCTTAGTTATAGCTCTGTGCTTGAGTTTACAAAAGAATAATTAATCTCCCGGTTTCCTTGCCCTTTTCTCTTTGTAGCTAAAACATCAAAACATAAGGATAAGGCTATTGAGGAAACCATATTTCTTCTGTTTTTCTGGTGAATTAGATATTCCAAGTGAAAGGATTTTTACAATGTAAATTTCTTTTCTACCTTTCCAGCTTCTTCATATTTTTTTTTAGGCTTTACCCAGATTGCACCAGCAACTGATTTAGGATAGCTTTACTGGGGCTAACTTTCAGTTTTCATTTTCTGGTCTTTCTGTATTTCCACTGTTTGTAGCATATGACTGGCCCACGGTAGACAATTATCACTGGAATATAAAACTGTCCTTTGTGAGTCAAAAAAAAATAGAGCCACAATTGTGTGTGTGTGTGTGTGTGTGTGTGTGTGTGTGTGTGTGTGTGTGTGTGTTAACCCTTTAGTTCCTGTTATTTTAACAAAACTTGGCATTGGATGCAAACTGGGAATCCTGACAATGTCTATGCAAGATCTGAATTCACATTCAAGCCAGAAAAGAAGCTAGGTTTGGGGCAACATTTGAGATCATTTAAATACTGTACACGTTGGGGATCATTTCAAAGAAGAAACAAGTCAAAAGTAAACAATAAAAAACCAGTTGCAGTCAAAGTCTTTAGGCGATTTAGTGTGACCTCTTCCCTAGTGCAAAAGTCTGTGCCATAAGGCCTTGAGGAAGAGGATGCTTTACAGATGGCTGTTTTACAGGTGTCTCCTATTCTGGAGACTGTCAATGAGCAGTTAAGTCCACTGTTCCCAGAAGTCACGAAAATCTGGTTTTCTGTTTTCAGTTAAGCAAAGAATAAGCACTGGATGAGTTTTCCACAGATGAACTGGTCGTTTCTGGGGTCGACACGTTGTATGTTCCTATAAGACAAAGCAAACACAGCAAGTAGAAGCCGTTCTCAAGGTAGAAAGTTGATGCTTCCTATTTCGCCCACCAGGAGAAGCTCTGCTCTAAAGGAGGGGCAAATTCTAACATGCCTTATAAAATAAGTTGGAGGTTCCTGGTCTTCCAACCATCAGAATCCTCCAGACTAGAGCCAAGTTTATTGCTCTCAAGCATGCATGGCAGTAGAAAAAGCCCCAACTACATTTCATGCCACACTAGCAGCCAAAGAGCAGCCAGACTTCTACAAAGCTCTGAGTGTAGCTAGCTACCCCACAAGCTTGATCCAAAGCCACTACATGCACAGGACAGGAGGGACTGGGCTTCCCATGCTTGCACTAAGTGGTAGGCTTGGTCAGAGCTACCCACCCTTTTCCCCTTTTGGTTTTTGTGACTTGGAGAGATATCAAGGAAAGGGACTAGAGAGTGAAGGGGAAGGAGCGGAAAAAAGAGAAGGGAGGGGAGGGGAAAAGAGACATTCGGATAAAGCTGGGAAAGAAGTAGAAGTGTGAAGGAAGGATTCAGAAGAAGGAGTGCTAGGAGAGAGTGAGAACTGAGTGCAGGGACACAAGTGTATGTGCTTGGCGAAGGGAGTGCCCACCCTACCATCAAAATCATGGACTGCAACAGCCAACAAGGCTTCCATCACTGCATGGGTGGGGCTTTGTGACTGCTGACAACATAAACCAAAGTGATAGTCATTACCGAACACCTAAGAACACCAAAACTCCAGTGGAATAAATGATGGAAGAGAGGTCTATACAGATATCCAGAGGACATCAGGCAGTCACTGGGCATTTGAATTTTCCATTAATTCTATCAGCTTCTTGGCTTGTCTTCTCAACTATGGTCAACATTCATAAATTCAGCTTTCAAATTTAGATTTAATCTGGATAATTCTAATAAAAGCTTGTATAATGTTTTGTTGTTTTCTTTTTAGGCAATCAGGGTTAAAAGACTTGCCTAGGGTCACACAGCTAGTCAGTATCTAAGGCTGGATTTGAACTCAGGTCCTCCTGACTTAGGGCCCATGCTTTATCCATGGTGCCACATAGCTGACCTTCTATATCCTTTCTGGTTTATATTGTCTGGATAATTGCAATTGTGCAGACCTGACTTACGGAGTTCCCTGAATTTCATATTTTCCCTAAATTTCACCTTTAATATCAAGTAGGATAATTTACTCATTTTGTTTTCCTTATTCCCAGTGATTGTACTTATTCATATGAATCACTGTCTTTATGCTGGCAAAGTGTTTTATTGGTAACATCTTCAGAGGGTTTAGTCATTTCTATTTCAACATGTAGGGATGGTTTATTTCCAAAGTAGAAGGTAGGTTGTCCTCTTTATTTTTAAAACAAATAATGCACTGAAAATGTAGAAAACACTGTACCCTCTAGAAATATTTGTCAATAAAAGACTTTTCCATGACTTCTTTTCAAACAAAACAACACAGCATGGACACTACTGGCAATTTTTTAGACTCAGACATGTGTAATATGTAGTCAGATGGGAGGATGCTGGGGGATACTAGTGAGTTCTGAGGATGCCCACTACCCCTGCTGCTGAAGTTTATCTTTTGGTTTTTTGAAGAGGACCTCCTTCAGATTAAAACCACTAAACATTTATCTTGCCAGAACGTGTTCTGAATGCCATTATATTCTGTGCAACTCAGATTACTTCATGTAGCTTGAAAAAGTTGAACGTTCAGATCTGTATATTTGCATCCAAACTGCAAGTCTGGACAGAAATAACAAACTCAGATGGATAAATTTCAGTTTTTGAAAGCTGTAGAATCAGAACCTCTTGAGGCAATCATCTAGGTGAGCTTCAAGTGGATGGCACTGAGGCTTACTAAGGTGACTTTCACATAAATATGTAATATATAATGCAAAAGTGCTGATTGGTTTATAAATAGAATCACTTGGGAAGAAACAGTTTTTGTATCTGTATGTGTATGTGTGTGGGGGGGGACTGTGTCCCTAAAGTCACAGCTTTCTTAAATAATGTCTAGAATCCCAAGACATTATTTTATGCCCCCTAGGCATAGGGGTTGCCATATTATAGATAATTGCCTGTTGAAATTTTCCTTCACATTAACTCTTAGATTTTTTTTTAAAGTAGGCATTTATCTGAATTTTTTTTAAAATGAGCCTCCCCCTCCCCTTCCCCTGGCCAAATAAAGTCATCACTCTTTATATATAGGTCCTAAAAATGTCAAGGAAGTTATCACAGGACAAAGAAGTCATCCGCTTAACTAACTTGAGAATACCTATAAGTCACTGCATACCTGTTTTACCAAACAAATTGTTAAATCTTCTTGATATTGGAGAACTCATGGAAAATACAGGAGTGGATGAAGCCAGAGATGTCGACTAGAAGGCAGAAAAAAGCATCATTTAGAAGCTCAGCAATTTTGTTTAGAGCATGCAACTAGTAAGATCAAGGTCCAGAGCTGAATTCTGATGCATTAGTTTTTGTCTGTTCAGCGACCACGGCCGCATCCTTAGACCCAACCACCAATCAAACAAATGTACACTTAGTCACAAGGGGAATTAGCAGACAAAGTGGGGATAGGTAAACATTTCTGTTTGTTTGTTTGTTTGTTTGTTTGGAAGTATAGTATCAGATACCAGGCATTCGTCATGGGACACTAGAAAAATAATTTGTGTTAATAGTGGCCACTGTGAATTTCTTTATGTATGATAAGCACATTATATTAATGTATAATAAGTTTGTGTTTTTCCAGAAAGAACTATAGCTATTAGGAGCCAAATTATTTCTTTGGGTCTTAGATTCCCCTAGTACATTAACTTCTTAATCTTTATCATATTAATTAATTTTGTTTGAAATTCAATTTAATTTTAATTGAAAATCAAATCATTGCCTTAGGCTATCCACATTCACAGCATCCCAGACGAAGGATCTCCTGACTTCATACTAATTAAAACTGTGTCTGTGCTTACACAGGCCAAAGAAATGGGGGTGAGGGTGGCAGGGGAAGGCTAAAGCAATTTCTTTGCAAATTGATTTTAATGTAAGTTCCTTGAGGGCAGAGAGCATTTCCTTTTTGTCTTTGTACCTCTAGTGCTTAGTATAGCATCTGTAACTTAGTAGGTGCTTAATAAAAGCTTGTTCATTGAAAAGATTGGTTTGAGGGATTCTATTTCCATGGATCAAAGCCATTGCTTAGCTCTCTACTTGGCCACTTATCACATGGGGCTACCTGTGAAAGGCAAAGAAAAATCTCCAGAAAGAAAGAATGTACCTTTGTGTGCTGCGAAGACCATCTGGAAAGGGAGAATTTATGCAGCAGAGCTTCCTGTACCTGTATCGTTTGAAAGAAGTCATCAATGAATGAGTCAAGCAAGACAAAGCCTTTAGTATTTCAGGATATCCTAAATTCCTAAATTCAAGGATTTAATTACTAGAGCACTTACCTTCTTGTCCCAGAGGCATCCAAACAACAAAATGAATAATCCCTAGGGGAAAAAAGAGTTGAAAAATAAGTCTGCTTCTCAATAGCAAGGGGATAGCAGTCATAGTCCCCCTCAATAGAAGGAACTGTGAACTTTCTACCAACTGGTAGGCACCCTGGCATTGTGCAGCTTTTTTCAAAGCCTGGAATCAGAGAAAGAATGTAGTGCATAATGATACAAGATATATATAGAAGGATAGACAGACAGAGAGAAAGAGAGAGAGAGAGAGAGAGAGAGATCAATTGATAGATACACATATCTGTTTATCTGTCTGACTGTCTAACTATCTGCCCATCTGCCTGTCCATCTCTCTCTCTCTATCTATAGATACACAATCTATCTATACACAGAATAGAATAGAATAGAATTCAAATACTGCCTCTAACTCGCACTGATTGTGTGGTTCTGGGCAAGTCACAAAACCTTCAGATGTTCCAGGTAGCTCTCTAGAAAAACTCTCTTGATCCATAATTTACATAGAAGATGCCACCCAGTTCTAAACCAAGGAATTTCCTTATCTGGATGGCTCCCCAAATCAATGAAATCGCAGACCTGGTCTCTATTTCAAGGACTGAAGAATTAGAGCTGGAAGAAACCTCAAGGGCCATAAAAATCCAACCTCTTTATTTTACAGATGAGGAAACTGAAGTCAAGCGTTTAAGTGACTAGATCAAAGTCACACAGGGAGTAAATGGTAGAGGCAGAATTTGAACTTGTATCCTCAGACTCCAAATCCAATGCCTGTTAGAGGGGAAATAATACCATTCATTGATTTTCTAAATCCTTGTGATCACCAACCACACTGTAGGAGGGGTCAAGTAAATGCGCCTCCATAAAGAGGATGACACTGGTAAGTGAGGAGGACATTTTTTTTCAACAAAGATAAATTTAACTAAGTAAGGTTTTCTTCAACCTCCTTCAGCCTGTCACCTCCATGCCAACCCTGTCCCTCTGGTGAACTATGTTCTTGCTGGTTAATCTCTCCAATTCTTTCATCACTCAAATGGTTGGGAAGTGAAGCCTGGGTCTGTCTAAGACACAAAGGTATACCAAAGAATCTTATACCAGAATATGCCATGAACTTTTACGTGTGTGTGTGTGTGTGTGTATGTATGTATGTGTGTATAACTGAATGAAAGACGTTGCTGCTTTGGAGCTTGGTCCTGAAGCTGGGGTGACCATAAGTGATGACAGTTCTAGGGTTTGGTCTTGTGGCAGCTTTTCTAGTGCCTGGTTCTATCTGTTGAGCTTTTGCATTGCCTGGAGCCCTGCGCATCCTCCTGATGAGACCATTCACCTCCAGGTTCCATGGTTCTGTCGCATTCCATGGCTTTTGGGGGTATCCTCACTAAGAAGGGGGATAAATGTGGCTTAATTAGTAGAGTGCTGGACTTGGAATCAGTGAGGCCTGGGTTCAAGTTCTGACTCTGACACTTCCTGTTTATGTGATTATGGATAAATCACTTAGCATTTGAGCTTCCATTTCTTCATCTTTAAATTGGGGATGTAGTAACTTATAATAACAGCTCATAATTATACAGTGTTTAAGTTTGCCAAATGACGTGTGAATGCATAAGTGCATATATACACGTATATGTATCCCATATACACATTTATTACCTCATTTAATCTGTAAAGCTTAAATTCCTTACAGCCCTGTGAGGTAATACCATAGGTATTATTTTCCCCATTGTACAGATGAGGCAACTGAGGCATAGCAAAGTTAAAGGATTTGCTTAATATCGTATAGGTGGTATATGTCAGAGGCAGGCCAAATAATGCAATATGGTATACTGGATAGTATACCGGACTTAAAGTCAGGAAGGCCTGAGTTCAAACCTTGTCTCTTATTTTTTTCACCATGTGACCTTGGACCAACCAATTATTTAAACTTTCTGAATTTGGGCCTGTTTGATAGTGTTGTTTAGAGGCTCAAATGAGATAAGGTATATAAAATGCTTCACAAACATAAAAGTGAGATATACACAAATATGTACATATATGTGTGTGTTTGCGCGTATATATGTACATGTACATATAATATATATATACACATCTGTTTTTATCATAAAATTGACCTAGGTGGTATTTGCAATTACACTGACAAGGTAGGCTCCCAGATAAGGGATAGGATTTTTCTTTTCATAATAGGAAGGAAATTTTCTATTGAGCATGCATCTTCACTCTTAGAAGAATTCTTCTGGGCTTCCTGAGTTTGGGGATTCCTGTAGTTTGGGGTAGACAGCTTTCCTGGACTACATTCCTTCCCAATTTCCATTCTTGCTTTGGTTCTGTCATTAATGCATCACAATGGAATGGAGAAAAGAAGGATCTGTGCTCAAAGTAGGCTTTGGTCATTGACTAGCTATATCACTTGGGAATATAACCTCTCCGAACATCAATTTTCTCATCTGTGAAATGGGAATAATAGTTGCATCTACTCAAAGGGTTGCTGTCAGGGTCAAGTAAGGATGTATATAAAATGCTCTGTAGACTTTAAAACATTACATAAATATCTACCATCATTAATAATCACAATAAGTCTTATAATAAAGCAATAACCTACAACAGTAATAAATGGTTCTGCCTCCTCCCACCTCCCCAGCTCCCTTCACCAAAACACTTACTTGGAAGGCATTTAGTAGTGTAAATACAATATGGAACACAGCATTGCTTCCCTGGAACACAGTGGCTAGTCCAAACCCCCAGGTGAGTCCTAGGAGGGGAGTGAGAACACCAATACTCTTGGTAATCTGAAACAGACTGTTCTTCTCCTGAATGCTTGGCTTGTCCCCAATGGAGGGTCTCAGGATTTTGGTGATGACCACAAATGTTATGCTCACATTTATCACCACAATGATCAGTGCAGGAATTACAAAAGCCAGAAGTGCCTTGGTGTCATCCCAGTTGAGCCAGCAGGCATTTTTCCTCATGTACACATCCTTTGGCTGGGTGACCCCCACTGTGATGATGGAAATGACCAATGGGCAGCCATAGCCCAGGGAGAAGGCAATCGCCTTCTGGATAGATTTGCTTGTGTCATGGAGGATGAAGACCAAGCGGTAGAAAAGCATGAGGCCCAGGGCCAACATCCAGAAGAAGACACTGAGATAAAAGAAGTGGATGAAGAAGGTGGCAGCCACACAAGCTGTTTGACTGAATAGGTAGCGCTGGTCATGAATGGCAGAAGATACGATGAACCAGGAGTCAGCAATCAGCAGGGAGGCTGCGATGTTTACAATACAAACATGACGCATGTAAGAGGTCCGGTTTTTGGTCACCGATTTCCAGACAAAAGCTTCAACAACAAGACAGGCTGCTAGACTCAAGATGGAAAAGCCTAAGCCAATATAAGAAATGATATCTAGCAGTACTTTTAGGAGAGTGTTGGGATCAGGAGAATCAGGGGACATTAGAATGGAAAATGAGGTTAAGTGATTACAGCTGCAGAAGACACTGTCTTCTTTTACTTGTTCAACAAAGCACCCACTGTTGTCCCATCCCCCTGTGTAGTTGGAGAGGTGATAGTTCCAGAAAACACACTGGGGTGCCACTAATGACAGGTCATTTTTCTTAAACTTCATTGAAATCTTGAACTGTTTTGTCACTCCCCGGCTCACAGTAGTTGTCATCACCAAACCATTCACAAAGTTCTTGTCCTGAACATTCTGGGGCAGGATAGCTTTTAGGGTTGGGTATGCCAGTGTGATGATGGATGAATTTGGCTCCAAACTTTCTATCTGATGCTTGTCAATGATTACCTGGCCCCAGAGTTTGGAATCGGGAAAGAGAAAGTGCTGGTCATAGTCGGTTACTTGGTCAGCTGTAGTCAGGAGGCCCCTCATTTGCACATTGGGATGGATAATGAAAGGAACATCACTGACTCCCTCGTGCAGCACTCTGGAGAATCTCTCCACAGAATCCAGCAACCGAGAGCTCTCATTGGCCTGTTGCTGATGCAGAACTTGCCAGGTACTCAGTAAGGGTTTGCCAAGAATGATGTTGACTGTAGAGAGCACATGCTGCAAGACAGATAGCCCAACACAATAGATTGTAAGCTCCTTGAGGTCAGGCATTGTTTAGTTTTTGAATTTGTATCCCCAGTGACCAGTGCAGTGCATAGCATATAATAATAACACATATATATACATATACATATGCTCAACAAATACCTCAATTCAAATGAATACACAGAAAGAGTTAGAACATTACTCCAGAATCAGAATTCATGACTTTTTTGTTTGTCATGGACACTTTTGTCAGCCTAGAGAAGCCTATGGACCCCTTTCAAAATGATGTTTTTAAATGCAAAATAAAATGTATAAGATTACATAGAAAATAAATTATTTTGGAATAAAGATTTTTTTTTTCCATTCTAAGTTCACAGCCACCCTGAAATCTATGCACAGATTTTTGGGGGTCCATGAACACCAGCTTAAGAACCTAGAAATTGTTTGAATCAGTGATGGGGGAGAAGAAGAAAATGAACATAGAAGGAATAACGTAGGATCAGAAGACTGGAGTTAAAAGACCCCACAGTGGGCAGCAGGGCTAGCTAGCAAAATCCCTTGATAACTACTCCTCTCCTCTTCTCTTAGGTCTTTCCCTTAACTATGAGGAGAACAAGAAAACCAGATTGCCCCAGTAATGCCATTTGCTCCCCTGCTCATGACCTCTTCCCTTTTCCTTGTGATATTCAAAGGGAACACTTTGTCTTTGCAAAGCCCTCATCATTCACTAAGTACCTAAGACCTTCCACATCTTTGTACCCACTGTCTTGCCAGAGCAGATTACCTGCTTGTAATGTTAATGTCATGTTAATAAGAGTTAAAGATCTTTCTGATCCATAAATAGGCCTCAGGTGGAGCCCATTAAGGGAAGCTTGATGAGGGGACTCCTTAATTGCTAAAGAGGCACTGGGTCACAAGGGTCCTGATACCCTCTGGCTTATATGCACATACTTATACATATTCTGAAGTGAAGTTTTGCTTTGGGGGTTAACTCTTTGGAAGAAGGTTCATGAGCTAGTTGAGACTCTGGGTAGCTGCTGCGAGCTTCCCCCACCCTTTTTGAAAACCTAGATGTCAGTGTTTCTCTCTCTGGTAACTATTGGATCTGATTGTTGATCTGTGATGTATGTACTGCTTATTGTCAGACAGTTAGAAGCTTTGTTTGTTGGTCCTTATTTCTTTGCTTATATTTTCTCTCTTGGTATATGTGATCAAAGAAGATTGTTGGCCCCTCAAAAGTTGCTTTCCTTTTAGAAAAGTAGATCTAAGAACCTGTGTTAGCAGGCTGTCATGTATGTGTCAGGGTGCTTGCTGCTACACTGCTTGCCTCAACTCTGTATCATAGTAGGTGGCACAGCAGCTAGAGGACTGGACTTGGGAGTCAGAAAAACTTGAGTTCAAATCCTGCCTCAGACAATTACTATCTGTGTGCCTCTGGGCAAGTCACAGGGAGTTGGAACAGAGGATGTTTGATATCCTTTCTAGCTCTCCATTTATGATTCTGCAATTAATTCAGCATTCTTTTTTTTTTTTTCATTTCTGTAACAAATCTTCTCTGGAGATACCACCAAAGGACAGTCCTATGCCAGGGCAGTTTCTTGGTCAGTTGGTCACTGCGAAGGTTATGCTACAGGTGATGTTGGCCAAATCCAGTGCATGGACTACCAATTGTGGCTCTACCGTTCCAAGTCTTTTGTGTCTCAGTTTCTTCATTTGTAAAATGGGGAGAACGATAGCATCTACCTCCTAGGGTTGCTGTGAAGGTCATATGAGATAATCATTTTAAAGCACTTAGCACGATGCTTGCCGCATAGTAAGTGCTACATAAATATTAGTTATTATTGCTATTTTTATTTATTTATTACCTCCAGGGTTGTTGTGAGGATCAAATGAGATGATAATTATGAAGCACTTAGCAGAGTTTGTTGCTTGATCATTCCACTCATGTCTGACTCTTCGTGACCCTATTTGGGGTTTTCCTGACAAAGATACTAGAGTAGTTTGCCATTTCCTTCTCCAGCTCACTTTGCAGATGAGGAAACTGAGGCAAACAGGGTTAAGTGACTTGACTGGGTGACACAGTTAGTGTCTGAGGCCATATGTGAACTCAGGAAAATGAGTCTTTCTAACTTCAGGCCCAGTACTCTGTCTAATTACCCTTAGCACAATGTCTGGCATATGGTTAAGTACTAGACAAATTAGTATATTATTAATTATTATGATTTTTATTATAATTTATTATGATATAATATAACTATATAATATATTATATGATTGCATATTATATAATTATATTATAAACATTGATTATATTATTAATTATAACTAATAAATATTAGTTGTTATCACCATCGTTATTATCTCCCAGGGATGGTATGAGGACCAAGTGAGATAACATCAATAAAGTGCTTTACGGACTTTAACTATGTAAATTCTATTATTATAATTATCTTACAATTCTTAGCTTCTTTCAAGACTCAGCCTTAGTGTGCCCCTCCTATCGAAAACCCACCCTGATTCTTAGACATTTGCATTCTCATTAGTCTCAAATTATCTTTTCTTTTCTTCTCTCTTTCTATGTTTTCTCTAATAGAAAGGGAAGCTTCTTGGGAGGAGAAAATTTTTGTTTGTTTACCTTTGTAGCCATCTACAGTATGTAGCATGGTATCTGGCATATAGTAAATGCTTAACAAATGATTGCTGAATTAAATTGCCTCAGAGAAGCTGGCTCATTCAATATGGCTCATGCTCCTGGGAAGTGGTCATGCTTCTACACTGTCTTCTGATACAGATATGGGCAGGTGCCAAAATCAAACTGAGAAAAGTTACCAGAAGTCCAAAAGACTTGGAACACTAGAGCCACAATTGGTGGTCCATGCATTGGATTTGGCCAGCATCACCTATAGCATAACCTTGGTAGTGACCAACTGACCAAGAAACTGCCCTGGCATAGGACTGTCCTTTGGTGGTATCTCCAGAAATGAAAAAAAAAAAAAAGAATGCTGAGTTAATCGCAGAGTCATAAATGGAGAGCTAGAAAGGATATCAGACATCCTCTATTCCAACTCCCTTCCTTTACAGATGGGGAAATTGAAGCACATGGAATAAAATGACTTTTCCAAGATCTCACTGGTAATAAACAGAAAAGACAGGATTTGAACACAGCAACTCGTACTTCATTTCTCTGTACAATCAATCAATAGGAGGAAGCATGCCAGGTGGATAGGAGATATGAAATCCAAACCAAGCTTTTCAAGCTTATAAGTCTAACTTACTGTCATCATATCTGTGTTCACTTGGGTTGGGACTGTTGACAGCAATTCTAGAATGGTAATGATAGCCATCAGGTTTCCAGGTGATGATTTGATCTCATTTTGCACCTTCCCAGTACTACTGGACAGATCCTGAAGGTATATTGATAGCTTCTCCTCTTGTTCGGGACTCATAACCAAAGCCTGTGTGAGGAAGGTCACCAGTTAGTGAACAAGTCCTATTTCTTCACAAAGCCTCTCAAATTCAACTCTTTATCTAATCTTCCAACTGCTACCAACCCTGGCTCAGATCCTTATTCTATCATGTTTGGATTACTGAACTAGTTTCCTAATCGGCTCACTCTGTTTCCAGTTTTACCCTACATCCCTCCAGTATCTCATGCTGGATTAGTCTTCTAAAAGCACTGCTTGGATCATGCCACTTAATGGCTTCCTATTGTCAAAGCAGAGATTCTTAACTTTTTTTGTGTGTTATGAGCCCCTATTGGTAGTCTGGTGAAATCTATGGACCTCTTCTCAAAATAATGTTTTTAAATACCTAAAATAAAATACATAGGACTACAAATGAAACCAATTATATTGAAATACTGTTATGACAATATTTAAAAGAAATCGATTCATGGACTCCAGGTTAGTGGGTTATAGACCATGTGGTCTACAGACTACGTTCCAAGTCCTTATACTGGCATACCTCTACAATCCCTCCTACTAACTTTTCCAGACACATCTTCAATTGCTCTCTCCACATTAACCAAAATGGTACGCTTGTTGTCTAGAAACATTATGTTATATTTTCAATTCTTATTTTACTCATGCCTTGTCTTTGACTGGAATTTCACTCCCTCTTCCACCCATCCAGAGCCTTCGTCTTTTCAAATTCAGCTCAAATCCTTTCTGCTAATGAAGACTGCCCAGATATCTCTTATACAGTGATATTCCTTTTAAAATGAAATTCAATGATGAACTTCTTTATGAGCTTTTTACATTGTTGTACATATTTATTACTCATCTCTGACGGTGTTGAGTGTTTTATGTTTGTTTAACCTTCTCATATAGTCTAAAACCTTCCTGAGGGCAGGTGGAAATAGCTTTCACTTCTTTCCTTCCCCCATGTTACCTAGTAGACTGCCTTACACATAGTTGGAGTTGGTTGACTGACATCTCGTTGGTTGAAAATAATTTTTTTCTTGATATGAAATAATTACTTTAGTAGTATAGGCAACTTCTGATGAGTAAATTTCTTCTACAATTGCAGAACTCTGCTCTAGAATTTAGAGTCTTAGAAAATTTTCTAGGGTCAGAGAGAGATTAAATGACTTGTCAAAGGTCATATAGTCGGCATGTGACAGAGTTGAGTTTGAACAGAATCCAGCTTGGTCCTCTATATACTATGCCACATTGTCTGTCCAGTAACAGCCATAGTAGTGATCAATCAAGAAGCATTTATTAAACCTCTATTATACTCCAAGGGCTGTACTTGAAATACTATACTGAAAATACATAGGCAATAGTTCAAGGAGCTTAGATCTATGGGAGAGACAATATGCATATTTGTAGGGATATATGTACAAGATATTTTTGATGAGGAGCGAGCTGGTGGCTGGGGAGATCAGGAAAGGCCTCATATAGAAGGGCATGCCTGAGCTGATTCTTGAAGATTTGGGATTGTCTGAGATGGAAATGAAGAGGGAGTGTCTTTTAGGCATGGGAGACAGTGGAGATGGGAAATGGAGTGTCACATGTAAGAACCCAAGAAAAGGCCAGTTTGACTAGACTGTAGAGTGCATGAAGGGGATATAAGCTCCTCTGCCCAAAGGAATTTTAATTCTTTTAAGGGAATATTTAAATTCATTTAAGGGAGTATTTTGCACTCTGTGCAAAAACTTTCATTAAACAAACCATTTTTGCATTCATTACAAACTTTGTTTCAGTAGGTAATGTTATCAGTGGCAATATGTCTACAGAATAATGCAGTACTAGTTTGAAGAGGGTGGAAATCACTTCATATTGTGATCTTGAATTTTATATACAGTATCTCCCACCCAAAGTTATCTTATTTTATGATTTGAAAAAATTTTTAAAGTTCTTCAGAGTTATATCCCCAGTACCTAGTATAGCACTGGCACACAGTAGGTGCTTAATAAATGCTTGCTGATTGACTGTTTGGGTTGTGGTTGTTCAGTCGTTTCAGTTGTATCCTACCCTTTGTGATTCTCTCTGGGATTTTCTTGGCAAAGATACTGGAGTGGTTTGTCATTTCCTCCTCTAGCTCATTTTACAGATGAGGAAACTAAAGTAAACAAGGTTAAATGGCTTGCCTAGGGTCACACAGCTACCAAGTGTCTGAGACTGGATTTAAACTCAGGTCTTCCTGATTCTCGACTTGGCACTATTCCCTCTGCCACCTAGTTGCCCATAATTGTTTGGGTGGTGTGTATTTAAGCTGGAAAAGCAGATTGAGAACAGTTCATCAAGGGCTCTACATCTCAGAGGAGTTTATATTTGATCCCAGAAGTAGTAGAGAGCCATTGGAGTTTATCAGGAAGAAGTCGCATGATCATATCTGTGTTTTGGGAAAATTTACTTTGGCAGCTGTGTGGAAGATGTATTAGAGAGGAGAAAGACTCATGACAGAGAGTCCAGGTAGGAGAAGGTTGCAATAGTCTGAGCGAGAAAAGTCAAGGGCCCAAACTAGGGTAATGAATGTGTACATAGGAGGAAGTAGACAGGTACAGCAGCAGCAACTTGTAAGTAGCAGTGGACCAATGTTGGAGTCAGAAATGAAATTAATCTAATTTTATTAAGTGGGTTTAAATTCTACAGACACATACTGGGTGTGTGATCCTATGCAAGTCAATTAATGTAAGTGAAGCAGTGGGTAGCCAGGACTGGCCTCAGGCACTTACTAACTGTGTGACCCTGGGCAAGTCCCTTAACCTTATTTGCCTCAGTTTCCTCTTTGGTAAAATGAGCTGCAGAAGGACATGGAAAACCACTCCAGTTAGTATCTTGGCCAAGAAAACCCCAAATGGGATCATGAAGAGTCAGACACAACTGAAATTACTCAACAGCAACCCAACCCTAGGATACATGAGAATGCCATAAAGTTGCAGAACAGCTGCTGATCTGCATTATTGGAAGGAGTTTCTTCATCTGGAGTTCCTTTTCCTATGGAATTAATATTGATGAGATTATAGCTCTGTTCAAAATAAGTATAATAGCTAGTGTTCATATAGTGCTTTGAGGTTTGCAAAGCACTTAACATATATGATCTCATTCGATCCTCATAAACAGTCCTGAGAGGTACTACGTATCTTACAATAATCCTTATTTTACAAATGAGGAAACTGAGTCTCAGAGGTATTAAGTTACTTTCTAGCAATCATACAACTAATACATAACAGAGGTCAGAGTCCAGCCAATGGCACTCTGTTTCCAAGTACAGCATTCTTTTCACTGTAAAAATTCCTGGTGACACGTCTGTCTATTAGAGTAGTTTTATTAAAATTGTCTCGATCTGTTCTATATAGATGAATTCTGAGAGGCACTTTTCTTTATTTCTCCCTCAAACTGGAAGAAGTAGTAGGTCTAGAGCACATATGTGATAAGAAGATGTTTCCCTGGTCTAGGACTTGTCTTTGGGGGACACAACAGGAATGAATTTTATTCGATTTGAAAGAAGAAGCATTGAGTTAATCTACGTGAGGGATCTTATCCTATGGGATTTGACCATGATGGAAAAGCCACACAGAGAGCCTGAGAAATAGTTCAAGGTCATACCACAAATGAGTCTCTCCTCTCTCAAGCTAGTCCTCTAATGAGTCACATTTATTTATGCTATTACTTTTTTGCATTTTAAATGTTATCTATTCTGCAGATTTTTTTTAAAGGCAAAGTTTTTGAGCCTCATGAACTAAAAGATAATCCATTCTTCGACTGAATGATGAAGACAGAAAGAAAGGTCTTATATACACCAAAATATTTATAGTAGCATATACTGTAATCATAAAGAACTGGAAACAAAGGAGACATCTATAGTCTGAGGAGTAATTATTCACACTATGGTCTATGAATGTCATGGAAATCACTGTGTCATAATGAATGAGGAATATGGAGACATATGAGAAGGCTTATGTAAAACTAATGCAAAGTGAAGTAAGAAGAACCTTGAATATAATACTTCATGACTACCATAATGGAAGCAGAAAAATTTACAAGAACAAAATGAGGTATGTAATTTTAATGATAAAGATTGATCACAAAAAGAGAGAAAAAAATAGACCTCTCTCCCTTTTTGGCTGGGGTGGAGGACTACACAGAGCACTGCATATACTATCAGAATTGGTGGATATGTTGGTTAGTCTTGCTAAATGGCTTTTTTCCCTCTCCCTCCCTTTTATTTCTTATTCCTTGTTATAGTTTACACCTCTGAGTAGAAGAAGGGGAGGGATATAACTCACACTGTAGGTGATATTGAAACAAAAGTTGTCACTAAAAAATTTTTTAAAAGAAGGATGGATCAGTCAGGTTCTCTTTCCTGCAGGAGACTTTTGCCAAGATTCTCCAGATATAGTCAGAAAGTGACTATTATACACACATACACACACACACACACACACACACACACATATGCATATATACACCCATATATAATGATATAATATACAATGTAGCATATATAATACCATGTGTTGAATACATCATATAATGCTACAATATTTCTAAAATATGGGAATTGTATATACATATATGCAAATATTTTGTATGATATGGACATGTTATATATAACATGGGAATATTATATATGAAATGTGGAATTATTATATAATGATTAATGTATAATTGATTAACATTATATAACATGACATGATTATAAATAATTATACACAATTATGTAATTTATGATTATGTAATAGCAAATTAATTATATAACCATAATATAAAAATTACATAGAATTTATTTATAATAGAGGAACATATATTTATATATATTTGGGAATTACCTTTGTCGAGTCAAGCAGATGATTGATTGGTGCAGAAATGCAGTCATTGCTCCTTACTTTCCACTTGGAGCCTTCGCAGATGTACGTGATGGTTCCACCCATTTGATGGCCTGACTTGTTAGGAATGTTTGAAAACTGGCACAATTTCTGAATCATTTTCCCTGACTTCCCATTGCCTATGATGGGATCTTGGCATGTGATGTTTTCCTCTGTAGTGGAAAGAAAATGAAACCACAGGGAGAAAAGGAGTAAACATCAGGAATGGTCTTTGATATAGTGGTGATATTTGTCAGTTCATTTCAATTCCAATCAATAAGTATTTATTAATCTCCCTTTACATGAAAGACACTGTTCTAGGCCCTGCAAACACTCTCTTCTCATCTGTCCCTCTTAGAGCTTCAATTCATTCCAGTGGTGCCAGCCCTGGAGTCAGGGAGACTCATTTTCCTGAGTTCAAATGCTTACTAACTGTGTGACTCTGAACAAGTCACTTAGTCCTTTTAGTCTCAGTTTCCTCATTGGTAAAATGAGTTGGAGAAGGCAATAGAAAACCACTTGAGTAATTTTGCAGGAAAACCCTGGCAAATGGGAGAGTGGAACATGAAGAGATGGACACAACTGATATAACTGAACAACAACAACCAATGTGTAAGACACTGTAATAGGCACTAGGGTCTCATCATTGGAGATTTTAGTATGACAAGGTAAGGTTTGAATGCTCCTTTGGTCTTCCCTTTGTCACAGAGTGGAAGGAGGACCAAGAGCGCAATGCACTCAGAGCTTGCTATGTCATGCCAAAACACAAGTTCTCCTAGGGCTGGACCACTGTATGGATGGAAGCAGTCCCCAAAGTTCTCATGTGGTCCAACAGAAACAAGAAGGATAGCTGGATGGTGCAGTGAACAGAAGACTCAAGTTCAAATTCAACTTCAGAAACTTACTAGCTCTGTGATCCTGGGCAAGTCACTTAACTTTTGTCTGCCTCAGGTTCTTTGACTATATAATGGGGATCATAATAACATCTATCTCCCAGGATTGTTGTGAGGATCAAATGAGATAATATTTATAAAACATTTTGCAAACCTTAAAGTGCTATATGGATTCTAGCTATTATTAACTCTGAATAGCATTCTCAGTACAAAGATAAAACCAAAACAGATCCTAAATTGGCTCAGGTATAACATCTTATGTGAATCTCTTCCTCACCCCTAGACTTGTTAATGCTCTCTGTGTCCCTCTGTGTCCATGTCTGTCTCTCTTTCCTTCCCTACTTCTCTCTCTGTCTTCTTTTGTGTGTGTGTCTCTGTTTCTGTGTGTGTGTGTCTGTCTCTCTGTCTCTCGTTTCTGTCTCTGTCTCCCTCCTTGCCTCCCCTTCATACATTTCTCTCTCTTTCTTTCTTTTTCTCCCTCTCTCTCACTCTCTCTCTCCTAAAATCATACTGCATTTCCTTGTCTAGGCTTTTGTTGTATTTCCAGAGGGACATAGGCCCCTAGACAGCAAGACTTTTAAATTTTCGTCTTTGTATCCTCAGTGTATCACATATAGAAGATACGTCATAAATGCTAAAACTGAGATGAAATGAATAACAAAATCCTTGTCCTCAAGGAAGTGAAATCTAATGGGAGCTGGGATATGTATGCAAAATCAGCATGAGTAGAATGCAAAAAAAAAAAAAAAAGGAAAAAAGAAAGGGTCTAAACAAAGTGTTATAAAAAATATGAAGAGGAATCATTTTCATGTGAACAGATCAAGAGAAGTTGGAATCAGAGCTGGGTATTGAAAACAAGGAATTAAAGGGGAAAAAATGTAGAGGAAAAATCTTCTTCTCATGGGGATAGTCAAGTGGAGACTAAACCATGGTGCAGGAGAGGGCAAGAGGGTAGTAGAGGATGTGTCATGGGACTGTATGGCTGAACTTTGTTGAAATGAAGGAAACTGGAAAGTACACATCAGAGAGGTAGAGGAGAATGAGGAGAGAGTAGAGTGTTCCAGAAACAAAGGGAGAAAAATCATCAAGACAGAATCTGGGTTTAGTCAGCAGTGTCACCTGAAGCAGAAATGTTAAGGTTTGTGAAAAAGCTGTTGAATCTGACAGTTAGGTAATAGGTCATTGGAAGCAGCTTCAGTAACAGGTTGAGAGTCAGACTACAAGGGGTTGCCCAAGTGGATGGTGAGGAAGTGGAAACAATGACTGCAAACTGTTTTTTCTAGAAAATTAGTTTGGAGGAAGAAAGGAAAAATTATGAATCTCTACATATGTGCACATACAATTAAAAACAATGTACCATAAGTTCATAGTTTCTTATTAAAAGTCTCTTTCATGGTCTTCTTTGTGTCTTGAAATGTTTGCATTTGTTGATAATTGTCAAGTTCATAATAAAAGTCATAAAAAGTCAAGTTCATAATAAAAGAAAGTTTAATTTTAAAAGATTTAGGACTCCAGACTTAGAATTGGAAATGACCCTAAGAAGTCATTCCCTTTGATTGCCTCATTTTTAGAAGAGGAAACTGACATCTAGAAAGAAAGGGTTCACCCAACATCATGAAGGGAGTAACTAGTAAATATAGAATTTAATTGTCTATAGAATTTAATAGTTTATTGTCCTTAAGGCAGGTGCTCCTTCTATTACAGAGTGCTTTTGCCCAGAAAAGGATCAACTGGAAACAAAAGAATGAAGACGGAGAAACAGAAGAAATTATCAAAGAAGCAAAGATATAGAGGAGACTGGAGAGGATGAAAGATTTTAACTTTGTCAAGGAGAAAGGTCACTTCATTTTTTTAAGAAAGGAAAGAGGGTTGAGAGGATGGGAAAAGATATGGAGTTAAAGAAATCTTTGGCTCAGAAAAATTCAATGATTTGTCCAAGGTCCCACAGGGAGTAAACTACAGAGGTGAGATCTGAACTCAGAATCTCTAACTTCAAATCTGACATTCTTTCCACCATACCATGTTTTCTACCCTCTACTCCCATCCCAAAAGACTGGAAAAAAAGAGGATAATCCTAAGAAGACCCTGACTTATTAATAACTTTGTGAATAGAGGGTGGAGGGAATGGTTACTCACTAGCTTCAGTTGGGATGGGATTTGGGGGAAAGGTCCTCTATTACTATTTTCTATAGCCCTTTTCTAGTGTCAAAATAATTGGGAAGGTGGTTAGGTTGATTTGTTCACCAAAAATCTTCCATCTATAGAATGCTTCAGCTCAGCACTAACTACATTCATTTATTCATTCATTTATCCATTCATCCATCCATTATTCAATCATTGTATTAATTGCCTGCCACATACCACATACTATCCTGAGCAACGGGGGAATAAAAACCTAGAAAATCAGCCATTGTGCCCTTTGGAATGAAGCTCCAGCAGCATTATGGAAATGACAAGATGTTGGGTCCAGGTGACCTGGCTGCAGGGTGGGGGAAGAAGGAAATGGGCTCTTACCAGGGACCAGGCGAAGAATCACCGGTGCACTCTGGACTGATTTGTTGACTGAGTTGATGAAGATACAAGATGCCTGAACTGTTTTGGAGCACCAGGAAGTTGTGTTTGCCATTAAATGGTATTCATAGCAGACTCGATTTTCTTGAGCTTCTTTTACTAAAGAAAAAGAAATTTACAGAGATTCACAGTGCAGCCTTGAACAGGATGATGTTTGTTCGTCTTTAACACCATGTCTTCCCCCAACGCTCAGCCCCCACTGCAGTTGGATTGGGATTTGGCCAACCAAGTCTCTAATGCAACACCCTTGCTATATCCAGGTCATTTTCTTCACCATCCCAGAAATATGTTGATTATTGACTCCAAATCTTAACTTCCATTATCTCTCCTACTGCAGTTCTCCCCTCTATCCTTTTAACTTAACTGAATCACTTTTTTTTTTTTAAATTGGGTATGGAGTTTTGGACTGATGGTTTCATTGGTGGTGGGAACTCCTGTTGCAGACACTCCTCCAGAAGTGTATCAGCAGTTTATCAGGTAGAGTGGAAAGGGTACTTGCTCTAAAGTTAAAGGATCTGAGTTTGATTTCTGCTTCTGATGCCCATGTAACCTTGGGCAAGTCACATAATGCTGCTGGGCCTCAGTTTTCCTCATCTGTGAAATGAGAGTGCCATTCCAGCTTTAGAGCTGTTATTTGAGAGTCAGAAAGTTGCCTGGAACACTAAGAGATTCAGACAATTGCTTATAATTAAACAGTTACTATGTTTAAGAGGTAGGTCTTAAACTTAGGTCTTCTTGACTCCAAACCTTGCCTATTATTCATGGCACCATATTTAAAGGACCTGTTAACTCCTAGTTTGAAGTCAACATTTATTTTCTATGTTATAGCGAGCTAGGTGGCAAAATGGAAAGAGTACTGGCCTGGAGAAGGGAAGATCCAAGTTCAGATCCAGTTTCAAACATTTACTAACTGTGTGACCCTGGGCAAGTCAGTTAACCACTCTCTGCCTTTCCTCATCTGGAAAATGGGGACAATAACAATACCTAACTCCCAGGGTTACTATGAGGATAAAATGAGATAATATTTGAATCACTTTATTTTTTTTATTTTAATACCATTAGCATAATTATTTATTATAATTTTACTATCATATAGGTATACATTATAATCAATTATTACAATGTTGATTAATAATAATTAGTTGATAATCCTTTTAGTCACATTATTATTAATATAGTTCTTATTCACTTACAGATTTGCATTTTTCTTAACACCTCTATATATGCATATCTTTTTCCCCAAATGGATTTTAAATTGTGAACCTCAGGCTTCTTTATATCCTCTCTCATCAAATGGGGAGAAATGAAAGCTATTTGAAAGTGAGGATTATTTCATTCTTTGACTTTGCATCCCAAGCATCCAGCATTGTCTGGCATATGGTAGGTGCTAAATCAATGCTTGTTGATCGAATGAGAAAAGCATAGTAATTGTTCTACAGATACTTAGCAAATAACTAAATGACCTTCCTAAAAATCTGAGAGACTTTTCCATTAGGAATTTTTAGAAATATGAGACCAGGGGGGTTATCCAGCCCGGTACTCATCATTTTATAGATGGACACACTGACTCACATAAAAGCAATCCCCTAAAATGACTCTTGGGTTAGGTACTTTGCAGGAGAATTGCTCTATGCCCCACAAGCCTCCAACAAGACAAAGATTTGCCTACAGACAATGAAGTGCACACTCAAGCCTTCATTCTGCCTAAGTATGTAGCAAAATATGGCGGCTGCCAAGGATTACGGAACCTGCTGTTGTTGTTCTTATCGTCTACTTTCCCTGGCATCTGGCCATTATCTTTGATTCTTGCTTATATCCACATGCATGAAGCAGTACAATCAGATGATGGAGTAGTAACTCTTACCAGTGGGAAAGGACAAGCCATCAATTTGGAAAGTAACTTTGTAGTCTCCAGCCTCATTGATGCAGCACTGTAAGCGACAGATGTCCTTACAGGGAATGTCAGCTTCCAAGGGATCGAGCAGGATGTGGTGCTTCAGTGGTAGTGGGTAAACAGTAACATCCTTTGTGGCTATGCTGTAGGAGTTCTTATACCTAAATATGCAGTGATAAACCCCTGGATGGAAGGAAGCAGAGATAGGCTATTAAAAAAATCAGCTCCATCATTCTTACCCTGCTGTCATTTCACAATGTTTGTTACCATTGTTGATCACATCCCACCGGATAAATTTAGGAGTAAAGATACGTGTACAATGTACAGTTATCCCCCCACATCATGACTTTCCCCACTGCAGTTTTGATATATCGTTTGTCAGCATAAAAAATTAAATGGGAATTTGGGGGAGTTTTACAGAAGCCGCAGATAACATATGAAGGTCATTAGATAACACAGAAAAAGTTTAGAAACTCAGAAATGCATAAAATATACATATAGTGTTTTAAATATCAACCCAAGTTTTATAATAATATACTGTAAATGCCCTATCAAAGAAAAAAGGAAAACTTCAGACTTCTCTGATACAATGGAAGGACCAAAAAATTTTATGAGGACTTTCTAGATCACAGGGGCACTGTTCCCTTAACCCCCCCAACAATGTGGAAGGAATAATTGTACTATAATGATCATATGACAGTTGACATTTACTGAACAAGTTAAAGTTTATAAATAACTTTACTTATATATGATGTTCCTTAAAGCTTTCATAACTTAAAATTTTAATTAAAACTTCCATAGCTTAAAACTTCACCAAGTCTTTTGAGACATCATGCACTTCCTCATTTGAACCCTGAAGCAACAGTGTAAAGTAAGTACTTACAGGTCTTATTATTACTATTTTACATATGTGGAAACTGAGGCTCAGAGAGGTTAAATGACTGTCCCATGTCCATATAGCTAGAAAGTCAGAGATGAGATTTGAACTCAGGTATCTCCTGACTCCAAGTTCAGCATTCTGTCTCTAATAATAATAAAAATCATCCTAATTCTGACTCTAATATCATGACAAGCTGGTAAAAAATAATCCTAATTGGAAATATGAATCATCCACAGTTTCTGCTCTAGTTACACAAATGTTGGCTTATGTACTAAAATTAGAAAAATCACATTCAACTGAAAAAATTAATTAAAAAACTAAAGTACAATATTTTAATAAATGGCCCCATCCCAAATACTCACACTTTTCAAACTAAATAGAACATAGAACACACAGACCTTTCAATGCACCTAGACTTGACTAAGAGGAATGAAATTCTGTAGGAACTTGATGAAATACATTCCATCCCTATTGTTCTATATGCAAATAGACTGGGACCAGGGATTTTTTCAGAGGATCTTCAGAGGATGAGTTTACATTCTAATATTTTTTCAACTACAAAAAGCAGTTATCCACCTGTGCAATAGTCTGTTGAACATATATATGAATAATAGCAGGATATTGCTGGACTGTTTTCATCTGAACCTCATTGAGAAAGTTAGGTGTTATAGGGCAGCAAGGTAGCGCAGTGGCTAGAGAGCCAGACCTGAAGTCAGGAAGACTGAGTTCAAATCTGACCTCACATACTTCCTGTGTGACCCTGGGCAAATCTCTTAACCCAGTTTGCCTCATCAGTAAAATGAGCTGGAAAAGCGAATGGGAAACCACTCCAGTATCTTTGCCAAGAAAACCTCAGGAAGATTGGACACAATTGAAATGACTGAACATCACTGGAAAGATGGGCAGAATGAGATAATAAAAATAATTACTGCTCACATTACTATAACGCTTTATGGTTTGTAAAGTGGTTATCTCATAACAACCATGAGAGTTTGCTTATTGCCCCATTTTATAAATAAAGAAACTGAGGCTAAGATTTGTTCAGGGTCACAGCTTAAAGAATCAGCCCTGGAACCCACATCTTCTTTTACCTGAGTACAAAATCCAGTTAATTTTTTACTTTCCTGCACTCTTTTTTAAAGTATCTTTCTATAGTGAGTTCAAAGAATTTGCAGTGTAGACATTATAGCCCAAATAACTTTTACCTAATGATGGCTTGACTGTCTTCCACAATCTACAGGCAGGAGGTATGAAACTCTTCTCTGGAGATTTCCTGTCTTTCCTCCTCCCACCAAAGTACCAGGCATAATTTGCAATGGGGAGCAATACACACCATGTTTTATTTTGGGGTGGGGTGGTAAGCTTCTACTCAACCAAGTACTCCATAGGATGACCCAGCTAGAAGAACTGAGTTCCTTGTTAATTCCTTTAGCTTACAAATGAGGGAACTAGTCAAACAAGCATCACACACCAAGCAGCGGAATCATGGTGAGAGCTCAGGGAACGTGATTGCAAGTTTGCTTCAATTACTTCTTCATGAGCAGTAACTGAATGTAGGTGATAGAGCTCTAAGCATGGAGGCAGGATGACCTGAGTTCAAATCCTGGTCTCTACTGCTTATGAAATTTATGACTTTGAGCAAATCCCTTAATTCCCCTGAGCTTCAGTTCCCTTATCAGTAAAATGAAAATAATTATACTTGCTGTATTAACTTTATAGGTCACTGTGGGCTCAAACAAGTTAATGTATGTTAAGCTTTTTGAACATTTATAAATAGCATATAAATATCAGTTATTATATCGACATGATATATTGAAGTGAAAGGAGGTTTTTGAATGTGTCATTCCTTCTGAATCTTTTTTCCAAAAATCACCTCTTTCTCCCAACTTTAATTTGGAAAGATGATTTTTGGCTATGAATGAGTCTGGGTGAGATCATCCTTTCTAAATCCTATCCTCACTTATACCATTGATCCCGTCACCATTACCAGTGCTACCCAAATGAAAAGTTCATTCTCAGTTCCTGTTCTTGAAGAAGTTATCCAGAGCTGTTCTGTGAGGCCCAGAACGGTTGTGGTAGATTATTTTAGGCAGCCAGAGGGCACTTGACACCTGACAATCAGGACACAGAAGTGGCAGGAAATGGGAGAAGACATCAAAGAAATACCTGGGCAGTAATTTTGTCTAAGCTGACCTTGGAACAATCAGAGGAGAACATATCCTAGGTGTGCTCTTCTCTGGTCCAAATGGATTATTTTCCCTCTCCAAGGGTGTTCTGGGGTTCTGTCTCCCTGAAGGGCCTTGTGTCCATAGGTCTTTCCTATAGGTGTCCACCTACCTTGTTAAAAGTTGATTTGAGAGTGTTTTAGTATTACTTGCCTTTTGCAAGACTGTGATGCTCACCCCAGGCATCAGCATCATCACTTGTGGCTCTGATCCATAGTGTCCTTTTATACTTAAGGACTAAAATATCCCTCGATATGATCTATCTATGGGAGTGAAATGTGGACTAATTACAGCATTCTTGTTTTTGGACTTTATTTTATTTTTAACTAATTTATGTATTTGTAATTTATGTAATAAAATGAACATTTAAATAGCATAGTGTAATAAAAATGTGGTTGTGCATGAAACTGCAAATCTATTACGTACAACTTGCAATTCCTCTTAAATATGTAATAAAGTTATTGCTTCTTATTTCTAGCCCAACAGTTCAGTACAGTCTGAAGGACATGAACCCTTTAACCAATTTCTTTACTACAGAGGAGTTAAAACACCAAATGCTCTATTCACATAAAAAGTTATATGTATATATACATACTCAAATATTTCTACATATTTATATAATATATATTATTTTATGTATTATATTTATATAATATATATTATATATATACACATATAAATATCTCACTGGTATCCTAATAGTAGAAGTACAAAGAATTGTTTGTTATGAATATTAATAACAGTACTTTTTATAGTAACTTAAAAAATAGAAATGAAGTATATTCACCTGAATCGGGGAATGATTAAACAAAATGTGTAGTGCATGAACATAACGTAATATCAGTGCTCCATAAAAATGAAGAGTATGCAGAGGAAAGGGAAGACATAAGAACTGATGCAAAGTAAAGCGGAACCTATAATGCAGTATATACAACTACCGTAACGTAAATGGAAAGAACGAGAAAACTGAAGACTGGGTAATTAGAATGAACAAGCTTGGCCATGAAGAAGAGATATAAGAATGAACCTCCTTCCATTTGTTAAGGAGCTAGGTGGTAAAGTGGACAGAATGTTGCACCCGGAGTAAGGAAGACATCAGTTCAAATCTGGCTTTAGATACTTACTAGTTACGTGACCTTGGGTAAGTCACCTTTGTTTGCCTCAGTTTCCTCAACTGAAAAATGGGGATTGTGACAGCACCTACCTCTGAAGGCTGTGAGAATCAAATAGGATAATATTTGAAAGTCACCTGGAACGTAGTAGGCACTTAGTAAATGCTTGTTCCCTTCTCCTTGATTTGTAGAAATGAGGAACTATGGGTATAAAATATTTCATATAATGTTGGACTTGGTGTTAATAAGTTTTGCTGAATTGTGTTTTTCCTTTATTTTCTATATATTTTTTTCATTATATGGGATAGCTCTCTGTATGGTATAAATAAAAAAGATATCAATAAAAGTAAAACAAATTTTTAAAAAACCTTCCACAAAATGATATAATAAAAATATACTTAACATTCACATAGTACTCACTATGTGCCAGGCTCTTTGTTAAGCACTTTATAATCGCACTCACCATTCCATTCTCTTGTTGCAGTCTCTACAGTAAGTACCGATTCGGCTCTATCAGGATATCTCTTGGTGGCATAAAACTTTGGGTTAATTTTGGTTCCAGCTGATGTATTCCAGAATACTGAGTCATAGCTACTCACATCGCTGATGCATTTTATGGAGAAATTCTGACCTTCAGAAATAGCAATCAGGTCTGGAGTTACTGTCAGATTGGCTGAAAAAAGCAAAACACAAACAATGCCAAAAAGATTAGTCTTTTTTGGTAGTGTCCAGAAGGAGAACCTCTTACGATAACTATGGATACAATGGACCATCCTGTCCTTGGTCTGGACAAGATGGTGTTTTCAGTGTTCCGTTGTTTGATTAGTTTCTAGCCTGTTGCTGATGGTGCTTTGAGCCACACATTTCCGCCACATCCCCTCGGAACTTGTTCACTTCCTCTTGTGGCTTAGAATTATATCCTGATAATCAGTAGCGACAAAAGGCTGAAAATTCTCAGGTGTTGACATCTAACCCAAGCCATGCTGCTAACCCGCTCCTTCCTAGCATCCTAACATGGATATGTTAGAGCAGAGAAGAGGGAGACCAAGTTGATGAGGGAATTCTTAACTCTTAGGTTGAGCTAAAAGAATTGGAGGTGTTTAGATTGGAGAAGAGAAAGTTGGGGGGTGAGGTTAAGTGGTAGAGGAGAGATGATCATGGTATTAAAATATTTAAAGAGCTATCATATGGAAGAGAGGTGACCTGTTTGGTCCCAGAATTAGAGTCAGTGAGTGAGCATTATGATTGGGCAGGGAAAGTATATTTGAAGATTTCAGTTCCATATAAGGCTTAATACCCTAATGATTATAGCTGTTCCCAAGTGAAGTAGGATACTTCATCAAGGATTAAGATTTGCTATGTAATTCTAAGTATCCTCCTTTCAATTTATTCCATATAACAAGAAGCCCTTATGGTTTTGTGAGGAATTAGTTTACTTTTATATTTTTAGCTAGACTGGGTTTTAATTTGTTTTAAAAAAAATTTTTTTTTGCTATTTTTTATTTTTACTTCACCTAGATTTGTTTGGTTGTGTGTGTGTGTGTGTGTGTGTGTGTGTGTGTGTGTGTGTGTGTGTGTATGAGGCAATCAGGGTTAAGTGACTTGTTGAGCATCACATAGGTAGTAAGTATCAAGTGTCTGAGGATGAATTTGAATTCAGATCCTCCTGACTCCAGGGCTGGTGCTCTATCCAACCAAGGCACCTAGCCTCTCCTTTCATCTAGGTTTCTACTCATATTGCAACCTATGCTCCCTCCCAGAGAGTCATTCCTTATAATATAGAAAGAGAAGAAAACTTTGGTGGCAAAGAATTGAAAGCTCAGGGGATCCCCATCAATTGAGGAATGGCTGAACAAGTTATGATATATGGATGTAATGGAATACAATTGTGCTGTAGAAATGATGAAGTGAGTGATTTCAGAAAAACCTCTGATGCAGGGACTCTGAATTTAGGGAGGATCATCCATTCAGGGAAGCCAGGTGACTCAGTGGATGTAGCACCAGGCCTTGAGTCAGGAAGACTCATCTTCCTGAGCTCAAATCCAGTCTCATACATTTATTAGCTGTGTGACCCTGCGTAAGTCACTGACTGCTGTTTGCCTCAGTTTCCTCATCTGTAAAATAATGGAGAGTGAAATGGCAAATCATGCAAGTATCTATACCAATAAAACCTTAAATAGGGTCACAGAGAGCCAGACAAGATTAAAAAATGTCTAAACAACAATACCAATTTAGAGGTGAAAGAGGCTTCAGAAGCCATATAGTCAAACCTCCTCATTTTCTGACACATTTTTATACTATCCTCAAAAGGAAGCCTTTCCTGATCCCCCCTTCCCAGACCCTCCCTCCACCCTGGGCCCGATCTCTTCCTATATTGTCTCCCTTCCCTGCCCAAACCCCCTTCACTCCCCCTCAAGGAAAGCTCTTTTGAGAGCCCTGACTTGCTTCATGACTGTTTGCATTCCCTGCACGAAGCACGGTGCCTGGCGCATAGTAGGCTTTAAGAAATGCTCTTTGAAAATGCTGTGAAATTTTAATGATCTTGCTTCAAAGAAGAAAAAATTACCCTCCCTGTCTTCCAACACATGCATGCCTGCACACACACACACACACCCACACCCACACACACACACACACACACACACACACATTCTGTTCTGTGACTATGGAATACTACATATAATGTCAGAATTGTTTTGATACATTTGTTTGTATTATGGAAATTTTTTCTTTTAAAAAAACATTCTTAAAATATAACTTTCTAAGATGGGGTAAAAGAAGGGATGTAGGGGAAGATGTAGGAATTATAAAAATGGAAGCTATCAACAAAAATTATTTTGTAAAAAGATAGACCTAAAGACTGTGAGAATAAATAGTGCTACTGGGAGAACATATTTGTTGATAGATGATTGCTTGATCAAGGCAATGCAGGTTATATAAAAATAAAAGCTATCAATAAAATTATTTTTTCAGAAGACAGGCCTAGAGGTTATGAGAATAAACAAGTCCCTACTAGGGAAAAATGTTTGTTGAAAGATGTTTAATTAATCAAGGTAATGTAGATAGGCTCTAGGTTCTTTGTCTATTGGCAGCCACACACTCTTACTGTCTTCTTTCATTCCACTCTCCTTGTTTTTATTTTAATCAGATTTTACTTTTATAAAAATATTGGAGGCTTCTCTGTACATAGATAATCTGGTCTTCAAATAAAAGCTTTTTTAGCTCAGCAGATTCTTTCAGAGCCAAGGGAACGCAGCCCACCCTTACCTCCAGTCCTACCAGTTCCATAATAGGATTTTTCCCAATTTACCCTTTTTCCCCTTGGATGGGGCCTTGTCTTAATTAGTTGTAGAAATGCATACTTCATATCTACCTAACAACATACCCTAGTATAGGAACACCCCACAAAATGTTGCTTTGACCAATATTGTTTTGCAAGAATGCCATTAATGTAGGATCATAGATTTACAGCTGGAAGTGAATGTAAAGATCATCTAGTCCAATCCCCTCATTTACAAAAGAGGAAACTAAGGCCCTGGGAAAGGAAGCAACTTGTCCAAGGTTATCTTCTAAAAGTAGTTAGGCAACAGAACTGAATTTCAAACCTGAAGTGAAATGAGTAGTATTAAGAGAACTTTGGATACAGTAACAGCAATTGAGTATTACAAATACTCAAATCAATTACTAATGATCCATGAAGGAAGACACTATCCACCTCCAGAGAAAGAACTGATAAATAGAAGTATGTATAGTATGATTTTACATATATATGTATACACACACGTATCTGTGTCTAAGGGTGGCCTTCTCTAGTGTGGGGTGGAGAAGGAAGGAGAAAAATAATGTACAGCAGAAAATAAAAAGCAGAAGGGAGCACAGAAAGGCAGGGTAGCTTTGAAAATAATGTGCAATATTGATTACACATTTTTTCAAAAAAGATAATTTTAATTAACTAATTTAATTAATTTTAATAATTCAAAAAATAAATTGTGAAATGGAGATTCATGGTTTCATATTGAATCTTTTTTGTGTTGTGCAATATACATGGGAATTTGGGGGGGTTGCATTTAAGTTCAAAATGAATAAAAAATTTAAAAAAAGAAATTCAAATCCAATCTGACACCAAACTGATTGTTCTTTCCACTGTCTATGTCAGAACCAAAGACTGGTTGTAAATTTGTGAACTCCACTGTCACATCATCAGGCTCACCATTCAGGTAGCCCTGACTTTCTCTTCCTGCTCCTGAAGCTGTGACTTGATTTCCTTGTCTTCTTTCTTAGAGAAAAAACTCTCCCCTTGAACATTTTTTACCTGACATTGTGGGATATCTTTTTTTTTTTAATGGAATTAATGACATTAGGAAGGATACACTTGACTATTGGCCCAAACCACAGTCATTACAATTGGCACAGAGAGTCTAACATTGAAATTCCCATTATCCCAAAGCACAAATTCTTACCCACAGATGTAAATGTGACTTTTATTTTCCTGCTGCTATTGGCTCCATAGCCACTGTGGAAATTGCATATGTAAAATACTTCTGTTCCAGCTGATCCACTTAGACACTGAGTTCCATCAGCCTTAATGGTATGTTTACTGCACCTGGAATCTGTGGCGCTGATTCCTGCAAAGAAATAATTGCATGACTTGTTACTAACAATGGCCTCGTTGGTTTAGTTTGAATAGGGGATGGGGACTACTCCTGTCAGTTTCATTGGTATAAGGAACTCCCAGAGGAGGAAATTTCCTCTACCAAGGCTGGTCAGCACCATCTCTGTAACTTATACCCTTAAAGAAATGACTAGAATAGTAAGAGAATAAATGCCAGGCCCTGTGCCAAGTGTTTTTTATTTTTTAACAAATATTACCTCATTTGACCCTCACAATTACTATAGATGTTCAGTCATTTCAATTGTGTCCAACTCTTTGTGACTCCATTTGGGCTTTTCTTGGCAGAGATATGGAGTGGTTTGCCATTTCCTTTTTCAGTTCATTTTACAGATGAGGAAACTGAGGCAAACAGGGTTAAATGACTTGCCCATGGTTACATAGCCACTAAGTGTTGAAGACTAAATTTGAACTCAGGAAGATAAGTCTTCTTGACTCCAGGATTAGAATTCTATTCACTGAACCACCTACCTCCCCCCAATAACCTTAAGAGGTAGATATTATTATTATCCCCTTTTACAGATAAGGAAATTAAGGCAAACAGAGTTTAAATACTCAGCTGCTGAACATTTGATGCTAGATTTAAACTCAAGTCTTCTTGATTCCAGGTCTGGTACTCTATCCACTGTGCTACTTGCCTATAACATATAAGAATTCAGCAGCAGAACAAGAATGTGGAGTCAGGAAACCAGTTTTTGAATTGTGGTTGTCTAAATCATTCAGCCTTTTAATCCTTCAGTTTTCCCATCTGTAAAATGGAGTTAATAGCATTTGAACTTTATACATCCCAGGGTTATTGGGTGGAAACCATGTGCTTTTGTAAACTTTGAAATACTATATGCATCTGAATTGTTTGTAGTCTCCTAGAAGAGCAAGTCAAGTTATTTGACAGTTACCCTGGTCATGTCACGTAAAATAATGAAGTTTACTACTTACCTGGAATGCTGATCAGTCCTTCCTGATTCCATTCAATATTACTCAAATTAAAATCTTTTCCAGTGCAACAACTCAAAGATACGGGATTGTTGTCACACATCACCTTCAGGTCTTCTGTTGCTTCAATTTCTGTGGAAATCACATTGATTTTTTTCCGCCCCTCATAATCAAAAATGTCGTACGTTAGAGTACAAACATATTCGCCTGAAAAAAACCCAAAACATTATCTTATTGGCTATTATTATGTGAATACAAGCCTTTAAAGTAACTGTAGTCATTAGTCAGGTTAGATGAAAACTTAAATATTAAAATAATTCTAAACCTTTGGGTATCTTTAAAAAAGAAAATGAAAGAATCAGTTTGGGGAAAATTTTGGATGGCACAGAAGGAAAATTTGGGTCCTTTGCATGTGTAATAGCAAGTAAAATAGAATCTTTTGCTGTTTTCGTTTTACTGAAAGTGCCTCTGATTGAATCGTTGTTGTCCTTCGCACTCAAAGAGGACCAAAATGACATCACCATGATAAAGTAAAATTTCAGTGTGTCTGGCTGTGGCTGATCAGACCAATACAAGCTTGGAATGCTCTACCACAGGTAGGACACAGATAGTTCGTGTGAATATTTGGGGTGGATATCCCAAATTTGGGCATCCTATGTTTACTTTGTGCTGTCTCAATTCTGCTTTGCTCAAAGAGCACAGTACCCTTTCTGATGTGGGCACACCATGCTCAGTGGTCCTGTGCCAGTGTCTCCCATGTTGCACAGTCAAATCCAAAATTCTTGAGAGAGACCTTGAGAGTGTCCTTGTATCTCTTCTTCTGACCACCATGTGATTGTCTGCCCCATGTGAGTTCTCCATAAAATAGTCTTTTTGGCCAGCATATATTTTGCATTCAAACAACGTGACCAGCCCATCAGAGTTGCCCTCTCTGAAGCATAGTTTGAATGCTTGGCAGCTGAGCTAGAGCAAGGACTTCAGCGTCTGGTACCTTATCCTGTCAGGTGATCTTCAGAATCTTCCTAAGACAGTACAAAGGGAATTCTCTGATTGAATAATGTGAATAAGGAGGATCTTTCCCACACACTGATGGGCCTGCCCATTGAGGGAAGCTTGATTAGGGGAGTTGTTTTGTAGGAGGGTTCCAAGTACCTTTTGGTTTTTCTATTGAGGCACTGGGTCAGAGGGCTATGTCCTCTGGCTCTAAAAAGTGTATAAATACTCTGAGGGTGACGTTTTATTGGAAGTGTTTATTTGGCCAGAGATACTCTAGGAAGCCACTAAGGAGATCCCGACCCCGCCAAAACCCGGAAGGTGATGCTTCCCTCTCTGGTAACTGTGTACGTATATAATGGTCAAACATTTTGGAGGCATGTCTGTGAACTTATGATTTTTCTGCATTTTCTTTGAAATTTTGATATTGATTTTCTCTGATACCTGTTCTTGATTCAAGTGATTGTTAATCCCTTGAAAGCTGTTTTCCTTTTATGAATGCAGATCTAAGAATCTGTGATAGCAGGTCCCCCGTGTATGTTGGGTTGTTTACTGATACAGCATGCCAAAAGTGAAAAGGTAGGGAGATGAGAAGGGGAAGGGAGGCAAATCAAGCAAGCAATAAGGATTAATGTTTAATAAATGGGGCAAAGAGGGCCAAGTTGTAAAGCCCTGGAGAAATAATAAACTTTGGATAGAAAGTCTTACATTTATATGGCAGATTCAAGACCCATGTGTCTAAGCTGTACCTAATTACAAATGAGGAGTTAGACCAGAGAAGTGAAATAAAGATTACCATGAAAGGAATTATACAATTGGGGTCAGGGAAGGGGATTGGGTGGGAAAATATTCCAGTCATTTAATAAGACTGAGGGAGAGTTTATTGACAGCTTGTGTGATCCACTGATAAACCCCTTCCCTTGCCCGCCCCCGTCCCATGTCAGGAGAGTATGAGGAAGGACCCTGATATATCAGGTAGAAATCCTGTGGCAGTTTTACCAGAGGACACAGGCAAAAGGCTACATGATAGAGTGGCACAGAAAGTCAGTCTCAAAGCCAGGAAGCCCTGGATTCCAGTCCCAGCTCTGACACATCCTGGATGTGTCACTTGCCAAAGGGGTCCATGAAACACGAAATTGATTAAGGACCCTACCTTAACTTATAATTCTTGGCTCTGGTCACTATATGGCCACTCAAATACCATTTGGGCTCATTGAATTGCAACATACATCATTTGCTACAAGCTTTTTGTTTTGTATTTTAAATTAAGAAATGAAAGGAATACTTCTGGGAGTTAACTTTATAGCTCTATCAAAAAACAAACAAACCATCAACCAACTAACCAAATCAAAACAACCTAACCCATGAAGACTGTCTATGATCTCCAACTTATTTGCTTGATTTCTACAGATTCCAGTTTAGTTTTTCTTCTTTATCAGTTTTTATCACATACTCCCACCCCAATCAGCTTACTGATCAAGAAGATAATGAACATACCAGCATCAATCAGAGAAATATTATGAATAGTGAGGATTGATACTGAAACTTGATGACTCAGATAATTGTAAATGGAGTATTCACTGCTGTTCTGAATATCTATGGCCCTTTCAAAATGGCGCCAGGTTACATTTGTTGATTGAACTTCATTTTCACATTTTAGCGTCACTCTATCGCCTTCATAGATGATTTCTGGGACAATGGAGAACTTTGTTTCATCTGAAAATTCAAAGGAAAGATGTCATAATCAAAACACAAAGAAAAGCAAGGATAATGGATGGATATCTATTGTATGCATGGGATTTCACTGCTGCCATAACTACCAAAAGATCACTCTAGCAATATTGTGACATTTTGCAAATGTAAAAGATGAGACAAATTTGATATACATTCCTCATTTTATCTGCTGTAATTGAAGCTGCAAATGATAATACATATGGTTAAAATTAGTAGTAAGATATATACATCAAAGTAGTCCTTAGATAAAATAAAAGTCACTAATTGATTCATTTTGTTTTTTCCTCCTAGTTATTGTTCCTCTTTTATACTGCATAATTTTCTTTTCAAAAGAAAATTACATTCTGTTCCTGAATTCTGAATTCAGTGGAAGACAAGAAAAGGGTAGGCATAGACCAGGTGATGGATGTCTTTCTCATCCTGACCAGTACTTTACATTAAACTACTCATCATTCATCATCTTGCAAGGATGAAACTCTAAACAAAGTCATTAAAATTAATTTTAAAAAATAATTGAATGTTAGGATAGACTGTTGAATTATTTTAGGTCAATTTCCTATCCAATGTAGGAATCTCTTCCTATAATACCCTTGGATGGACTTCAACCAAACTCTCCTTAAGTACTTCCAGCAATGAAGAGCTTTCTACTTAACTAGGTAGCCCATTCCATTTTTGGATAATTATAATTGTTACAAGATTGATATGTACACATAGACATAGATATGTTTATATATGTATGTATATGTATATATGTATATATTTGTATATACATAGATATCTTTATGTAAGTATATATGTACATATATTATATACATATATGCATATGTATGTATTTCAACATTTTACCTTTGGAGACATTCAAAAGAAGTCTAATCTCTTTTCCACATAAGTCCTTCAAAGCTTTAAGGACTGTTATCTTCTTAATACCATCCCCCATTTTTACCTGACACATTTGCGGCCATGAGTTCTAACATATCTTAAAACAGCTAGATGACCTGCTTTCTAAATATTATTAAATATTCTTTTATAGAGCACTGAAACATACATTTAAAATTAGGCACTTAGTTACTTAAGCATGAGGCTGTCTTTGAACATTACTCACAGTTATTGTTAGTATCATGTTATAGTCAACAAACGATAGCCATTACCATTCTGATTTTAGCAAAAAGTCATTATCAGAAATAATTGAGAGAATAGGTGCTCTGGATAACTGACTTATCACACATGGATTGTCAATTTTAAGAGAATCAGGATATGATCAATATATGTTTAACATAAAATATTTTTCTGAACATAAATTAATCTCTTTTTTAATGATTCAATATGACATTAAGACTTCATAGTGATAAGAAGAAGGGTCATAATTCTGAATATAAATTCTTATCATGTAATGCTGTTGATATGGAAAGCACAGGAGATTGGAATGAATAGGTCTTCCTTTCAGGGTGTGCTTTTGTGAATAAATTCTTTATATTAGCATTAAAAAAAACATGCACTTGACTTTCTCAGGGCAGTAGAACACAGAATGGAGTTCCAAAGATCTAAGTTTAATGGTGATTTGGATTTCAAATCAATGAAAGTTTTTTGTATGGAGGGTGTTTCTACATGAAATCATATTTAGTTTAAATCATTTTTAAGATCAAAGGATCACAGATCAAGAGCTGGATTTGGAATTCAGAGCTCTGTATAAGGAACTTCTCTAGGCCTAGATTTATACAGTTTTGTATTTGGGGCAGAATCGTATTCTGTTTACAAGAAAATGTAAAGAATTAAAGTTCTTACTATCAAGAGTTGCTTCAAAGGAGGGGGGATCCAGTCTATATGTTGAATTGATCAGTGACTTGATTCTGTCATTTGCTTCAGTCATTTGTGTTGGAGTTGGTGTTGTCGTCTGGACATTGTACTTAACAATAATACTTCCAGGCCTGCACAAGTATCAAAATGACAAAAATAATAATAGCTGACATTGACATCGAATTTCAGAGTTAACAAAGCATTTGATATACATCATCCCACCTGACTTTCATAAGTCTGTGGGTCAGGTCATGGAAATATTATTATACTTGTTTAACAAATGTCAACTTACAGTCTTATAGCCCAAAGTCATATAATAAATGACCACTTGGGTGTAGGCCTCAGCTCTTCTCATGTCAAGTCTGTCTATCTATCTATCTATCTATCTATCTATCTATCTATCTATCTATCTATCTATCTATCTATCTATCTATCATCTATCTATCTATCCACCTACCATCTATCTATTTATGTCTGTCTACCTATCTACCTACCTACCTATCTATCTATCTATCTATCTATCTATCTATCTATCTATCTATCTATCTATCTATCTATCTATCTATCTATGTATCTATTCATCCATCTACCTATCTATTCATCTCTCTATTCATCCATCTATTCATCCATCCATCCATCTATGTATCTATCTATGTATGTATTTATGTATCTATGTATCTATCTATGTATCTATGTATGTATGTATGTATGTATGTATCTATCTATCTATCTATCTATCTATCTATCTATCTATCTATCTATCTATCTATCTATCTATCTATCTATTCATCTGTCTATTCACCCATCCATCTATCTACCTATCTATCTATCTATCTATCTATCTATCTATCTATCTATCTATCTATCTAATCTATTTTTCAAATAAGAAAATGGAGATCCAGATGAGAAAAGTCCTCACCCATGGTTACAGAGCCAGGGAGAAGCTGAGCCAAGATTCAAGCTGCAAGCTTCCTAATAAAAGATACAGTGTGCTCTACATTGTACCATGGTTTTCGATTATTGTCCCCATTTTTCCAGATGAGGTTGAAGTTCAGGGAAGTTAAATGCCTTGTCTAGAAACACACACTTAGTCAATTTTGGAGCTAAGATTCAATCCCAGGTGCACTATTTCTAAGTCTAATGTTCTTCTCATTAACAAGGTAATAAATAATATGCTCACCTGAAGCCTGTGATCACCACTGATTTGAAGCCTGGTAAAATACTGTAACCTTTCTGGAACTGAAAAATAAAAGTAATTGGAAGAGATTTCAGAAGAGAAGTTGGATTGCATTTTTTTTTCAACAATGAGACGCTTATAATATAGCAACTTCAAACTGGAGAAATCACACAAAATTTCAAAGCTTAATGTGAGTAATCTCTGATTTTTCAATGTCAGTAGTAAAGGAATGCCTCCCTTTAGTTAGGGTAGCCCTGTTATGAGATCTATAAAGTCTGGTTTAATAACTTCTAGTCTAGAGTTTCCAGCTACCTGGCATCTCATTAGGAGAAGGTCTGAAATTCTGATGGAGCCTGCAAGGTCTCTGCAATGTTGCACATGGCTCTAGAGAGACTTTCTTTCTCTGAATGCCAGCTCTACCTCCTAGAGAAGCTTTAGAAGGCCTGAGCCCATTCATCAGGCTCTGAAAAAGTCTTTTGTTCTATTAATGGAATAACTCTTCACTTGGTTTAAGTGAATATGCCCAAAGACACTGCTCCTAGACATGGATTAGGATGATGTAGTATTAAGATCAATGATGTATGGAGATGATCTGACCAAAAGATTTTGTGAATCCAATTTGCAGGACATGGGAAGGCTAGAACTGTAATTAGGGTGAGGCAATCACAGCCTTGCCCTAGGGCATCAAAATTTAGAGGGTCCTTACAACACATATGTTCCTTCAGCAGACAGGAACAACTGCTTAGCATTTAGTAGTAGTATCTGTTGCGATAACAAGCTACTAGATGGCAGCTATATCCCCAGGTAAGTGCTTGTCCAACTGTGTTCCATCTTCCATCCTCCTCACTGGCTATCTCTCCAGCACCTCTCCAGTATTTCTCTCTCTCTCTCTCTCTCTCTGTCTCTCTCTCTCTGTCTCTCTCTCTCTGCATGCAGTAGCAGGACAGGAGATGGCTGTGTCATAGGACCTTACTTGCCATGGGACCAGTTCATCTCAAAGGGCAAGCTCTTTTCTGAGGTTTCCATCATATTCTTAAGTAAATTGTCCTAAAAAGGTGAATTTGGGTGCCTTCTGTGGTGCTTGCCTTGGGCATTGGACTTAGAATTGCTGGTTCTGGCTCTACTAATGGATGGCATTAGTCATTGGGGTCAGAGGCTGGTGTTTTGGGACAGTCTGCCATTTTGTACCTGCATGTAGCTTGAATGCAGTAAATTAGGACCACCAACTTTACTGTCTCCATCAGTTTTCCTACCACTTGTAGCTCCACTCTTTTCCTATGGCTCTCCCTATGATGAGGGAGAATTTGTGCCTCCTCCTCCTCTAGGATGGCCTGACAGTTCAATCTTAAATTCCTGTATATTGTATGTTCCTGCTACACAGTCAAAAGGAGCTTGCCTCCTGAGCCTCAGTCTTTAAAAGCAATACCTAAGCCTGATCTCTACCTGAGGAGAATTTGAAAATAACCTTAACACATGGTGAGAGGGCAGCCCCAGCTTAAGGCAAAGTCATTGAATATTTGCTTTATAATGTTCACTCAGACTGGAAATTGAGACCAAGAGAGAGAATTTGCTCCTTTACAGACTCCTCTAAATGGGCACATACCGCTCTTTCCAAATCCGTTTTGTATGACCTATACAGGGCAGAGGAGGAGTTCTTGAGGTCATCTTGAAAGTCCATCTTGAGTTTGACTGACATTCTTAGTGTAATATCTTGTTAAATGGAGAAAAAACAGTAAAATAAAAGTTACATTAAAAATGAATAAAGCAAGGATGGGGGATGTGGTGGGCATTTTTAAATCTAAAGAGAATTGTCTGCAGTACCAGAACAGAGAATACTAAGCAGTCTAGAGAGTTCCTGAGGCTAATGCTAGACATTAACCAAAACAAAGAAATAGCAAAAGCACAAGTGGAGTTGTTGCTTACCTTTCAGAATGACTTGCTGACAATAGGGTCCCTTGGTAGGCATTTCTTTGAGGCAGCTACAGTCTTCTGGGGCTGAGCTGTGAGAGCTTTGACAAGTAAGGTTACTGAGGCACACTTCTGGGAGCCACTTATATCCACTTTCACAAGAGCAAAAAGTCTCATTTCCATGAGGCCTGCATACTAGTATCAGCCAAAAAACAGAGGGTAGAAAGTGGTGGGGTTTTTCTTTCAGTAGGTCAGACATTTCAAGTACAAGTACAAATATGTATATCTTATGAAATGTAAGCTCCCTGAGGGCAGGGACTCAATTCCATCCTTCCTCCCTTCCTTCTTTCCTTTCTTCTTTCATTCCTTCCTTTTCTCCTTTCTTTCCTTCCTTCCTTTCTTCTTCTCTTCTTTCTTTCTTTCTCTCTCTCTTTCTCTTTTCTTTCCTTCCTTCTTTCCTTCCTTCCTTTCCTCCTTTCCTTCCTTTCATCTTTTTCCTTCTTCCTCTTCCTTCCCCCTTTCTCTCTTTTCTTTCACTCCTCCCTTTCCTTCCTTTCTTCTTTTCTTCCTTCTCACTTCCTTTCTTTCTCTCTTCCTCTTTATCCCTTTCTCTTTTCCTTCCTTCCTTCTGTCTTTCTTTCATTTCCTCCTTTCCTTCCTTCTTTCTTCTTTTTTCTTTCTTTCTCTCTCTCTTTCTTCCCTTCTTCCTTCCTTCCTTCCTTTCTTTCTCTCTCTTCCCCTTTCTCCCACTTTCTCTCTTTTATTTCCTTCCTCCCCCTTACCTTCCTTCCTCCCTTTCTTCCTAGCCAGCAGCTGGTAAAGTGCTTGGCATATAGCAGATGCTGACTATATGCTTGTTGATTCATTGATTAATTATATACAATTTTCTAGAGTTGTAGGAAATCTAAATTGGACTTTCTCAGAACTTTTCTAATTTGTCTTAATACTATAATTTCTATAGCCACAAACATCACACGCTGGTACAGCATTATGTGCTGGTCGCTAAAAGATCATGCTGTGACCCCTTCCACCAGCTGCCTGTTCTGATTAATATAATAAATGACTTCCTGGCTGTAAATGTAAATAGGTTTGTGCTGTGCACATTTCAAGTCAACCTTGGCCAGTTCCTCAGAACAGGGTTGCACTGTGCTGAAAGAGTCTTGCAAACAAAAGCTGGTTGAAGTTTTCCCAGGTACCTAGCTGATATATTTCCTCAAGACTTTCTGTGAAATAAGAAAAGCCAGGCTCTGACTAGACACTCATTGTGTGGCAGCCTTTTTCAAGAGCAGAAGATGTGTTCAGGCTTTACACAATCACTGAGTAAGCAAAGTCAGGGAAATCAGCTCTTTGTTCTGGAAAGGAAGTGAACAGGGTTGGCTTTATATGTGGGTTGAATAGGGATGCCTGCCTGAAATAACATGAAGGGCATTTCGAAGGTACCTCTTCTTGTATTCAAAAATGCCTCTCCTCTGCCGTGAAATTCCATCGTTAGAAATTGTTACAAACAGCCAAAATGATAACCATGTAGTTAAGAACTTCAAGTTTGGCTCCAAAGAAAAAAAGAGAAAATTCCACTCCTTTTCTTTTTTGCAGCGATAGGGGGACCCTAAGTTCAGACACTGTATATCCTGTCAGACTTGGTTGACGTGTTTATTAGATGTGATGAATTACAAGGGATGAATCTCTGAGGAAGGGGTCAGTAAAGGAACATGCATGCAAATAAGGTGATAAAAAAGCAAAAGAGATAAATTTTTAAAAATATAATTGGATAAAATTTGTTCAGAAACATAGTGATATCTACTGTATATGCAAAGAATGTAGAACTTTGGCAACATCTTGAAACTATATCTACCATCAGAACCCATCTCTGATGTGGTCCATCCATACTTGGGACTTGCCTGAGGCTTATAGAGGTTAAAGTACTCTGACCCTGTATGCCATCCATTACCCACACTACCTCTTTCTCTCTGTGTAAGTGGAGTAATTCTCAGAATGGTAATCTGAAAGAGAATTCCCCAGATGTCTATGAAAATGCCCTATTCCACATTGTTTGTATCTGCTTTAAGGTAATGAAAAGAATGTGTATATGAATGAACTAACTCAGAACAGTAGAAAGTACCCTGAGTGTTCAGAAGAGGACAGAGAAAAGAAGGGAAAAGTTGATATTACCATGTGAAATTTGATGACCATTTAAAAAAATACTTTATTGTTCAAGTATGTCTGACTCTTCATGACCCCTTTTGGGGTTTTCTTGGCAGAGTGGGTTGCCATTTTTTTCTCCAGCTCATTTTACAGATGAGGAAACTGAGGCAAACAGGGTAAATGACTTGCTCAGGGCCACACAAGTGTCTGAGGCCAGATTTGAACTTAGGAAGAGGAGTCTTTCTGACTGCAAGCCTGGTGCTCTAAGTACCACCACCTAGCTGCAGCTCCTCAAAAATATACATTTCTTTTTGTTTATGGAAATACTCATGTGTGTTGATGACATTCAAATTCATAATTATCACATTTTAAAAGGGAAAAAGTACATTAATTCTGAAGTCAGAGGACCTGGGTTAAAATATTGCTTCTAATGTTTTTTGAGCAAGTCACTTAACCTTCCTGCACCTCAGTTTCTTTATGTGTAAAATTAAAGAGTAGGACTATATGAGTCTTTAAGATTCTTTCCAGTTTTACATCTATGAATGTTATAAATGAAAGAAGAGATACCGAAAAGAAAAAAAACTTTGCCTGCAGTTTCCATTGGATGGAGAAATGAAAACTGTCTAGGTATGCATATTAAGCAGATCTAAAGAAAGAATAATTACAAAATGAGGAAATAGCAGCAAAAGATCCTGGAAAATCCCCGCATTGTCCAATAGAGTGAACTTTATGCCAGGGATGCTTGACAGTGTTTAATGAGGAACAAGGTGTCCTTGTGTCACTGTGGTTGTCACCAGTGCCTCACAGTACAGTGCCCTACCCAGACTTCCCTTCCTAGGACAGACCCCTACCATCCATAATCTTCCTTTCACTCTTCTATCACTCCTTCCCCCGAGTTAAAATAATTATTCCCTTAGGATTTCATCTAGGATCTAAAAATTAACTTAAGAGGTACAATTTGAAGGATATGAAGACTTTCTTGGTCAGCCAGGTGGCACAGTGCATAGAGTGTCAGGCCTGGAATCAGGAAGACTCATCTTCTTGAGTTCAAATCTGGCCTCAGATACTTGTTAGATATGAGAGTCTAGGCAAATCACTTAACCTTGTTTGCCTCAGTTTCATCATCTGTAAAATGAGCTGAAGAAGGTAATGGCAAACCACTCCAGAATCTTTGCCAAGAAAACCCCAAATGAGATCACAAAGAGTCAGACATGACTGAAACAATTAAAAAACAACCACTTTAAACTCACTACTATACTTGGTTAGGGAAGGGGTAGAAATAGGGTTTTGGAATTTTGTAGATCCTGACAGCAGTTATCTTGTGATTTCATTGACAGAGGGAATTCCTAATAAGAAACACTTTCTCCCCATGTGGGTTGACACCTGCTTTGAAACTTGGAGTCTAAGAGAATTTCCTAGAACTGAAATGATTTTCCAGGGTTACACAGCCTCTATATGTGAAGGACAAAACTTGAAATCACATCTTATTGATTTCAAGGTGATCTAGCTATACATTAAGGCACAATACCTCTAGGGATCTTACTTAGCCAGAATATTTAATAAAAGTTTAATTTTATTTTTAACATTTTATTAATTTTTTTAAAAATGTATTTTAAAAAGTTAATAAAAATCAGAAGCTACTTTTCTTTATTGGACTCTGAACCCTGGCTAAGTTTATCTCTAGTCTAACCCTCTTTTTTAGTCTTATTCTGAAGTAGAATCCCAGGAAGCAGTCTCATGGCTTCCTGAATTCTCTGTTCCTAGGGACTGATAGCCCAGGGATGGAGTTTTAGGGTCTTTCCCCACATGGTCCCTTGCATTCCCAAATCTCTCCCCCATAGGTTTTTAAAAGTCGATTTGAGGATATGTTTCATGCTGATTGACCTGAGTCCTGAGTTTGCTTCCCATGTCTCTACTCAGTCCTTGGGGGAAATTGCTTATTAAGTCATTTTTTTTTCCTCATTGAAAAGAGCTCTTGAGAATTAGTCTCCTAATGTACACATTCCCTTGAAGGATTCAACAGTGACTTGGTACTTACCTGTTGTAACTTTCATGCTTAAAATGTCAGTGCTCACATTGCCGTCTATCACTTGCATTGGAAAACTGAGGTTTTTTAAGTAAGCCTTGAAAGGTTCCAGGAGGGATACATTTTCAAAACTTATCTCAATATCAATATCATATTCTTCAGGTTCAGGGCTGCTTGTGGCCACTGGAAAAAATATGAGAAAAAAATATATCAGGAGGGGGAGAAGGAATGATGGATGGAATATTATTTATAGTGGGCAAGGAGGTTAGTGGAGTGAGTTAGTAACTATAAATAAGTATTTTTGTTCTCTTGTTTCAGTCACATCCAACTCTTTGTAACCCCATTTTGGGGAGGCAGAGATACTGGAGTGGTTTGCCATTTCCTTCTCCAGCATATTTTACAGATGAGAAAACTAAGGAAACAAGGTTAACTGACTTGCCCAGGGTCTCACACTTAGTACATGTCTGAGGCAAGATCCGAACTCAGGAAGATGAGTCTTTCTGAGTACTGGATCCACTGTGCCACCTAGATGCCCATCACTTTTCCTTTTTCCACATATTAATCACCAAATCTTGCTTTTTCTGCTTCTGAATTTCTCACATCCAACCCCCTCTCTCCATTTATCCAGCTAGCATCTTAATTCGGGTCTTTATCAACGCTCATCTAGATCATTTCAAATACTTCCTAATTGGTCTCCATGACCCAAAGCCCGCCCCCCACCCCGCCCCACATCAATCCATCAGTCCCTCCAGTTGCCAAAGTGATTTTCCTTAAATCCAGGTCTGAGCATGTTACATCCATAGTCAATAAAATTCAATGCTTCCCTATTGCCTCTAAGATAAAATATAAACTTATCTATGTAGCTTTTAAAACCTTTACAACTTTGCCCCTAACTTTCTAGCACTGTTGTACATCATTTTCTTACCCACACTTTTTCTTTTGGAGTGGAGAAGGCACAACAATTGGGTTTAAATGACTTGCCAAAGGTCATACAGCTAGTAAGTGTCAGGCATCTGAGATCACATTTAAACTCAGGTCCTCCTGACTCCCAGGCCAGTGTTTTATTCATTGCGCCATCTAGCTGCCCCACCACACTTGACAATCTAGACAAAATGGTCTCTGTTCCTCACATGTAACATAAAAGTTTCTATCTCTAGGCAATTATATGGACTGTCCCTTATGTCTTGGATTCACTCTTTCTTGACCATTACTTCCCAGAATCCTTCTCTTTCAGCCAGTTGAAGATTCTTTTGGTTCCTGATTCTGACATTAATCATATTACTATAACTATTCCCTCCAGCTTTCTTGTCACCTATGTGCTTTGATAAGTGTCTATTTGTATATATTTGTATATGTATTATATATATGTGTATATTATATATACATATATATATAAACCATGGTTTATACTCTTTTCTTTTGTGCACTAAAAAAACTTTTATTGGTGCTGTTTTGTTTGGCACATCTATAATAACCCACTAATCCCCACCCCACCCGAATCCCTTCTTTGTAATAAATTACCAGCAAAGCAAATCAACTTCATGGTCATGTCTGAGAAAATATATCCTTTGTGCATTTCTAGCCCATTATTTCTCTGTCAAGAAATAAGAAGTGCGTTGTATTATCAGTCATCTGAAGTCATACCTATCTGGCATCATTAAGAAAAATCCTTCCTAGGTGGTACAGTGGCTAGATCACTGGGTTTGACGTCAGGATGACTGATTTTCATGAGTTCAAATCTGACCTCAGACACTTACTGGTTGTGTGTCCCTGGGCAAGTCACTTTCCCTTGTTTGCTTTAGTTTCCTCATCTGTGAAATGAGTTGGAGAAGGAAACTGCAAACCACTCTAGTATCTTTACCAAGAAAAGTCAGACAGGAAGAGTTGGGCTCTGAAATGACTGAACAACAACCTTCTTAAACACTACTTTTCAAGCTAGGGACATTTGGAAGAAGGACAAGATATGTGGCATATACCATCTGTTTTATAATTTTTCAAGCATTTATATCTGAAAAATAGCACAGTGATTTTTCTTCACAGTGCACCCATGATTCGTTGGAACACAGGATCTGAAGTCAAAGGAAATGGGTTCAACAGCCCTGCTTGTGTGACCTGGGACAAAACATGCCCTCTCTTCATGCCCTTTACCAATCTAATAGGAATAGAGAGAACTCAGTTTTTGGAATTATACTAGTGATCACCGGTAAGCAAGGGAAGAACATTTTCATAAGGGCAGGAGAGCCTAGTGCTAAAATGAAAAGTCTTGGTGATAATAACAACTAACATTTATTTATTGTGCTAAGTAAGCCCTTTACAAACATTATCTCACAGCAACCCTGGAAAGTAGGTGCTATCATTATCCCCATTTAACAGATGAGGAAACTGAGGTAAACAGAAGTTAGGTGATTTGAGCAGGGTTGAAGATTTAGGAAGTGTCTGAGGCAGAATTTGAAATGACCCCCGGCCCAGGGCTCTATCCACTGAGGCGCTTAGCTACCCCATTTGCCTCAATCTTGTTACTACTGATGCCACAAGGAAGAGTGTCCTCTTGATTCTCTACCTTTATTTGACCTGGGTGTTTGAAAAATGTTGGCTAGTGAGTTCTCTGGGGGTTGATCAGCATTTGAGAACTGCCTTTCACTTTTCCATACCTGATTTGTAGTTAGCTCTTGCAAGAACACTTTCAGTTAAGTTAGGAATGATTGGATTTCTGACTGTGCATGGTCATTAATATGTCAATTTTAGACCCTAGGAAGCAAAGCTGCCAATAGTTATTCAGTAAATGTTACCCACTTAACTCTTTTATAAATGCTCTATGATCAAGGACAGCTTTACTGAGTGAAGGTAGCCAAGCCAATGTTGTAAGGTCATAGGATTGAGAACTAGAAGAAACCTTAGAAATCTTTTAGTTCAAGTCTCTCATTTTACAGATGAGGAAACTGAGGCTTACTGACTTGCCCAAGAGAACCAGGGCTAGACTTGGGACCATAGGTCCAGAGCTGAAAGGAGATTCAGAAGCTAGCTAGTCAAACCTCCTCATTTTACAGTGGAGGAAAGCAAGATCCAACCAAGGTGAATGACTTACCCAAGGTCACACAAGGAGAAAGCATCACATCTAAGATCAAATCAGAGATTTGAGTCCAGATTCTCAGACTTCAGAGTCAGAGATCTTCCTCTGTACCATATATGGAACCTTTTAGGTATTGCTGTTCCATGAATTTTTCTGACTTTGATGCCCTCTCTGGAATGTGATCTATTCTAAGTGTCATCAGTGCCAAAGAGGGTGGATCTATCATTAGGTCCAGAAGGCATAAGCAAACAATGAATTCCCTTCTTCTTTCCCATGAATCCCTGCAGTACCCCACTTATCTTGAAGGGACATTTCTGGAAAGTTGGCCCCAAACTGTATTAAGTGGTGTGGCTTCTCTGTTGCAAAGGATTAAGCAAACAAAACTATTTTGCCAGGCAGTCCCGACAAGGACCATTGCTTCCAGTCATATCCAGTAAAAGTAGGCATAAATTAAACTTCCACTCCATAACCTAATGAAACATAAACATGTTGACTTCATCAGTAGATGATGTCCTAGTACTTAGGAGGGTGGGGGAGAGGGACTGAGATAATTCTTTATCAGTGTTAGTTCTTTCTTTTCTTTTCTCTCTTTGGTCCCAAAGCAGGTGATTACCCATCCAAACAGCAATGTTTTCATGTTCCCTTCTGGAAACTATTCTCAGTAGAGTGAAATTCTCAATACTGATCTCTTAATTTGATAGAGCCCAGTCCTATCATTGCCTTCACTGATATGATTAAAGGAAGAGAAACAGTGTTAGTTAATGAATAGAAAGTCAGTCTCAGAGCCAGGAAAACCTAGGTCTAAACCCTATCTCTAGCATAAATTTTTTCAAGTCAACAAATCTTTATAAAGCACCTACTATGTGCTCAAAGCTGTTATTTTAGTACCACACTAAGCACTGGGGAAATAAAGTGGAAAAAAAAAACTTCTTTCTTCAAGGAAGCTCACATTCTCTTTTCATCATTCATTTTTCAAAATGTTGGGTTACAAATTTTTCCTCTTTCCAGCCCCTCTCCCACTTGTTGGGAAGGCAAGCAATATTATATCTATATTTCCATATTAGCTATATTGCAAAAAAAGAGGTCAGGCAAGAAAAGCCAAGTGGGAAAAAAGTGCTTCAATTTTCACTCAGAGCTGTCTCTACTGTACATTGGCTGTGTGACCTTGGGCAGGTAATTTTACCTCTCAGTGCCTCAAGCAAATCTCAAAAACTACAAATTGCAGGGCATTTGCAGGTCTGTATTGGTAGAGGGATTTTCCCCAAAAGAAGTTCTCCATGGCAAAAAAATCATGGGTCCAGTCCCACCCCATGCCATGATCAAAGAAACCGACCCAAAGAAACTGTCTGACTGAGGGAGCTCCTCAGCCACCTGGGTTACCTGTGACATCTGGAGGTAGCATGGTAGAGTAGTCAGGGAGCACTGGATGAGAAGTCAGGAGCCTTACATATTAGTCCCAAATCATCTATAAAGTGTGGTAATTAGGCTAAATAACTTCATAGGACTATTTTGACTCCAATGATCAATGGTTAACTATATGACCTGAGAGAAATGATTTTTCTTTCTTGCATTAATAACTAATTACTGAATAAGGACTAAGGTTTTTCTTTCCTTTTTCTACTTCCTCACCCAGAAACCAACCCTTATGGTAAATCTTGGATAAAAGTTATGGATGTCTGATCATTGTGTTTGCTCAGACAGGTCTGGGAGAAATTGATTCTCCCTGGTGTCAGATAGGTGATAAGGAAACTGATAAGTCTCTTTGACCAAGATTTGGGTGACCCAAGTCAAGACCCTCATTGTAATATAGCCCACCTCTCATTGCGCTATTCATTCTCTCATTAACTGTTAAGTAATTAGTCTATTGCCACCCTTCCCACTAAGGGCATACAAACTCTGAGCCCACTGCCATGAGGGTCTTTGGCATTTAAGAGTGTCACTTATCATTTTATTTATTAATAAATATGCTGGCCTTATTAATGAAATGATTAAATTATCCAGAAATTATGTCTCTCCACATAAATTAACCAGAATATTAACAGAAATATTAAAGAAATGAAAAAATGATTAAATTATCCAGAAATTATGTCTCTCCACATAAATTAACCAGAATATTAACAGAAATATTAAAGAAATGAAAAAATGATTGAATTACCCAGAAATTATGTCTCTCCACATAAATTAACCAGAATATTAACAGAAATATTAAAGAAATGAAAAAATGATTGAATTACCCAGAAATTACGTCTCTTGAATTTTTTAAATGTCACCAACCTCTGGAACATCTCACCTAATATCTTTATCTGTTTTATGCATATTTTGAGCTCCAGTTTTCTCCTCTATAAAATTAGGACAATATTCCCTACCTTTCATATGTCATGTGGGAATGTCCTGAGGAAAGAATACTAGATTTGGAGTTGGAGGACCTGGGATCCTTAGTGGTCATTAATCTAACTCCTCTATTTTACAGAGAAGACCAAGGTCCAGAGAGGTACAAAAAAAGTAAAAGTCTCATAGGTAGTAAGTGGCATAATTGGGATTTGAACCCAGGTTTTTGAATTCCAAATACATTGCTCTTTCTGATGGGGTGCTTGGGTTCCTGTGTTTGGACCCCAATTCTAAAATCTCATTTCTCTCTAAAAATCTCATTTCTCCTTAGCCTCAAAACACCATTCCAGGCAGTTTCTCCCCAGTCCAAGAATAGCCTGCCCCAGCAAAAACAGTTTTATCTCCCTTCCTGCTTCAATAGCCCACTGCACCTGCAGAACTTATTAGTCTGATCCAGCTGTGTACTGGCTGAACTAGCTGTGTACTGGGTCATAACAACATTTACCGCTCACTGACCAATCATATGTATCCTAGACTTAGACATACATATACTCCCTTACATTTATCTTGTCTAACAAGACACTGATGAGAGCAGCCTGGTATTACTTAGTCCTGACCAATAGTGGACTTAGTGACTTCAGGCCTAAAACCATACCTCCGTGTAGATCCTCTTTGGCTATTTCCTGATGAACTCTGGGTAAAATACCTGTATAGTAGATACCAAAAGTACATGTTCCTTTAAGAACTAACCACTCCTCAACCACTCTCTAATCCTGCCCTGAATCACCTAGTAATCACACTTGGTACATGTCTTATTACAAAATATCCTTTATAAACTTTACTTGTACCCCATTCAAATCACAGGTTCCCTAAGAACTCTTACCTGCTGAAAAGTATAATAAATCTTTACCACCTTAACCTCAAAAAAGCTTGAGTCCATTAATTCTTTTCCAGTTGGCCCATGTAGGGAATTCTAGTCTTGGGGTTCCTGTACCTCTATCTCTCCAGCCCTCATTATTTCCAATGTATCAAGCTGCCTTTGGCTCTGAGATTTACTATCTGTATAATCCTGGGGAAGTCATTTAACTATTCTGGTTTTCAGTTTCCTCATCTGTGAAATGGGGGGAGGAAGTGGCCAGTGTTAGATGCTCTCTAAGGTTCCTTCCAGAGTTGGACAAACCTGAGGAAAGCCATTTCGTCCAACTTCTTCATTTTAGGGGTAAAGAAATCGAAGACCAAGGATTTGTCCAAGATTCCACAGGTAGAAAGAGTCTAATATGGGATTTGAACCCAGGATCTATGAAGATGAAAGGGGATAGTGACAAGGTGGGTGATTTCTTCTGAAGCATTATTATAACCACCAGGGGGAATGAAAGCTCTCAGTCTTTTCCACTGATACTCAGGTTCTCTTCTTTGGAAAAATAAAGGAAAAAGTGACCACATTATAGACCTGTTCAAACACAGACTACAGGCCTAGAAACAAGCCTAGGGAACAGCAGGTCTTTGACCCTACCTCCCTCCCAGCCCCTATCACCGCCCACAGCCCCAAAGACAACAGCAAGCACTTTGCTTTATTTTAACAAAGATTGGAGCCATGAGAACACAATGATTCCCTTGGCAGCCTCATGAGCAGATCACGTTTCCTGGAAGAGGGTCAGACAGTGCCAGGAAATCACGGTTGCCAGGTTTGCAGAAAGGACTTGGAATGCAGTTTGTGTGGGCCACTTCAAGCTGGTATCAACCTTGTCCTCGTTTCACTAGGTATTTAACAGTCACTCTGTCTAGCACATTTGGGAAGCCCTGAGCTAGATGGAGAGCTGAAAGGGACCCCAGAACCACCTCCCTCATTTTACAGAGGGGGAAACTGAGGCTTAAGGAGGTTAATTAACTGGGCCAAAGTCCCATTGGTAGTATCAGAGGTGGATTTGAACTCAGATTCTCTGACTTCAGAGCAAGTACTTTCTACTACACTATTCTGCTTTCTCTGTTTTATGCATATTTCTGCTGCCAGGCACCCCTTTTTAAAATAACTATTTATAATAATAAGCACAACTATAAGTTACTATAATAATTAGCTATAATAATAATAATCTACAATAATTATCTTTTATAATACTTATACTAGCTATAATACAATATACTATAATAATTATCTTTTCATAATAATAGCTAACACTTATATAGGACTCCAAGATTTGCAAAAACACCTTACAAATATTATGTCCTTTGATCTTCCCTACAACCCTGAGAGGTTGGTGCTATTATTATCCCCATTTTACAGATGAGGAAATTGAAGCAGAAACAGGTTAAGTGATTTGCTAATGTCTGAGGTAGAACTTGAACTCCTAACTCCAGGTCCAGCGCTCTATCCACTATGCAACCTAAAGAAGGTGTTATTCAAAATAGCCTGGCCTAAATGATTATGAGCCTTTGAATAGGGGATTGAAATTCAGGAAGATCTGTATTAGAGTGCTGTCTCAGACACATGCTAGCTGTGCAACTCTGGGCAATTCAAATCCTCTCTCAATGCCCCATGCTATGCTGTTTTTTAATCTTTTGTGTATGTGTGTGTCACAGACCCCACTGACGTTATAGTGAAGCCTCTAGGCTCCTTCTTCGAATGATATTTTTAAATGCATAAAATAAATAAGATTTCAAAAAAGGCAAATATTTTGAAATTAAGACATGATTTTTTCCCATCCAAGTTCACAGACCCCTGAAGCATATCCCTTTAAGGGTCTATGGATTCCAGGTTAAAAACTCTACCTTTAGGACTCTGACTGTTTCCCAATGCCTAGAACTCTCTCTCTTTCTTCAGTTCTACCTACTGACCTCCCTAGCTTCCTTTAAGGTCCAACTAAAATTCCACCTTTTATAGGAAGTCTTTCCCCGACCTCTCTTAATTTTAGTGCTTTTATTCTGTTCATAATTTTTTATTTATCCTGAATATGCCTTGTTTTATATATTTGTTTGCAGGTTGTCTCTTCTATTAGTTAGATCCTTGAGGGTTGGGATTGTCTTTTGTTTCTTTTTGTATCCTTAGCAGTTAGCATGGTGCCTGGTGCATTTGTCATTCAACTATTCAGTCAATTCTGACTGTGTGTGACCCCATGGATTTTTGGCTATGGGTTTTCTTGGCAAACATACTGGAATGGCTTGCCATTCCCTTCTTTAGTGTGTCCCCATTTTACAGAAGATAAACTGAGGTAAATGGGGATTGACTTGCCCAGGATCACACAGATAGTAAGTATCTGAGTCTGGATTCCAACTCAGACTTCCCTGGCTCCAAGTCCAGTATTCTATTCATTGAATCACCTCTCTGCCCCTATGTATTTGGCACATAGTAGGTGTTTAATAAACAATGATTGATTGATTGAACAGCAGCCAATTTGCTTTAGGAGAGAGGGGCTCTCCTTACTAATACAATCACAAGTCTTCCCCCAACACACACACACATAATGAAAAGTTTGTTGGGAATCTTTGTAAACATATTGAACCCATTTAGATCATCCCCACCAATAAGTAACGTCAACTTTCTACATTCCCCTATTAAATTTTCGCTTATTTTGAGACTAAATTTGGAGTTTATCACCTTCCTAATGAGATGATTATAAAATTCTTTGAAACTCTAAAGTCATATATAAATGTGAATTATTATTTAGAACTAGCATTTAAATATCTCTTTAAGTTCTGCCAGTGTGTTTTACATACAGGTTGGCCCCATATAAGGCAGATACAACCAGCAACATTATTCCCATTTTACAGGTGAGGTATAGAGAGGATAAATGACTTGCTTGAGGTCACACAAGGAGTAGGCTGAGTTTAAACCCAAGTCTTCCCAACACCAAGTCCAGCACTCTATGCTCGGTCTCTTATCTAGAATCACCTGTCAAAGAGACCATGATTTTCTCAGTTACTCAGGCTTGAAACCTTGAGCTCTCTTTTATCTGGTTACTTTCCTTCTTGCCCCATTACCTGTCAGCACTGAATCCTGTCCATTATTCTTCAAGATGTCTCATATCCATCCACCTCTTTATTCTCACAGCTATCACCTTAGTCCCTTATTCCACACTGTACTAACCTCGTCCCTGAATTACTACAACATCCTCTTGGCTGATCTCCCAGACTCCAGGATTTTCTCCCTTCCTCTCATCTCTCATCTTCTTCTCTTAAAATCCCCAGTTTCCTTCACAATTTAGCTCTAGTACCATCTTCTATCTGAAATATTTTTTTGATTCCCTTCCCCAGCTAACCTCCCTCAACCACTTCATAATTATTTTGTAGATTTCTGCTGTTGTTCAGTCATCTCTGAATCTGTGACCCCATGGACCGTGGCACGCCAATAATGCCTGTGAGGTTTTCTTGGCAAATTTGCCACGTCTTTCTCCAGTGGACTAAGGCAAACAGGGGTTAAGTGACTTGCCCAGGGTCACACAGCTAATAAGTGTCTGTGGCAGGATTTTGGATTCAGGTCTTCCTGACTCTAGGCCCTGAACTCTATCCACTGTGTGACCTGGCTGCCTCTGTATTTAGCATATGTATATATTCTGTATTTTATATATATGCATGTGTATATGTATATGTGTATAAACATACATACATACATACATTCCTATATATGTATGTGTTTATATGTATGTAGGTTATATGTATATATACACATATACACATCTCTCTTTTCTCTATATACGTATATATACATATATCTGTATATATGTGCATATATATATATGCGCACATATATATGTAAAACATTAGATGGAAACTTCTTTAGAGAAAGAACCCAACCTTTGTTCTTGTATCCCCATGACTTAGCACAGGGCTTGGCAGTAGTACGTATTTAATGTATGATTCCTGACTGATTGATTGATTGGTGTAGTTCAACCTCTTCATTTTTTTGCAGATGAGAAAACCTAAGCCCAGTGTAATAAGTGGCCTAGTAGGGATCCGTACATTTGGCCTCAGATTTAGGGTGCATCAAAATCTTTTGCAAAATTGTAAACAACACAACAAGTTCAGCACCTTAAATCAACCAGAGAAAATTCTTTTTTTCTGGGACCCTGCTAAGTGGAATACCTCTACAATTTTCTCCCATTTTTTTGAAGGTCCACCTTTGCCCCAGGCCCGATTATTTTTGATGTGTTATATCCTTAAGGGAAACATCTGGCCTTCTTCTAACTCCTGTGATCTGGTGAATATACTAAGGCCCAACAAAGATAATTTGTCTTCCTAGAGCCTGTTGTCACCTGTTTTCCATCTAATCCATCCAAAGCCCCAAAAGTAAAATGGACTATGTATATAGTAAATGGAAATAATATTTTTTCATAATGATTTGTCATGACAATTACTTTTTTTTATAAGAATATTCCGGGAAAACTTTGGGGATGTCAACTCCTTAGCTTAAGGAGCTAGTTCCCTTCCATGGGGAGAACTAACTTCTCTCAATGAGTGTCAGTCAGGGGGGAAAAAGAAAAAGAAAAAAAAAAACACTCTCAACAGGAAACTCAGGAAAACATTACTTTCACAGCTGTAAGGTCACCAACTGCTTCAGAGGAAGTAGGGATCCTGAGCCCAAGAAGGCAGGAACTCATCTTCAAATATTTTGATTTGGAAAGCAAAGATGTTTGAAAATACCAGGTTGGCCCCATCTCTTATCCTTTTCCTGTCATGGGATAACCGGGTCGTGGGATGGAGTTGGGAAGGAGAAATTTTATTTTTAAAGGCAGAAGTCTGGACGACAACCCTTGTTGTTTTGATTTGAACGCCACCAGGAGGAAAGACAAGGAGGGAACAAAATGAGAGCTCACAAGGAGGTGTAACTGCTCTGGCTGAACATAATGCATTTAGGCACATGGAAACATTTGAACAGATTTCTACCGTAGTTTCAGGAGCAGCTAGGTAGCATAGTGGATAGAGCACTGGGCTTGAAAACAGGAAAATTCATCTTCCTGAGTTCAGTTCTAGCCTTAGTGGCTGCATGACCCTGGGCAAGTCACTGAACCTTCTTTGCCTCAGTTCCTTATCTGTAAAATGGACTGGAGGAAGAAATGATAAACCACTCTTAAACCCTTGCCAAGAAAACCTCAAATGAAGTCACGAAGAGTAAGATATGCCTGAAATGACTCAACAACAATTACCGTACTCCCTGGAACTCCATGAACTCATTCCAGTCTCCAGGGTCTATGTAGTCTAACTGTCCTTCATTGTGTTTGTCCTTCACTCCCGAAGATGACCATGACATCAAGATGATGACATGACTTGCAGTTGACTTTTGATTTGAGAGAGGGAGGGCTGTGCAAGGTCACCAACCTCACTTTCTTCTCCTGACCCACCTGGGTCCAGTGGCCTGATATTCATCAGGATGACTGGAGATGGCCCAAGATACATTGTGAGACTCTGGCCCTTTCAGGCTAAAGTCTTATCACATTCTCACTTTGAGTGAGATACACCCATTCAATGAATAGGTTTCTTTAAGTAGTTACTCAAGGGATGGCTCTTTCAATAAAAAAAAAAAAAATCAAAATGGGAGGGGAAGACCCTCAGAGTTCCTGGGTAAAAGATAAACAATTACTATTTAGTAATTACATTCACTCTATGCTAGGTGAGTGAGGACCTGTTGTCCAGTCTACAAGTTCCAGAGTGAACTGGGTTTAAGGCTTGATCTTTGAGCAAGAAATTTAGTCAGTAAATCCAAAAGGAAAAAAGGCAGCTTTTGGCCATGAAGTGTAGCTTTCCTATTTCAAGGTTAACTGATATAACAGAAAATGGAAGACCAAACTCTAAAAGCATTGTCTGCTTTTACAAGCTCTGTTGGCTCTTTTAGGTCACTAGACCTGAAATAGTATTGGGTGTAACAAGCCTGGGCAAGTATGGAATATCCTGCTCAGAGTAAGATCTTCTGTAGAATGAGTGGTGGGATAGAAATTGAGAATGAATAGACCTTTGTTGACCTGAAAGGCAGAGTTGTAACTAGGGTGAGGCAACGGGAACTTAGTTCCATGGTGAAAAAAATGTATCAATCACAGAGGACACTTTAGTTGGGGCTTGTCTTCCTTGGCCTACCATCCCTAACAGAAGCAGTGGGATCCTTGACCAAGTTTCTCCATCCATGTTCTTCCACTGGCCCACCTCTGCTCTCCAGTAGCTCAGAAAGAATGCTGACTTAGGAGTCATAGGACCAGAGTTCAAATCTCTTCTTGCATGCTGACTGCTTCTATGACTCTCATACAAAATAGTAAACTTTTGCAGCTTTGGCAGATTTTTTGTTGTTTAGTCAATTTAGTTGTGTCTGATTCTTAGAAACTCCATTTGGGATTTTCTTGGCAAAGATACTGGAATGGTTTGCCATTTCCTTCTCCAGCTCATTTTTACAGATGAGGAAAGTGAGGCACACAGGGTTAAGTGACTTGCCCAAGGTCCCACAGCTAGGCCAGATTTGAACTCAGGAAGGTGAGTCTTTCTGACTCCAGGCCCAACACTCTATCCACCACATCACCTAGCTGCCGATTGGCAGATAACCACAGACAATATTATTCCCAGATGATTTCCAAGGTCTATGATAGCTTTAGACCCATAGTAGCATATGTGATCCTTTGATCCATTGGTGAAAGCACTTGGAGTAGAATAGAAATCTGGATCTGCTCCCAAGTATACTGTCTCCCCCCAGTAGTCTTCCTCTCTTCATTCTTTCCTCCCTTCTCAGCACTAAATGTAAACTTTTCCCTCACCTCATGACCTGCCCCAGGTGAAAGTTTTAGAGTGTCCCATCCCCTGAGAGGGTTCAGAGAGCTCCCCAAGGCATAGGATGTAGCATGGAATACTATGTATTTCAAAGATACTGTGATCCTGTGAGTCTGGGGATCTCCTTATGTGGGAACAGTAGTTATAGCAATGTTTATGCTAATCCTTTATGAATCAGTATATATTACAGAGGTTAAGTGACTTCACAAAGGTCACACAGCTAGTATAAACATCAGAAGAAAAACCTGAACGCTTAGGCAGCTAAGTAAGACAGTGGATTAGTGAGCCTGACCAGGAGTCAGGAAGATTTGAATTCAAATCCAGCCCTCCAAAATTTGCTAGTTGGGCAAGTCACTTAACCTCTATTTGCCTCAGTTTCGTAACCTGTGAAATGGGGATAATATTAGCACTTACTTCCCAGGATTGATGTGAGGATTAGTTGAAATAATATTTGTAAAGTGCTTTGTAAACCTTAAAGTGCTATATAAAGGCTAACTCTAGCGGTTCTAGACTTCAAGCCCAGTCTTCTACCCACTGTGTCATGCTGCTTCTCCACCTATCATCATGGTTGATGAACAAGTATTCACAAATTCCATAAGCTTTATTAGAATTACAGGGAAGTGTATCTTTGCAAAAGAGTTCACTTACCAGCTCGTTTGTGTCTTAGTGACTCTTCTCTAAAGTTCTCACTTTCTTGTCCATTGCCTTGGTGGATCTGAAAGAATGGAGAATTAATAAAGAACCAGGGTCAGAAATTTCTTTTTTCCCAGTGGCTTTCCACCGCCTACTCAAGTGCCAGAGCTCCTACTGTCTGTATTCCTAGGGCACGTCTGGCACTTGGATGAAATTACTAAATGATTACTAAATGATTGATAGATAAATATGAGTTGTAATTACAAAATAATTTTAACTTATTGTTGTTTAGTCATTTCAGTCTAACTTCATGACTCCATTTCGGGTTTTCTTGGCAGAGAAACTGGAGTGGTTTGCCATTTCCTTCTTCAGCTTATTTTACAGATGAAGAAACTGAGGCAAACAGGGTTAAGTGACTTGCCCAGAGTCACAAAAGTAGTAAGTGTTTGAGGACAGATTTTCCATTCATTCAATCATTGTCTCTTAGCTTCTATAAAGGTTTCCTCTTTGTAATCTCCTCCTGTTTCTCTGATTATCCTTTCTGTGACTCTTCCTTCCCTCTCAAGATTCAGTCATCACAAACTCTTCTTTCTTCTCTTTCACTTGTTCAGAAAGCTAATTTACTCTGAGATTTCAACTATAACCTCTATGTAGATGACTCTCAAACCTACATCTCTAGTTCTTCCTTACCTCTTTCCTGAATTCTAGTTTCCTTTCCCCATATATCATTTAAACATATTATTTTATTTTTTACGGAATAAAGCAAGCCTTTCCATTATAATAAAAAAGACAATTGCTCATGAATCTGCAAGTCTACTACATAACTTACTATTCCTTTTAAATATACAACAAAGTAATCAGATACATTTTTTTTCTTTTTTTCTTCCCTCCCCCAACCCTACCCTAGAGATGACTACCATTGGACACAAATTACACACACATACACACACACACACATATGTAAAATGATTCTATACATACTTCCATTTACCACTTCTTTCTCTGGATGCAGATAGTGTTTTTCTTCATATGTACTTTATTGTTAATTTGGGTATTTATAATACTCAGAATAACTTATTCACTCCAAGTCATTCTTAAAACAATGTTTCTGTTGCTGTATACAGTATTCTCTTGCTTCTGCTTATCTCACTCTTCATTATTTCTCCTTATATCTTTAGGCTAGCTAGAAAACTCAATGGATAGAGCATCGACATGAGAGACAGAGACAGGAGGACTTGAGTTCAAATGGAGACTCAGCTGTGACCCAAGGCAAGTCCTTAAACCTCTTGTTTGTCTCAGATTTCCTCATGTGTAAAATGAGTATGGTTGTGAGGACAACATGAGATAATATTTATAAGTATTTATTTATAAAGCACTTTGCAAAGCATTAAAATACTATATAATTGCTAGTTACATATCTCCATTTGAGTGTCATGTGTCCACTCAACATAAAACCACATCGCTGATCTTTAATTTCTCCTTCTCCAAAGTGTTCTTTCCAACTCTGCTTTTTCTATCAGCAGTACAATCAGTTCCCCAAGGTTGGCATCTCAGAGATTCTTTTCTCCTTTCAGCCTCTATAGTCAATCAGTGACCAAGCTCTCTTGATCCATCCTTCAGAATGTCTCTCTGCTGATGCCCTTTATTTTTCTAGCATCACTGCTACCACACCAATGCTTAATCAATAAATATTTTTTGAATGTCTGCCATGTAGGCAGCACAGCAATGGGTATTGGAAACTAGCCCTTATCTCTTTCATCTCACATACAAGTAGCTTCAACAGCCTCCCACTTTTTTGCCCTCTCTTTTACTGGTAGACATCACCCTGAAATCTGCTACTGAATTCATCTTCCTTAAAAACCCTTTTCTCTATGACACTCAGTTTGGTACAGGCTTTCATCAGGTACCAAACTCTACCATATTGGTACAAGCTCTCCTCACCTCTCATCTGGACTACTGATGGCTGGTGAGCCTGCCTCAAGTCTTTCCCCACTCCAATCCATGTTCCCCCCTTCCATCAGTTGCCAAAATGATTACCTATCTAATAACACCAGTTAATTCCCTATTATCTCCAGGAACAAACATTAAATCCACCTTTTTAAAAAAAAACAAAATCTTTTTCCTTTACCCTGAACTTTTCATATATTCATTTCATAACATAATATTTCTCATTTACAAATTACTGGAATTGTTTCCTTTTTGTTTCATTTTGTTTGGGTCTGGTCCTGAGACAAATTGTAAAACTGGATGAGTTTTTGCTTTGGTCTCTCATCTAGCCCTTTCTCTTCCTTTAAATCCTTTTTCCTTCCCTTTCTCCCAGGGAATAATTCCACCTAACATTGTCTTCTCAGTTAAAGAAAGAACCTGATATCTGTCAATTATACCTCAATGTGATTTTTAGGTTATCTCCTCCCTAGGGCATTTCCATTTTAAGGTTGTTCTCACTAAAAATGTGAGGAAATAAAAGAAGAGGGGAACAGAATTATTTTTCATTAACATTATTATAGGAAGGGTCTTTAGCCTTCTTTAGCAGACTGTCAAAGGAATCCATCACATACATGTACACACACACACATACATACAAACAATTAAGAAACATTCTGCATTAAAATGATGTCAGGTACAGGGTGGAAAAGGAATTTTCATTCTATCAGTATCCCTTTGTTCTTTCTTTCTTGGATCTGACATACCTAGGCACACAGTAGGCATAAATACTTTGTGAGTGAGTATGGATGAATGATGGGGAATGATTGAAATCTGAAAGACATGGGACTACAGATCTTTGGAAATCACTTTAATAGATGAGAAAACTGAAACCAGTGTGATTTGCCTAAGGTCACACAGCTGAAGCAAGCCCAAAAGCCATTCCTACCATCCTGGTCCACTTTCCAGAGTACCACATGATCCTCACAACTCTGCTGCTATTCTCATGTTGGATTTTTATTTTTATTCTTAGGAGCCAAGGAGAGTAAAGAGGCAATGTATACTGCTACTAATTTTCTACTTCCTGTCCTCTTTGGCTCCAATTTCCAAGTAGGACAGAAGAACACAGGGCTGCTTTGAATTCTTTCCTCTGATCCTCCCGGGTAAGCAGTGGGAAAAATACAGGAAATGGGAAGCGTTTCTCTCTCTCTCTCTCTCTCTCTCTCTCTCTCTCTCTCTCTCTCTCTCTCTCTCTCTCTCTCTCTCTCTCTCTCTCTCTCTCTCTTTCTTTCTCCCCCTCTCTCTCTTTCTCCCTCTCTCTTTCTCCCTCTTTTTTCTCTCTCTCCCTCTCCCTCTCTTCCTCCTCCTCTCTGTCTCTGTCTCTCTTTCTCTCTCTCTGTCTCTGTCTATCTCTCTCTCTCACACCCCCCCCACACACACACCCCGACCCCCACCCCCACACCCACACCCATACACACAACCCCCCCACACACCCCCCACACACCCATACACACCCCCCCCACACACCCACCCCCCCACCCCCACACATATACACAGTTTTAGGAATGGAAGCAGGTATAATCATGGTCCTTCAGGGTAGAGAGCAGAGACATGATGAAGGAATGTTGCTTCTTCACAATTAACTTTTGATGCTATCCTCCCCGGCAAGAACAAACTTCCTTTCCCCCTTTTAACTTAGATCACTAAAGCTAAAGATCCATTCAATATGCTTCTCTTAATCATAGGTGAAAGTCTGGAGAAGGGCAGGCTAGCAGTGTGGGGGTACATGTTTAAGAACTGACTCTTCAAATGAACAAATAAATAATGTACCCCTATTGTTGTGTTGTTTCAATAGCATCCCACTCTTTGTGACCCCATGTGAAGTTTGCTTGGCAAAGAGACTTGAGCGGCTTGCCATTTCCTTCTCCAGTTCATTTTACAGATGAGCAGACTAAGGCAAACAGGGTTAAGTGACTTGCCCAGGGTCACAGTTAGTAAGCTTCTGAAGGCAGATTTTAACTCAGGTCTCCCTGACTCCAGGTCTGGTACTGTATCCCCTTATAGCTGCTCTGATGTACATCTGACATACTTTTAACTCAATCTAATTACTAACATTTTCTCCATTACTATCTTCTTCTAGACAATCAAAAGAATAATAAATCAAACCTTAACTTGGAGCATTTGGCTATTTCTGAGGTGCAAATGCTCACCCTGAAAATTTAACAATCAGCTACAATGTGGTTCCAGATGGTTGTACAATATCCCTGGAAGGAACCCAAGTTCTACTCCTCATTCTGCAATTCACTAGCTGTGTTTTTATGGTTAAATTGCTTCATAGGTGCACAGTTCTAGAAATGGGAAAGATCTCAGAGGCTATCTCATCTATCCAACCCATCTCCCCATTTTACAGATGAAGAAACCTGAGGTTTAGGTAGATAAAGTAACATGCTGTACGTCACATATAAGTGTTAAAGATGGAATTTTAACTCAGACCCTCAGCTTCAAAGAGTTAGGGTTCTTTCCACCATAGCATATTGTCTCCCCTTTCTGGGAATGGGTTTCTCTATCTGTAAAAGTGAGGGAGGATTATCAAAATTCTTATCATTAAGGATCCTGCAGTTTAGTTATGGAGATAGTACTGACAGATATAAATGGAACAGTATAAAGGTTCTAGCACTTACTATATGTCTGACCTCTCTTTCCCTCTTAAAGACTCGGTTTCCTCGTGTGTAAAATGAGATGGCAGGACTAAATGATCTCTAGGGTCTTTTCTTACTTTAAATTCCATGATTTGATAAGATAATTCCATGATTGTGTATAAGCAGGTGCTGAGTTAAAATAATAAAAATATATGCAATAGGAATTCAGATAAGGAAAAGACAGGTATAAGCTAGAATGTGAGGTGAGTAAAAGATGAAACCTGAAATGTAGATAAAATTTGGAGAGATACAGAAGAAAAGAAGGGCATCTCAGGAAAAGGAAACAGCTGGAGGAGGTGAGCCACGATCCATCCTTCACATCCTTCACTACCAGATAATCTTCCTAAAATTATTGACTGTGTTGCTGACCTACTCAAGAAACTTCAATACTCCCTATTGCCTCTAAAATAAAATATGGACTCTTCAGTTTAGCATCTAATGTAATTTACAATCTGCCTCTGGTGAAAATTTTTGGGGCCAGAAGCTGCCTATTTAAATTGGGGTTTACTGGCTAGATCTTTCTTTGTTTCTTTGTTTTTCTTCCTTCCTTCCTTCCTTCCTTCCTTCCTTCCTTCCTTCCTTCCTTCCTTCCTTCCTTCCTTCCTTCCTTCCTTCCTTCCTTCCTTCCTTCCTTCCTTCCTTCCTTCTTTCTTTCTTTTTTTCCAACTTTGTTTATATCTCCCTCTCTCTCTCTCTGAAGCCCATAGATTAGACCATCATAGGTCCCTGCCCAATTTCCACTTAATGGCTATTTTTTGGGCCGTCCTGGCTCACAGTGAATATCAGTGGTAACTGTTTCTCTTTGGAAAAGCAACCCTGACGGTCTTGCCCTCCCAACTTGACATTTTTTCTAATTAAAGAGGCCATACCTTGATTACTTCTTAAAGAAGCTTATTCACTGAATGGGCATTACCTCACTCTAAGTGAGTACCTGAAAAGGCCTTAGGCTAAAAAGGTCAGGGTCTCCCTTTGCATCCTGGAGTCATCTCCAGTCATCCTGATGAATATCAGATGGCTCTGGAGGAGAAGTGAGGCTGGTGACCTTGCACAGCCCTCTCTCACTCAAATCAAAGTCAACTGCAAGTCATGTCATCATTTCCCTGATGTCATGGTCCTCTTTGAAAATGGAGGGCAAACACAACAATACAATATATACACACACACACATACACACATACACACATGTATATATGTATATAATATATATACATACATATGTGTGTATGTGTAGATATGTATATATAATTACATTATGTTACATTATATTATATTATATTACATTTATTATATTATATTATATTATAATTTCAATCCTCTTTCATACACTCTACATTTCAGACAAACTGACCTATTTGCTACTCTCCTTACTTTACAATTTACCTCTTGCCCCCAAGTTTTTACACAGGCTACTCTTCACTCCTGTAAAGTCCTCCATTCCTCAGTTCCAGTTTCTGTCTGTCAAGGTTCCGCCTATGTGTCCCCTCCTACAGAAAACTTTCCCAGATCTTCCTGCTTGTTAGCATTTTTTTCCTTCTCAAATGATTATGTAGATATATATATATATATATATATATATATATATATATACACACACACATACAAAGCATATACATATATACACATACACATGCATACATACATACACACATATGTGTGTATATGTGTGTGTGTGTGTGTGTGTATATATATATATATATGTACATACTTACCTCTTTACTTGTATTCCCTATCCCCTACCTCCATAGAATATAAACTCATTGAAGCCAGGTAGTTTTCTTCTTGTCTTTTTATCTCCAGTGCCTACTACTTGGTAGTACACTATTTAAAGGATTATGAGTTGATATGCAGGAACATTGCCTTTACTTAAGAACCAAGAGAAGAGTTAGACAAAGTGGGAACCCATAAGATTTAGAAACAACCCATTCCATTTTGTATAGCTCTAACTTCCTAAACCTTAGAACTATTCAGAAATAGAATGTGGGCTGCCTCGGGAGGTAATGGATTGTTTCCCTTGCCCCTACCTTTGGAGGGATTTAAGCACAGAGGATGGATGACTATTTGTTGTCAGCCTCTCAGGCTGAGATGCAACAAAGTATGGATCAATTTTTTTCCACTTGAGCTCGTTTTGATCTAACAATGAATACTAAGAAAACCGAGGTTCTCCACTAGGCAGCACCACACCATCCATATGTAGAACCATCAGATACAGCAAATGGAGAAATTCTGAACCCTATGGATAAGTTCATTTAACTTGGCAGTATACTTTCGAGAGAAGGACACATAGATGATGAGATTCGATGCATATACTGTCAGAGCTAGTGTTCAGCATTTGGGAGTCTCCAAAGAAAATGTGGGAGAGAAGAAGTATTAGACTGCCTACTAAACTGAAGGTATTGTGCTGACTTCAAGCTGTATGCCTGGGAAACCTGAACAATCTACTAACAGCATGCCAGGAAATTAAATCACTTCCATTTGAATTGTCTTAGAAAGATGCTGAACATCACCTGGCAAGATAAGGTACTGGACACTGAGTTCCTTTCTCAAGCTAAACTGCCAAGCCTTCAAACTCTACTGAAGATAGCACAACTCTTACTGGCTGGTCATGTTGTTTGAATGCCAAAAGTTTGTTTGCCTAAAAAACTATTTTAAGGACAACTCAAACAAGGCAAGCCCTCATGCAGAGGTCAGAAGAAGCACTACAGGGATATTCTCCAGGAATTGATTACACTCTGGCACAGGACCACCCCTAGTGATGTGCCTTCATCAATGGAAGTACTGTGCTCTATGACCAAAGCAGACTTGAAGTCATTCAAAAGATATGTGACATGCACAAATTTAGAGTAATCAGTACTTCAAATGCTCATATGAACTATTTGTACCTGACTTGTGGCAGAGCCTTCTGAGCTCATGTTGGTCTGATCAGTCACGGTTGGACACACTATACCTCAACTCCAACATAGTGATGTTGTTTTGCTCCTCTTTGATCACAAAGGACAGCAATCAACCAACCAACCAATAAAGAGGATCCATTTTGTAAATGAGTTGGACTTAGATTCAAATTCTAAGATTCCATTTTCTATGGAAGCCATAAGATGGTACTTTATGAAGCAAGCTGTCAAGAATGGACAGGATCTCTTTCCTACCAAGTGTTCTCAGCTCTTCCCAGTCTTGATACCACTCTGGGTTCCTATCTGAAACTTTATCCTATGGGTTCCCAGACCTTAAGGATGTGATTAAATTGCATCAATAATTCATAATTATTTGAATGACTCTTGCCCCCAGTCCCATAAGGTTTTAATCTCTTCCCTAACTTAGGACTTCAAAAGGATTACTCATTCACATACAACTCTGCATGTTTACTAAAATAGAATCAAAATTAACAATCTACTATCTCACCCAGTCTGGAAGTGCAATGCTCACTCTTGAACCTGATCCCAGTGGGGATTGGAGTGAAAACTTTAGCCCACTGTCTTTTTAATGTGGGCAGGTTCTTCTTAGACCCCCTGTTCCCAAGAACTCACTATAGTAATGTGAAAATGAGTGCACACACTTATTCAGCTTATCCCTACTGCATCTTAGAACACTGGAGCTCAAGAAATCCAACCTCAGTCTCCTTAGCAGCAGGAGATCATAAATGTGAAACCAACATTTATAACACAAAATACTGTTGACAAAAAGTAAATGCTTTGATTGTACTGGGAACACAGGGAGTCAGATGGAACCTCATGGGCATTTGATAAAAGAAATGGGAGTTGGTATGGGGCTGGTAATTATTCTCAGTACAAATGGTTAAGAATGGCCTGCCATGATGCACTTAGCACTGCTCCTGGTAGCCTTAGAGAACATGGGGTGTCAGTACAGTATTCTGGGAATCGGGATGCTTATTCTTCTGGTGGGGTACAACAAGAACTTGTGCCTGGTGTTTTTGAACAGAATTTACAGGGACACACCATTCCTTGCTGGTGAGCTCATAATACTGTTTGGTGCATGGAGTGCAGCCAATAAAGTAGTGCCTCCAGTCTAGGTTTCCCTTCACATGTCTCATGTAGATCGGACTAGATGAATATCTCAAGTGACAATGTCCAGCTTAGGGGTGGGGATTTCCTGATGGCAGAGTATCAGCTGGAAGAGACAAGGTCTTCAATTCCTGGAAATGTCCCACCTATTGGACATTATGGCTTCTACAAATGGTAGGGGGACAAAAGCAGTGAAAGTATGGAGAAAAGTCCCTTAGTTCCACCCCTGAAATGGAGGGATCAGAACAGTGACATCCTCAAATGTGTGATTTCAGTGGGTTATAGCAACAAACCCTATCTACCCCCCAAATATCCTTCTTCTCTATCCCCCCACCTGCTATGGTAGCACCTGTTCCATCTGATTTGAAATTCATTTTTTATTCATCTATAAACATCTCTGTTGGATAACTGGTTCTAGAAGAACATTCCTAGCTGATTTACAGACAAGAATCATAGGTTCTTAAGAATCAGAAAGGTACTATATAGGTGGTCTATTCCAATCCCTGCCCAAAGCAAAGTAGTACATTGGATAGAGCACTATGGTTGGAATCAGGAAGACATGAGTTCAAATCCAGCCCCAGATATATACTATCTATGTGATCCTAAACAAGTTGAAACTGCTGTCTGTCTCAGTTTCTTCAACTGTAAAATGCGGCTCATAATAGCACCTACATCCTAGAATTTTCTATGAGTATTAAATGATGCAATACGTCTATAAAGGGCAGAGCATAGTGCCTGGCATAGACTTTATAAATGCTTGTTCTCTTCCTCTCTTCCCCCCTCTCCTTTTTACAATGACCTGGATAGCTCCAGTAACAGTGAGCTAACTACTACCTGGGACTAGCCCATTTCATGTTGAGTTATTCTAATTCTGGGAGCCAAAATCTTTGTTAGTTGATCACATTAGTTAATTGCCATGGCAAAAGGTACAGAGAGAGCTGGATCCCCAGAGAAAGAAATACAAAGAGAAATTAAATCAGAATTCAGGGAATAAAATAGTAAGCGGGCCAGGAAAATTTGCTTCAGTTGGTAGGATCAAAGGTTTAGATCTTAAGGGACCTTAAAGCATGTCTAGCTCAATCCTATCATTTTAAGAGTGAGAAAACTAAATCTCAGAAAGGTAAAATGATTTGACCAAGTTCACACAAGTAGTAAATTAGAGAAGCAGAATTTGAACTCACATCCTCCAAGGCTTTTCCCACCAAGTTCTACTGTGTGCCAGAAACTGTGTTAGGAACTGAAGCAATGTCCTCAAGGACCTTATATACTACTAAGAAGGGAAGTTCTTCCTGTGGAGACTTTGGACAGAGAGTAGCATGATGGGTCAGAGAGAAATGATTATAGATGATAGATCACCTTGAGAGCAGGAAAAAGTACATTTGGACGAGAGTGGCATATAGACAGGATGGCAAAAACACCCAAGTAGGAATGTTGGGTATTGAGCAAGAAGGGAAAAAGGTCAAAAACAAACATTTCACCATTTTGCATGGTGCCTACTATGCTAGAGATCTCATGAGGAGGCTTTGATAATCAACAGTTAAGGATAGATATTTCCTTTCAGAGTGCAATGAAAGGCCTTGGGATGGTGCTCCTGCAAAGAAGAAATATTCTAAAAAAGCATAGGCACTAACAGAAATGGATACTAAGTAGGGCTGGTTCCACAAGACAGCCCACTTTTACTTAATTCAAAAACGTAGGTGTTTGTGAGATTCTAAATGTCTCTTTATTTTGCATTTGTACATCACTTACATTTCCAGATATAGTAACTCACATGACACTTTTGCCTTTTTGTTGTTCAGTTTTATCTGACTCTTTATGATCCTAGTTGGGATTTTCTTGGCAAAGATACTGGAATGGTTTGCATTTTTTTTCTCCAGCTGATTTTACAGATGAGGAAACTGAGGCAAACAGGGTTAAATGATTTGCTTAGGGTCATACAGTTAGGAAATGTCTGAGACCAGATTTGAACTCATGAAGATGCCTTCTAGATTCCAAGCCCAGTGCTCTACCCACCAGACCACCTAGCTGCCCTCTTCCCTATGTATTTCAATTCCTTGAGGACAGAAACTATTTTTACCTTACTTTTTATCCCCAATGCTAGTTTATTGATGGGCACATAGTTAATGCTGATAAATTGTTTCTTGCTTGATCACCCACATCTGGAAGCTATAAAAAGATGGAAAATGTGGAAATGAGTAGCCTTAGGGAGTTAGAGTAAATGGAAGGAAAAAGATCATACAAGATTTCCTGGGATAGAGAGACTTTTTAAAAAGATGGTGAAAATGCTTTATATCATTCAACCTAGTAGGACAATCTTCCTAGATCTCAGGGACTTTGTGTCTTGCCCTTCCAGGGGTTCCAACTAGCAGCATGCATTCCGAAGGTGGTCACCCTTGCAGACTGATGATAAAGTAGAAAGTTGACTAGCCCATGAAGGCACTGAGCACGGAACTCAGTGCATATGTTTGAGTTTGGTTTACTCAAGGAACCACTTTGAGATCCCTTAAAGAAAGTCAGAGAAAGATATTGCATCTATGTTCCCTGAGGCACTTGGCTTAGATATCCATCAGGTTGGCAGTTAGGAGTAGAAAGCAGTCCTTATGAGAGCTGAGGGCAGTGGGTTGAATTCTCCTTCCAGTTGGGCTGTGATCTTCAATGAATACTTAGAATTTCTCCTCTACCCCTTCCCAGTGGAAGCAACAGAGCAATGCAGCATGTCCTAGAAGAGAGTGGGGGAATCTTGCAGAACTACACTGCCTTCTTGATACTTTTTAAAAAACAACAGTTTGCTGAGTTCAATTTTGCTTCAGTAAATATACACATCTATACTTATATGAGCAAGTAACTCTTTGGAAGTCATGTAAAGTTCTAAAACAAGATGAAAATCTTCTTGGAATGGGGATCAGAACAATTTGATGAATTATTAATTATTGATGGGAATTAATCATACCCTTTCACTAGATAGGAATCCAGAGTGGAACTGAAAGCGGAAAAGCTGAGGTCCTGACCTCAGGCAGTTAAATGAGTTTATAACCCAGACCATGGAAAGCCCCCCCCCCCCCCCCCCCCCCCCCCCCCCCCCCGGTGGCTTGCACAGATATTGTATTACAAGGTAGCTGGCTGATTGGCTGGTTGTTTACTTAGATAGTGTACTACTAAGTAGCTGCTTAGCCATACCTGCCTTTTGTGAGAACATAAAGACAATGGGAACATTAGTATGGGAATATTGTTCTCTATATAGTGTCTTCCATCCATATTCTAATTTATCCGTACAATAACTCTAAAAATAGTAAGCGTTTTAAAAATCACTTACACATTAAGGTAGCATAATAAGATTTAGAGAGATTGAGGGATTTCAATGAAGTCATATTCTCTGGTTGACAAAATGCCTGGACTTAGAACACAGGTCACAGAAATTCCAAAATCCATGCTGAGTAGGTTCCTGAGCAAGAAAGTACTTGTGTTACTTATTGAGCTTGTCCTTTTTTCCTGGCTTGGGAAAGGAAGTAGTCTTGTGGGGAAAGCACCATTTTGAGATTCAAGAATTCTATTTCTGCCTGTATAGGTAACTGACAAGGTGAGTCACTGAGGCTTTCCATAACTTTGTTTACACATTTAAAAAGTAGATGAAACACTAATGACCTTGTTCAGATCCAGGGTTACTAAAAGGAAGAAAAAAATAATATTTGTAAAGTCATTCGGTTGGTTTTTGTTGTTGCTTAGGGAGAAATGCTTCAAATATTTTAAGTAACTTTTTACTTAAGAATTTGACCTACAGCTTTACCTCAAAGGTAATATTATTGGCCTAAGTTCCAGGATTTAGGCACTGTGTAATGTAGATTTTCATTAAACTATAAATTCTTTGAGTACAGGGTCTGTTTTTCATTTTGTCAAATTGGGCCTAGAATTAAACAGGAGGAAAGCAGGTTGGATTGCCTTTGAGAAACTGCAAAGCTCCTTTAATGCCTCCTGTAAACAAAAGCCCATGTTTTCATACTATTCTTTTACCCATGTTATTGTTTGGTCATGAAAAGTGAAATATTCCAGTCTCTGTGGATTTGAGAATGGCAATGGAGAAGTATATTGTATATAAGAATAGATTGAAGTTTGCAAGGAATAAAGGCCAATTAGGTGGGACAGTAGATAGAGTGCCATGCCTAGAATCAGGAAGACTCATCTTTCTGAGTTCAAATCCGGACTCAGACACTAACTAGTTGTGTGATCCTGAGCAAGGCACTTAACCCTTTTTGCCTCAGTTTCCTCATCTGTAAAATGAACTGGAGAAGGAAGTGGCAACCACTCTAGTATCTTTGCCAAGGAAACTCCAAATGGGGTTACCAAAAGTCAGGCATGATTGAAAAACAACTGAAAAAACAGACCAACAGATAAGGAACTTTGAAGAAACACTTGTGTAAAGAACATACTTAGGGAAAGTGAATGAGTGAAGAAAAAGCAGGCAATGTGTGATGAATGAGGGATAATGTGTGTAGCCAGGGTTTCTCAGCATGCTTGTTTCTTTCATGGGGGTGCCCCTGAGGAGCTTTTTAAGTATGCCCAGTTTAGACATGGAGTACACTGTGTCCTCTATCACCTATGTGGGGGTAGCCGCCATTGATTAGCGTCTTTAAAACTGGCACGACTGAACTGTTCACTCTTCTTTTTGGCCATGCTGTTTTCTATCATCTTTCTGCTGTGCTCAGTGGTCATGGACATGAGTGTCATGAATTTCACCAGCAAGAATAGAAGGAAGTTTCCCCATTCCCTCTAAAAATGGGTTTGGAGGTGTTTGTTTCTGCTCTGGGTTGCTTGTCCTTACTTGCAGGTGCTAGAGATGATTGCCATGGGACCAGGAGTTCAAGCCATGGCAAGATGATACATTTAGGAAGGCCCAGCATAGAAACTCTGAACAGCCAGAGAGCCTGGGACTTGAAATTGAGGGGGTTTTGGACTTGGGACTAGTACTGTGTTCTATGAGAACTGAGCTAAACTATGAACTTAAATCTCTTTCTCCTCCCCAGGGACATAGGAGGTACAGGGAAGAAGAAGGGTTATTCCTCCTATGAGTTAGAGGAGTAAATTTGTATATTTGTGGTTACATCTTTTAAATTAAATATTCCTTTTGTAAATACTTCACTGATAAACAGGTAAATAGCTTGACTGTTTCACTGGTATGCTTGTGATATCAGAAGATATTGAGAAAGACTTTCAGAATGTTGGTTTGAGTCTCTATGACAAATTTAGGGGAGATTATGGACAAGAGTTACACAGAATGGGCATAGATGGATTGAGAGTCCTTGGTATTAACACCCGGGACTAGGTTAAAGAGACCATTCTTTACCTCATTTTTTTTTAACCTAGCCTTAATCACTGAATGCGTGTTGCTTCTATCAAACTGAGACCTGCTAAAGACCTTAATTTTAAAAAGCCAAGGTCTTCCATTGTATCTGAGACATCTCCAGTTGTCCTGATGTGTATCAGGCCACTGGACCCAGGTTGCTCTGCAGGAGAAAGTGAGGCTAGTGACTTTGCACAGTCCTCCCTCACTCAAATCCAAATCACTTGCAAGTCATGGCATGACCTCCCTGATGTCCTGGTCCTCTTTGAGAGCGAAGGACAAACAACAATTGACAATCAAAACCGTGAGTTTTAGGATGTGTTAGGTTGTGTTTCAGTATCTTCTGGATCCAGCATGGTACTTAGCACATAGTAGATACATAATAAATCCTTGTAGCATTATGTAATTATGTAGCATTATTCCTCATTCTATAGCCCTTTGAAAATACATTTCAAAGATTTAACCCAAGTATGGAATGCTAGAAAGTACCCCGAGACTCAGAGTCTAGAAAGTAGGGTTCAAGTCACCACTTTGCCATTTATTTGCTAAATGACCTTGGTCACTGCACCCTTCCCTGCATTTCATTTCCCCTTGTATAATTAGCAAGGGGAAGGGGAGGAGTTGGGACTAGATGACTTTCAAGCAGCTCTAATGGTTTATGACTAAGACATTATTTTTAATTTACAGTCAACATAAGACATCAACTTCTAAGAACTTTGATCGTAAGTACATTAATGATGCTGAATCATAGCACAATCATTGGTTCCACAGATTTTAGGGGAAAAGTAATTCACAATAGGTCTGTATTTCAAATAGGAAACCCTGAAAAAAGACATGATGCTCATTTATAAACTATATATCAAGGTTACCATTGTTTATCCAACTGACCCAAGAAGGCCATGTGAAAATTTTGCAGATGATGCGATCATAAAAACATTATTTTAGCCTGAAAGTTATTCCAGAGCAGAACCCTAACAACCACAATAAATGGATGTCCTGTAACGTGAAAGTCTTAGGCCAGTTTTAAGAGGGACACATTATCTCAGGCTGATGTTAGTTAACATAGTGGTTAAAGTGCTAGACTTTATGTCAGGAACATCTGACTTCAAATCCTGCCTCAGAAACTTGCTAGCTGTGTGACCCTGGGCAAGTCATTTACCTCAAAAGGTGGCTATGGTTATCAAATGAAACAAAGCACTTTCAAATCTTAAATGACAGCTATTATCAGATTGTCTCTCATGACTCACACCCCTATAGATGTCACACTATATCTGATTTTACAATCCATCCCCATATGATGTATCTAGAATGTAAATGCCTTGAAGATACAAGAAGTGGATTCAAATCCCAGTTCTTTCATTTGCTATGTGTGACCTCAGGCAGGTCATTCAACACTTCTGGCCTTAGTTCCTTATTACGTTTTCCAGCCTCTAAGGTTAGCTCTCTAATCACTAACTTGGGCTGCCTCTCAGTCAGCAGCTCTATAAACTAAGGATATAGCTAACATTTCAAGCTCTAAAATTCCATTCCATAATTAAAATAACCAACTTTTTATTCTAGAACAGGGATGGGGAAACTGAGGCCTCAAGTTCTCTACTCCTGTTCTAGAATCATCAAATTTTCTACACAAGTCTAAATCTTATATCTTTTCCTCAAGAGTTTTTGGATATGTGTCTTATAGGCAGATATTTCTATTTAATTTTCCAATGAGTAGGGAAAGCATTGGAAAGAGCATTAGATTAGGAGACAAACAATTTGAGCTCAAGAACTGGCCCTATAACATAGATGTCTCAGTACAGTGACTCCTGGTGGCTTAGGGAGCAGCAACTGAAATAAGTGTGGGGAAAGCAGGTTAGGGGCAGAGGGAAAAGGAGCACTTTTATTTCTATTCAACAGACTATTGTTGTGACACTAATTTACATAAGGCACCAGGCTTGCCACTTTAAGGGTCAAGATGGAAAATGAACACAGTCCCTGCCCTCAAGAAGCTTATTGTCTCCTTGGAAGATGAGAGCCATGCACAGAGAGCTATCAATGAAGTGGTTATGAGATGAGGGCATAGGAGGGTTCTCAGTGAGGGGCATGAGAGATTTACCAAAGGATGGAGAGATCAAAGCTGATTGTTGACATAAGGTGAGACATCACAGAGGAAGTAACAATCAGAACTGTATTAAAGGGGAATGAGTTATCTCAGGAGGTAGTGCTCAGCACAGGGCCTGGCACATAGTAGGTCTTTAATAAATATTGTTTGATTGATTGATAACAGGTTCCTCCTCATTGGATGCCTTCTGGGAGACATCCCTATCCCTGCCCCAGCATAATCTGAACTAAAAGGCCACTTCATACGTTGAATTGTGATTTTGAAACAAGTTTAAATTCAGTTTTATTCAATTTGATTTGATTCCATCCCATTCAATTTAATCTGCATTAAGAAGTGCTGGATGAGTCCAATATCTGACTGACTCAAATTTATCAAATACTAAAAACACGTCTAACAGTATCCCACCATTTATCCAATACTGATTGATTTGAAAGGCCTTATGATGGAGTTGAAGGTGCAAAGAGAACAATAAAAAGCAGTCCTTAGTCTCAAGGAGCTTATATCTAATTGAAAGATTGTAGGTTTTAAAGAGCCAGGACCTTTAGAAGTAAAATAGCTGATTCTGCACTCCATTTTGCAGACAGCTAATATATTGGGATGGATGAACCAATGTTTGTTAAAACTCTGAACAACTGATTGCTAAGTTTCTTTGTAATTCTAACAGGTTATGACTTAGCACCTTCTTTAGAGATGCCAAGATCCCCAGCATGAACTGTACAAATATAGGGTCCTCATGTGAGGTGCTAATAATTGCTTAGAGCTTCAGAAGTACCTCCTGTGTCCACGCCCTTAATAGTACAGAGTAGGCGCCTGTAATAATTTGTCCTTTGATGGGGCACTAAGTTCTGTTTTCTTTTTACTCTTGGTGAGTTAAGTTTATAGTGACCACTTTACCCAGTACATTGAATGTGTTCTATTTTTGGTTATTGTTGATATTAAAACACTCCTAACAATATCCCATCTAATGTGCTTATATCACATTCTCCTTATCTCCCTCCTAAGAGCAACAAACTCTACCCTCCCGATGCCCCCTTGGTACCTTTGAAACTTGTTATTTATAATACATGAAGTTCCCAGAAAAAAAAAAACAGGCAAAAACAAAGGAGGGCAAGGACTAGGGTTAGGTTTACTCACCAAAGAATGGGCAATGGATTCAAGATTCAAGTTCAGCGTAGCTTGAGAAGAGTAGGTCACAATCAGGAACACAAAACAGAAAACTGATTTCCCTGGGGAATTCATGTCTTCAGGTTTGTTGTATGGCCTGAAATAAGAATAACATGATTTGTAGAACAATACATTGATAAACTTGCTACTTATTTATAGCATGGAAAAAATTAATAAATCCTATTTTAAAAGCAACAATGGTGAAGGATTTCTTCAAGTGGAATGGAAAAAAGAGAAACCTCAAATAAAATCATATCTCTGCAGGCTCCTAGACTGGGTAAATTCATCTGGTGAGAGAGAGAAAAGTAGACCATTTGGAATGGAACAGGAAGCAGGGGAAGAGGAGGACAGGACACAGTCATAGGTAGATTTAGAGATGGAAGAGTCCTTAGAGAAAATTTAGCTCAAGCACCTTGTTTGACTCATGAAGAACTGAGGCCCATGGTGAGAAAGTGACTTGCTCAATGCCACACAATGCACTCAATGCACAATGATCAAGCAGCATGGGACTGAAACAGACTCTTTAACCTCAAATCCAGAATTCCTTCCACAATTCCACACTGAAAGTCATTAATATTAGGGCAATTTTGGAAACTGACCAAGTCTTTTTTTTGACAGCCTCATGATTTTTGGAAACTCTTTGCAATGCTTGATGGAGGGAACAGATATTTGTGGCCAGATTAATTTCCATTGCATCTAAAAAATGGCAACATCGTGTTTGCTTCTTTGTTAGAGATCAATTTTCTTTCCCCATGAGTCCTTCAGGATGATGTTGCCTGGGAATGAATCAGGAGGTTAGGGTAATAATTTAATTTTTTTTTAATCCTTCAAGTTGGTATCATGACAAGTCAATCTGCAGAACTGAAATGAGACCCAGCTTGACAGAGTGGTGAACCATCCTAAACTCCTGATTTATCACCAAGGAAAGACTTGAGCACAGGGACAAGCTGACCTCACCCCCAACTTTTCATACCTCCTAATGCTCAGTATTGGGGCAGCTATGTGGCATAGTGGATAGAATGCCAGGCCTGGAGTCAGGAAGACAAATTTAAATCGGGCCTCAGACACTAGCTGTGTGACCCTGGGTAAATCACTTAACCCTGTTTGCCTCAGTTTTCTCTTTTGTAAAATGAACTGGAGAAGGAAATAGCAAACGACTCCAATATCCTTGCCAAGAAAACCCCAGAGGGGTCACGGAGAGTCAGACATGACCGAAAAATAACTAAACAACAACAATAATGCTCAGTATGGATTTCTAAAACTCTCAGAATTCTTTCATTAGGCCAGTCAATCAATCAATCAATCAATAAGCTTCTATTAAACTCTTACTATATATACCAGACACTGTGCCAGGTGCTGGGAATATGAACACAGAAATGAAACAATCTCTTCTGAGTTCTAATGAGCTTTTGTTTTGTCCGGGGAAATAAAATATATGTACATCTAAACATGTACATTGATTACCTTGTGCCTTTGACAGAAATAAGGAAGTCTGGAAGAAGGGTGGGTATTTTGAGGATAGAAAATGAGTACTGTTATGGACATGTTGAGTTTAAGATAGTTTCTAGGTAGCCAGTTTTAAATGTCCAATAGGCAGTTGGTGACATGGAGCTCATGAAAGAGATGAGGACCCAGTAAATAAAATCGCACGTCATCTCTGTAAACATGACAGTTGAACGCTTATGAGGTCATCAAAGGAGAGATTACAGAAAGAGGGGCAAAGAGGGACAACCACAGAGCCTTGTAGTACATCCACAGCTGGAGGGTGGGATACAGATGATAACCTAGCAAAGAAGACTGAAAATGAGATGTCAGTCACTCACTTCATCCTGGGCCATTGCCAGTCATCTTGACCTTTATCTTGCTACTGAACTTTGATGACTCTGGAGGAGAGAGTGAAGCTGATGACCTTGTGCAACTCTGCCTCACTTAAACCCAATCCATGGACAAGTCAAGACATCACCCTCACAATGTCATTGGTCCTCTTCAAGAAAAAAGGATGAACAACCACAAAAACATAATCAAAAAGAAGTAGAGTCAAGAACAGGGGTGGGAAACCTGCATCCTTGAGGCCTCAAGGTCACAGGTTCCTCACCGCTGGTCAAGAAGGCCAGAGGGGAAAAAGAATTCAAGAGCTGAAGGTAGCAACAGCAAACATCAAAGTCAAAGGTAACAATAACAAATGTTACTGTGAGTCTAATCGTGGTGGGGACTGAGAAAAGACCATTACATTTGCCAAAGAAGAGATCACTGCTAACTCTAGAAAGAGCTGTTTCAGTTAAATGAGGAGGTCAAAAGACTAGGATATTATGGGGAGGAGAGAAAAAGTGGAGGGAGGCAAGGAGCAAAAAAGCTTTTTTTTCTAAGGGTTCACACTGTGTAGATAGAGAGATTTCGAAACTGCTTTAATAGGTTACAAGCCCAACGCTCTCATTTTATAGATAAGGAAGCTAAGGCATAGAGCAGTTAAATTAAATGCTGAAGGTAACACAATTAATGAGTGACAGAGTTGAAATGTGAACATAGGTCACTTGATTCTAGACCTAGGATTCTTGCTACTTTACCATGCTGGTTTGGTTATTTAAAGGGAAAAAGATAGAAGATGGCAGTTTAAAAGAATAATGGGATCAAGTGAGCATTTTTTAAAGATTGTGAAAACTTAGATCCATTTGTATGTAGCTAGAAATGAAATGTTAGTGAAGGATTGGAAATTAGAGAAGAGGGAAAATTATGGGGGCAAGCTGCAAGAGGAGAAGGGAGAGGAAGGGACTGAGATGCAAGTAGGGGGATTGGCTTTATTGAGGAAAAAGGCCATAATTTCTTCAAAGACTAGAGCAGGGGTAGAGAACCTAAAGCCTCAAGGACAAGTGTGGCCTTCTAAGTTCTTGGGTACCATATCCTGAGTGAGTCCAAGTTCTGTGAAGTTTGCATTCAGTCAAAGGGCCACACTTGAGACCCTAGAAGGTCACATGTGGCCTTGAGGATGTAGGTTCTCTCCCCTGGACCAGAGCAGAGGAAGGAGAATGGGGATAATATCAAGGGGATTTGGGGATGGAAGAGAGAAAAGGTTAGTGGCTTCTGTTTTCTCAGTAAAGTATAAGGAATGGTTTTCTGAGGGGAGGAGGGATGAGGAAGTGGAGTGAGACTTGAGTTTTTGGTACAACTATAAATGGAAATACTATAGGTAGAGAATCAAATAGACAATAAGAATTCATAAATTTCTCTGAAAATATTAATGTATCAATAAATAAACTTGTTTAATTCCTACTTTGTATAACAAGTGCATGGAATGGCCAGCTACACTGTAGAGACATATGTTTCTCTCAGTCATCTTTTAGACTACTCATTACTGGTCAGTACTCATACCTACTCAGTCTCTGAGTTGACTCTGTAACTTTGCCCTACCTCTCAAGTGGCAAGACTAGGTTCTTAGAGAAGGATCACCACTGAGTGGTTATCAGGATTCTCTGAATAACTCTGTTATGAGGGAATATCACTCTTCCTACTCACCATGTTGTTAGTTCTCAAGCCCCCACCAATGTGCTTCCATTTATACAAACCAGTTATTCACAATGATGACACATTTAACTTTTAAACATTACCATTTACTTAGAAATAAGGCAAAAGAATTAATAATAATATTACAGGTGTGTACAGATCAAACAAATGCAAGAATAATAACTACACTACAATCCACATGGATTTAATAGCCAAAAGATGAATTATAACCTTGGGTTACACTCTGTCACTAATGCAACTCAGTATCTGTTAAAGAGAGTGAGTACACACGTACAGAATTCTTCCAAAGAGGTATATGAGTAGAAAAAAATCTCATGTGTTTAGGATAACTCAAAATTCTGAAACCATAAACTTTCATGTCATCTTTCTCAGGAACTGCCCATAAAAATTCTTGGATAAATATAGCTTCTGTGTTAAGCAAATTCTTCCACATCTATGTTGTGCTTGGCCAATAGGTTTGATGTTTCAGCCAAACTAGTCAGTCCCCAGGGTGACTTCTCTAATTCCTCTCTATCAGCCTGCCATGATAAATGACTTCAGAATTATGAGTCCAGTGTCATTTAAAATCCTCATTCATCAAACAATGATTCCATCATGTTCAGGGTATTATATTTACATAGGCAAGAAAGTGAAAAGATTATTTTAGCTTTTCATTTTTAGCACCAAGAGTTAAAACTAAAAGTATTTCTAATTCAAAAACTGAGAACTAACATTTAGATAGCACTTCATGGGTATGAAGCCCTTTCACACTTATTATCTCCTTTGATCTTCTCCCAACACTAGGTGATATCATTAATGTAAACATTATTATTCCTGCTTCACAGAGGAGCAAACTAAGACCCAAAGAAATCAAGTAGCTTCTTAGTAAGTAGTAGAGTCAGAATTCAAGCCTAGATCTTTTGACCCCAAGGTCAGTACTCTTTCTACTGCATCAATTTCAGTTCACCACAAACTCCCAACTAACTAGTATTTCCTCTTCTTTGAGAATCCTAGCTAATAGAGGCTTTACTTTTCCTATGTCATCAGAGAGGAATAGAATAGGAGAAGAAAGATCACAGGTGAAGTTGTTGGCCAGAGATGTCTCATGGCAGCTTTCCCTCACATCAGGAGTATAACAAGGAAATTATTTAAGTGGGGGGTGGGGGGAGGAGAATTGGAGTCAGGGAAACTATCTGTTGGCTTAAAGAAAGAGTTGTATGGGGAGAGCATGGGACCAGGTGGTAAGTATAGGAGTCAGCACATATTTGGTGATTTTTATAGAATCATAAACTCTTAGAACTGAATGAGACCTCATATTCCATTCAGTCCACTCAATACATGAACAAGAAATCCTTCTAACATGTACTAGAGAAGTAATCATGCAATGCTTGCTTAGAGAGAGGGTGTGCTGGTAATTGGCCAGCTAGGTGGTAAAGTGGATAGAGTGCTTACTGGAGTCAGGAAGACTCATCTTTCAAAATTCAAATCCGCCCTCAGACACTGACTGTCTGTATGATTCTGGGCAAGTAATTTAATGCTGTTTGCCTCATTTTCCTCATCTGTAAAATGAGCTGGAGAAGGAAGTAGCCAATCACTCTAGTATCCCAGCCAAGAAAAGCCCAGATGGGGTCATGAAGAGTTGTATATGACTGAAACAATTGAACAAGAGCTAGCTCAGCTTCACTTGTGTGTGCGTGTAGCCAGCCCCTAGGCCCTGGGAAAAGCTTGTCTTCCTTCATTCACAGTTATGTGGTTGTATCGTTTCAGAGTTTGGGTATTGGTGTTATCTAAAGACAAAGCTAAATAGTAAGGCACAATCTGAATGGAGCCTTAGATTTGGCCTAAGAACTGCCTGATTGACTTCACTGGACTCCCGTAACTGGATTCACTGCCTCATTCATAAGAAAGGTGTATACTCTCTTTAGGAAATGAAATATAACCCTTGGGTCATAGAGTGAAAAAAGTAAAGGAATAAGCATTTATTAAGCATCTATTATATGCCAAGCACTCTTCTAAACATTTTACAAATATTATCTCATTTGATCTTCACAACAATCTTACCAGGTAGGTGGTATTCTCATTTTAAAGTTGAGGTAACTGAAGAAAACAGAGGTCAAATGACTTGCCCAGAGTCACATGGCCAACTGTGTCTGAGGTTGGATTTGTCTTTAGGCCCAACACTCTATTCACCTAGGTGCCTAATGCCTTGGGGCATTGACATCACACTAAGTCTTATTTTTATGAGGGCCCCCTTAGTTCTTAACACAGAGTCTTAAAGCATAATTTCAGAGTTGTAGCTTAATGTAAAGAATAGGATCCTAACAAAGACAGCTCTCCAAGAATGGAATGGGGAGTGAACTTCCCTTGCTGGAGGTCTTCAAACTAAATGACCATTTATTATGAATGTTATTGAGAAGATTCCATTCCAGGTCTATGCTGGACTACACTTTGAGGTCCCTTCTAACTGTTTTAAATTTAGTCTTTTTTTTCTGTCATGTGCAACTCTTCATGACCCTATTTGGGGTTTTCTTGGCAGAGATACTGAAGGGGTTTACCATTTCCTTTTCCAGGTCATTATACTGATGTGGAAACTAAGGCAAACAAGGTGAAGTGACTTGCCCAGGGTCACACAGCTAGTAAGTATCTGAGGTCATATTTGAGCTTAGGAAGATGTCTTCCTAAACCATTGTTGGTGGAGCTGTGAGCTGATCCAAACATTCTGGGGAGCAATTTGGAACTATGCCCAAAGGGCTACAAAAATGTGCATATGCTTTGATCCAGCAATACCGCTTCTAGGACTGTATCCCCAAGAGATCATAAAAATGAGAAAGGATCCCACACGCACAAAAATATTTATAGCAGCTCTCTTTGTGGTGGCCAAAAACTGGAAATCAAGGGGATGCCCATCAACTGGGGAATGGCTGAATTAATTGTGGTATATGAATGTAATGGAATACTATTGGGCTATAAGAAATGATGAAGGGGAAGACTTCAGAGAGGCCTGGAAAGACTTACATGAACTGATGCTGAGTGAAAGGAGCAGAACCAGGAGAACTTTGTACACAGCAACAACCACAGTGTGCAAGGAATTTTTCTGGTAGACTTAATACTTCATTGCAATGCAAGGACTTAAAAAATTCCCAGTGGCCTCTTGAGGCAAAATGCCTTCCACATCCAGAGAAAGAAGTATGGAATTCGATTGCAGAATGAAGAAGACCATTTTCTTTTGTATTATATATTGTTTTGTTTAATGATTTCTCTTGTTCATTTTAATTCTTCTGTGCAACATGACTAAGGTGAAAATGTATTTAATAGGAATGTATGTGTAGAACCTATATAAAATTGTATACTGTCTCAGGGAGGAAGGGGAAAAGGAGGGTGAGAGAGAAGAAAAAAATCTAAGATATATGGAAGTGATTGTAGAACACTGAAAACAAATAAAATAATTTAAAAAAAGGAAGATGTCTTCCTGACTCCAGGTCTGGCACTCTATCCACTGTGCCACCTAGCTGCCCTTTCTAACTGTGACTTTCTCCAACCCCAGATCCATAATCAGCAACTTCAGTACCTGAGGCAAGTAGCACAAAATGATGTCCATGCCTTCAAATCAACTGTAGGAGGAGACCCTAATACTGGCATCATATCATGGGCGAGATTCTGGGGCACCACATTGTGAGGGGAAAGACATGCAACATTGGACCCATTGTGAAGAAAGAACACTGATTTAAGGGTAAGGGAAACTACAAAGCTACTTCTCAGGAGACTTCTGCCCTACTAAATGACAACCAGAGTGAAGGTGGAGGGTCAGAAATATAATATCTGGTATTTCCTATTTTAAGTAATTGCTGATGCTAGCTAGTTTCTATAGTTCTGAAAGTTTCTACAAAATATAAATGTAATATAGTAAACATCACTCACTCTTTAAAATCATTGTTTTAGATTTTTGTGCCCTTCGGATTTTGGCAAAGCCCATCACCCAGTCCTAGTTACTGCTTTTTTTCTGATTCTGAGCATAAAAGGCTCTCAGGACATATCTGTTGAATGAAATGGGGTCAATTATGGTGAAATCACTGTGGTCCCACTACTCTGTTTTTCAGATCAACAGGACACATTGTTATCAAAGGCAAGGATCTTTTCAGAGACAATTATCTTCTGAAATTTTCAGCCCTTAGCCATTTTATAAACAGGAAAATGGTGACCCTGAGCCATAGCAGCCTCAAAGTACCAATGACTCCTCAGACAGAGGAGCGAAATAAGATTTCTCATACTTGGTTCAAGAGCTTGTCTGTCTGTGCCTTTGAGTAATTTCCTTATCTTCTCTGATTTCATTTTCCTGTCTGGGAATTAAGAAGGGAAGGAGAGGAAGGTGGAGAATATATTGACATCACAAGCAAGGAATGAGCAGGAATGCTCACAGTCTCACCACATTTTGATGATAAATATTATTGTTCCTTGAGCCATTCAATAATGATACCCATATTTACCCTGTCACTCAAGGTACAGAAAGTGCTATATTTACTTGGGGATAGGCCTTGAAAAGTCATTCTCAAGCACGGATATGGATGGTGTGTCATCATTGTAGTATGTGGAAAAAGTCTAGGTTCCCAAGTTGGAGGGCCTAGATTCAAATACCACTTCTGCTGATTGAGGTGTGATCTTGGTCAAACCCCTTAACCTCCACGGTTCTCAGTTTCTGCATTTGTCAAATAAGGAAGTTGGATTTGATGCTCTCCCAGATCCCTTCCAGGTTTAGACCTATGAATCTAAGATTCCTGAGAAACAGAGGGGATTGAAGAAGAGATGCATTCACTAAAGTACCTGCTATGTATCAGGCACCCTACTAAGCGCTTTATAAATATTACCTCATTTGATCCTCACAATAACCCTTTGAAGTAGCTGCCTATTGTTACGTTTATTTTACAGATGAAGAAACTGAGGCTAACAGAGATTAAACAACTTGCCCTGAGACATCTAGATAATAAATATTTCTGGAGGGTAATCCTGATTCTATCCACTGTCACCCTAATGCTTTGTATATATAGAAATGGGTATGTATCTGGCAGAGGTATAAAAACAAAGGGCTGATCATTTCCCCAAAATAATAGAATAGAAAATAATAGAAGTCCTGCATCAATATTCATCCATGCTCATTCTTCAAAGCAATTTACATGGGAGACAAGATTTATTCCAGTCATGCTGCAGAAAGTACATCAAGATACAATGGAAAGACCTTTGAATCATGTAGAATAATTACTTTTCAATCACTTCTGCCACTTATTTCCTAACTTCCTTATGGAGGAAATCCCTTTCTTTCCCTGGGACTCGTCCATAAAAAAGAGGGGGTTACAGAGAATCGCTCCTGAGTTCCTATCTAGTACTCAATCTATGAGCCATGGATCAGGGAGAAAAATATATCTGGAGTATTAATTGACTCCTTGTCATTCTCCCAGCTTTCCTCTGGGGCACGATGGCTTTTTAGCCTTCAAGAATTTCTCTTTTAAAATGCAATTATCCCTTGGGAAGGGGTCAGTCAATCAATAGGAACCTATTATGGCACTGTGTACCCAACGTCTGATACAATATCTACTCCTACTTATCAGTTAATGTGTTGGAATAGATTAATGTCAACTGAGAATAAGAGTTGGTTCTAGAGTAGAGGACTTGAAGAGCAATGGTCTGAGAATATGGGTGAGAAGAAGAGAAGATTCCAAGGAGACAAGTGGGCTAGAATTCTCTCATTCTGCACAAAGCCTTTCCCTACTCTGACATGTACTGTCTGTGTAACCCTGGGCAAGTCATTTAACCCTGTTTGCCTCTGTTTCTCAATTTGTACAGTAAGCTGAAGAAGAAAATATCAAAACACTAAAAGGTGGCCATCTCTGAAACGATGCAACAAAATGGAGTTGGAAGGCATAGGAATCAAAGGCTGCTGTTCTACTTAGTAACTGTCAAACTAGGGGCAGGATCTGTGTCCTCTCCGTTTCTCAGTTACCTTATCTGTAAAATGGACATAGTAAAGGTGGTACCTATCTCACAGTGTAGTTATAACCTATTCTAAACCTTAAAGTACTTGTAAATATTTGATATGGCTTGTGGCTGTCATTTTCTTGAATATGGAAAGGTCAACTCTCTCTTTGCTGTTGTTCAGTTGTTTCAGTCCAGTCAGGCTCTTCCTGACCCAGTTTTGAGTTTTTCTTAGCAAAGATACTGGAGTGGTTTACCATTTCCTTCTCCTGCTCATTTTACAGATAAGAAAACTGAGGCAAACAAGGTTAAGTGACTTGTCCAGGATCACAAAGCATGTAAGTGTTTGAGGCTACATTTGAACTCAGGTTTTCCTGACTCCAGGTCCTACATTCTTTCCACTGCACCAGCTAGCTGCCCAACTCCCTGTTCCCATTCCCCAGTTTGAGTAATTTAGTGAATTGCCTAGGACACCAACTTGCCTATGGCAATATAATCAGTATGGGTCAGAGTCAGTACCTAGGTCTTCCTGCTCCAAGGCCAACTTTTTATCTTCTATGCCACAGGATTCTTAGCCTAGTGGAATATGGACAGATTTCAGAGGCTTCTGTCAATTTGATTAGGAAAAAAGGACATCTTTAATTTCACTGCTCGCTAACAGAAATTCAGCAAATCCTTCAGTTATGAATTTGAAGAAAAGATTCTGAGAAAAGGTTCATAGGCTTGACCATGACTGTTGCTTTCAGGCTGTCATTTTTCTCTCTCTGCTGAACCTTAATTCCTCCTTTGGGTCCTTAGACTCTGACACCCTAGCTCTTGCCTTGTCTTGCCTTCATATTACTTCCCAGTGGTCTTCTGACCATGAGTGCCCCTTTCCAACATCCACTGACCTATGGTCCTCTCCCTTTAAAATGGAATCTGCTTCAGAGGAGGGCAAGGCTTGCTTGCTTGAATTTTCATCCCCAGCACTTAACACAGAATCTGACACATAGTGAGTGCATCATCATCGTCACCTCATCATCATTGTAACAATAATATTATGTAGCACTTTAAGATCTTCATAGTGCTTCACAAATACCTCTTTTGATCCTCACAACAACCTTGGGAGGTAGGTTATAATAATATCTTCATTTTATAGGTGAAAGGATGTAGAGAAGTTGAGTGACTTGTCTAGAGTCACATGGCTAGTAAGTGTCTGCAGCTGGATTTGAACACAGGTCTTCCTGACTTCAAGTCCTGCACTCTGTCTCCTATACCACCTAACTTAAATGTTTTATCTAAATATCTATCGATCTATCTATCAATCGATCTATCTATCTATCTATCTATCTATCTATCTATCTATCTATCTATCTATCTGTCTATCTTTCTGTCTTTCTGATGTGGATACAAACAGTGCCCTGAGGGTTAAAACCAATAGTAAGGGTCACTTTCCCAGGTCCCCTGAGGGTATCTGAAGCTCATTCTGTAGCCCATCTTGTAATTTGAGATACTGTAACTTAAGGGTGTCTTAATGTCCTTTCCCCCTTATCCTGGACCATAAAATTCCTTGCTTCTCCATCCTGGGTCATAAAAATTTCCCCTGTCTCCATTATCTTGTGTTTCCTGTTCTGTCATCCATCTTCTTCATCCTGTACCTAATCATCACCCTCCATAAAACTTCTAAAAACTACTTCATCATTCTGAAACTTCCATATAAGCATAACTCCCCCAAACACTGGAGTCTCACTTAGCTTTCTTGCTAGTAGACCCATGCTGCTTTTTCATCAGTAAAGCTCCCAATGGCTACAGAGAAGTTCTAAGTAAATTTTTCACATCCGAACCAGCTCTACCCATTCTAAACCTCATTATTTCCATCTATTTGTCTCTGTCTTTCTTTCTTTCTATCTTTCTATCTTTCTATCTATCTATCTATCTATCTATCTATCTATCTATCTATCTATCTATCTATCTATCTATCTACCTACCTATCTATCATCTATTGCTACCTCTCATAATTTATCTTTAGACAGGCAATGGTGGAAAGAAGCACTTTTCTACTCCCTCTCCTTTTGCTGAACACTGATATCTTGACTGACTTTAGACTTCAAACTCTCTCCCCCCTTTTTAGTTCCAGTGAGCCTGGAAATTAGAGAGTAAGATCAAATACTGACCCTGAGAACTAACAACACCATGGATGACAATAACAGATATGAAACTTTTAGCATCACTGTATATGGACCCACATGGACTACAAAGCCCAGGAATGCTACAGCACAGATAAAGTGAAGTTAAATCAAAACATTTATTAGATACCTACTATACACCAGGTGCTGTGCTAAGTACTTAGCATTTAGATTATTTCCTGTAATATTCTTGGGGATTATAGCTGTGTTCTTTCTGTCTTTTTGTCCACCATATTGCATTTTACAGAATCTTACATGTAAGTGCTCAAAATATGGAAGGGAAAGAAATCAGGAAGACAGGAAGGGAAGAATGATGAAAAGAAGGAAGAAAGGAAGGAAAGAAGAAAGGAAGGAAAGAAAGAAAAATGGAAGTAAAGAAGGAAAGGAAGGAGGTAGGGAGGATGAATTGAAGAGTTTAGGTGATTTGTATTGATGGCTTAGAGCTTATGGTTAAGCTTGAATTCAAATTTGGCCTCCTGATTCCCAGTTTAATTGATCACTTCCGGTACATAGAAAAGACAGGACTAGCCCTGTGATTTCACTGATATAGGACATTCCCAAAGAAGAAAACTCCCCATACCAATGCAGGCTAGTGCTTTTTCTGCTGCTTGTAATCTTACAAAGTTACCTAGAGTACTGAGAGAGTTTAGGCAACTTGTCCAGAGTCACACAGCCCATATGTGTCAGATAGGTCTTGAGTTCAAGTCTTCCTGACCCTGAAACCAGCAAAACTTCACTGTGCAGTGCTGCAAATTGTGTATATGGGGCATTAAATGCTGTGGGAGTTTAGAGAAGGGGGATCTACCTATGTGGACTGGAGTGAGTAGGCAAGGCTGCAAGCAGGAGGAGGCATTGGACATTGAAGTACAGGCAGCGTTGGGATAGGCATGAGATGCTTCAGGCAGTTTTCTCTCATTACAAGAGGCTGTGAGGGCAAAGTCAATTTTAACAGTGGAGAAAGGACCTGAAATCCTACTTGCCCCACCAACCCCCACCTGTTGTACAACCTCCAACATTCTCTGTCAGGGAGCAGGCCATGTTTCAGCCATCCCATATAATGGTTCTGGGGATGGGAATTGTTCTCCATGGTATCCTTTGGGACCAGACTGGAAGGAAAACTTCCTTCATATCCTGAAGCCTTTCCTGAGTGCCACCAAAGAAGTCAGAACTATTTTTACCTTGTCTTGGGAAAGAAAAAAATAAAATGACATATGAGGCAGTCCCTGGTTTATATTTTTAGAAAGAAGAATGGGGAAGGTGGGCTGGGTTTTTTTTTTTTTTTAGTCACTCCATTTTATTTAATCCAACTAGTTCATGGGTTCATTGATTTAGAGGTAGAAGGAAGCTTAGAGGCTATCATGACAGACATCCTCCCTACATACACCACCCCCCATTTTATAGATGAAGAAACTGAGGCATAGAGAGTTGAAGTGACTTACCACTAATAAGTACGTGAGTTGAGAATAGAACCCAGGTCTTTCTAAATGAAGGTCCAGTGCTCTATCTACTTTGCCATGATGCTTCTTCAGTTTTTATTGATCATTTGTCATGTAGGTTTATTTTTAGAGAAATGAAAAATGTCTATGTAAGAATGCGAACAGAATGTGAGAGGTGGAAAGGGATTTGGAGATCACAGAGAACACAGAGCCACAGATCTAGCTCTGAAAGAGAAGTCAGAAGTCATTTAGTACAAGCTCTCATTTTACTTCTGGGAAAATTGATACTTAGAATGGGGAAATGCTTGTTTCAAGGTCACAATGAAAGAAAATTGCAAAGTCAAGTCTTGAACCCAGGCTCTGTGACTGACTACAAATTCACTGTTCTCCCCACTCAACTTTTCTCTCCTCTATTTCTGGTACTGATAAATAGCTAATCTGATAAATTAATTTGTGTTAATAATGAAACCATGTCAAGGTCTGCTATCATCTTTCCAATCAATATAGTAATCCGTTAACAGGAGTCTTCAATCTCTTTCCCTAAGAAATGACTCTAGTGATGTCAACTTGAAACACCATGACAGGTGCAAAGAAGGAGGATGGTTGTCTTGTTTTGTTTTTTGTTTTTTTGAAGTCAGGAGGTTATTCAGTGGCACATCTCAAGGCACGCTATTTGGGTCTACCTATGTAGAACAGTCCTCCTTCCTAAACTATTTTTGGATGGATGACTAGACTTGGGAAAACCAGAACACAGTAGTTTAGAAAGACTACTATGAGTGCCAAGGCACAATATAACTTCTTGTACCATGGAAAAGCTTCAGGGAACCACTAGCCATAAATGGACCTGTATATATAACATAGTCATGTTAAATTTGGGTTTTCCTCTCCCTTTTCCTTTTCCTCTCCTCTGCTTTCTTATTCTCCTCTCCCTTTTCCTTCTCTCCTTTCTTCTCCCCTTCCCTTCCTTCATCTTTTCGCTCATCTTCCCTTTTCTCCTCTCCTCTCTTACCTTTTTCCTCTTTCCCTTTCCTTCTCTCCTTTCCCTTCTCTCCTCTCCCCTTCTTTTTTTCACTTTCCCTCCTCTCCTCTTTTCTCCTTTTCCCTCTTCTCTCTTCTTCTCTTTCCTTTTCTCTCCTCAACTTCTCTGCCCTCTCTTCCCCTCTTCTCTCCTCCCTTTCCCTTCTCCAGTTCTCTCCTAGTCCCTCCCTTCCTAGTCTTTTTGTTGTTTTCTTTTGTATTTCCCTCTTCTGTTTCTATCTCTGTCTCTCTCTCTGTCTCTTTCTCCCTTTCTCCCCCTTACCCCTATTTATCTCTCCCTATGACTAGCAAAAAATTCAAGTATTTTTCTGAAAAGAGGCAGAGAGGCACCAAATAATCAGGGTCTCCACAGAAAGTCAGTGGCCTCAGAGAATCAATTTCCTTCTCTGGAAAATGGGATAAAGGCTAAATGGATAAACATAATAGATAAAATGGCTGTTTTAGCTATCTCACAAGATTGTTCTAAGAATCAAATGAGACTACATATGCAAAGGAACTTTGTAGATAACCCCAGAGCAAGAGTGCTATTAGGGAACAGGTGAGAAAGGGAGGTCTTTTGCCTTTCTTTGTTTCCCTAGCACTAGGCACAGTGCCGGGCAAATAATAGGCATTTAGTAAATTGCTTATTGACTAATTAACTGCCAGACTGACTGCAATACCGTGCAGTTCTACATTTGGAAAGTGATTAGACTCATGTTCTATAAGAGATTAGCTTAGAATTCCTTCCAATAAGAACAATGATCTTGTCATTGGGAAATCTTTAATGAAATAAAAAATGAATTTGAAAATAAGAATAATGTCTCTATTTTCCTCTTATCTTGATAAGATAGAATGTTATGTGAGGTGGAGGTGTCATCATTTATAGCATCAAGTCCTGTCTCCCAAATGTGCACCCTGAAAACTTGCGTTGGTGGAATACATAGAGGGAAGCTTAGCTGTGCTGCTCTCAATTAAACAATCTGTCACTTGCACATGTGGCATAACAAGCTTCATGTTTATTTGAAACAAACAAGAAACACAATGCTAGTTTTACAAATTTTCCTTATCCCCGCCTCCCCCCCCCCCCCCTTTAATTTTCATTTTCCTTGCAATAGCGTTCAGATTCAGTATTGTGTCAGGGTATCCCAGTCTTATCAGATTATGGCAGAACATTTGTTTGTATACAATGGGGTCACATTTTCCAAAGCAGATCCAACATGTGTGTTAGTTTGATAACATTTTATCCTTCTTTCTCCCACTGTAATTCACTGGGGACTTTTAACCTTTGAGCAAGAGATTTCTATCTTCATGAAAACAGAAAGTTCCTAAATCTACTCTTATCAATAAATCTCTGTACTTGAATATACCCTTTAGTGGGTTTTCCCTTAATCTTGCCAAAAATGAGGCATATAAATGGATTTCAAAGTTTTTCTTTTAAAGACAGATATGATGGCTTAGTAGGGGATATCAGAGAAATCGTTATTGGCGATATGCCTACTGTCTTCAGTACTCTACTGAAACAGAACTCTCAAAGGATATAAATGGTGATTGGCAAATACAGTGACCTCTTCTCAGTCCTCATTTTTGACCCTCTCCTAAATGTGCAGGGTGAATGGAACTTTGCTCCAGAAATCTAATTTGGGGAGTAAAGGAGAACTGTTCCTCTAGAGGGCTTTATTTCCTTCCCTGGTGACAGGTTCTCAGCTGGTCTGCCCTGCTGCATAGCATGGTTGTCTATCTTCTGGGATACCACTAGGGTCTTAGTACACTCTCCTGGGGTTCACCTTCACCTTCCTCTCTAATCACTATAGCAGCAAGATGACTCACCCTCCCTCAGTACAATTTTCTCTATGACTGCTGCCAGCAAGCACCGTTAGATCCTATGCCACATTTCCACCCCCAGATGAATTTGCCCCAAGAGTCAGGATTCCCAGATGCTGCTTTCCCCTTTCCTTCATGAACTATTTCCACCCTCTGTAATAGCTTGGTTTTCCTCCACTCTTCTAGGACTATCTTTCTATCTCTTTCCATGGCTTAGTCTTGTCCCCAAACTGTGGTCATCTTGTGTTACTATGCTAATATTCTTTCCCTCAAAAAATTCATTTACTCCCATGGTTTCATCCATAACTTTGATGAGAATTATCCCCATATTTACATCTTCATCCATGACCTCTCTTCTAAGTCATAGGCTTGTATATTCAAGGAGGTATTAGTTGTTTCCCTTTGGATATTCCTCCACTAGCCACAGACTCAACATGTCTAAAACTCAAGTCATCTTTTCTCTCAAACTGGTTTCTTCAGATGTCCAAAATCCTGTCAAAAGCAACATCATTTCCCCAGTTATCTAGTTCCTCAATGTCAAGAATTCCTTTTTATTTCTCCCTTTCCCTTGTTCCCTATATCTAATTAGTTGCCCCGTAATTTCAGTTCCTCTTATCTAATATCCCTCCTTCTTTTCATTCTGACTGCTGCCACCCTAGTTTTGATCTTACTCGCTCTTTGTAACATAAAGAGCAACTTCCTGACTGATCTTCCTATTTCCAGTCTCTTTTCTCCTCAAATCCTTCCTGCATATTGCTCAACAGTTAAACTGTCTAAAACATCATTTTTAAAACCTTTTCTCAAAGACCTTCAATGATTCCCTAGTACGTATTGCATAAAATCTAGATTTGCATTTAAGGTATGCCAGATCTGATCCCAACTCCCTTTTTCAAGTTGATCTCCCATTTCTCCCTTGTATACATCTTCAGCCAAATTCATCTACAATCTGTCCCCATGACATAAGACAAGGTATAGAAGAAAGTCCATACTTGGAGTCAGAAGACCTTGGCTTAAGTCCCTGCTCTGATACTTACTAGCTGTTCACCTTGGGCAAATTACCTTCACAAAGGAATTAATCTGGGAGGGGAAGACCCTCAGAATTTCTAGCCAGAACCAAAACAAACCAGTCCATTAAGTATAGATGGGATAAAAAGAGCTACTGGACAAAGGAACCTCCCTTCAAGGGAACTCACCTGAGCTAAGCCATAATCCCCTTTTGATGTGATTTTATCCACTCAATACTACCCAAGGGACTGTGAGACACCCTCGGCTCTTTGGGTCTCAGTTTCTGCATTTGGAAAAAGAAAGGATTAGACCAGATAATGATGTGTAAATGTTCTTTTAGTTCTGAAGGTTTATGATTCTATGCCTTATGTACTCCTCTGTATGGAGTTTTGCAAATAGTAGGCACTCAGTAAGTGCTTATTAAGTGAATGAACAAATCCCCATCTCCAATATTCTTTGCAAGGCCAGGTCTGTGCAGTAGGATGTCAGGTAATGAGCTGCCATTTAGCTAGAGAATTCAAGCTGTGCAGATATACCACTGGGATAATTTACAGTAAAAAAAAAAATGCTTCCATCAACATATATTACTTCCAGGATTAGAAGGATTTGTGACTTATAGAATCATCAACTTACAGCTGGAAGGTATCTCAGAGATCGTCTAATTCAACCTCTTAATTTTGCAGATAAGAAAACCAAAGGTGATGATTTGCCCAAGGTCACAAAGACAGTTCTTGGCAGAACTGAGATTCAAACTCTGGTCCTCTCACTTCAGATTAAAACTTTTTCTGCTTCACTCCATTGCCTTCTCATAGATTAGAGCTTCCCTTTCCCCAGGAAATGGGAAGTAAAGATGTTAAAGATGACCTTGAACTTAATTTGTTATACGAAAATCATTTGGCACTCTTTGATCATATCCTGTTTACAAAGAACATTTAATCTGATTTGGTGAAATCTGCAAGTAGCAGATCCAAAGTCCCAAGGATGAAGTCAGTGCAGGACAGAGGGCTCTCTTTCCTTTTAAAAAACTACCAACAGTGTTAGTCCTGGGTGGGGCTGAAAAGACTTCTTCCTGCTTAGGCTGTCTTCTGCCAAACAGCCCTTGCCTAAGTTTGCAACTGCTGTTGTGGTGGTCCTTGGTAAAAGTATGGAGCAAGTGATCCAGGGTGTTCCACAATCCATTGGATAGTAGTGAGTGGGTAAAATCATATTTAAAAAAAGGGTTATGGCTTAGCTCAAGTGAGTTCCCTTGCAGGCAAGTCCCTCTGTCCAGTAGCTATTTTAATCCCATCTATATCAAGGACTGGTTTGTTTGGGTTCTGCCAGGAACTCTGAGAGTTTTCCCCTCTCAGATTAACTCTTTTGTGAAGGCAAACTAGTCCATCTTTTACCTCAGTTCTTACCTAACCTTTAATCACTGAATAGGTGTTGCCTTAGACAAACTGAGACCTGGGAAAGACCTTAGCTTCAAAAGGCCCAGGTCTCTCACTGCATCCTGGGCCATCTCCAGTTGTCCTGATCTATATTTTGCCAATGGACCTAGATGGCTCTGGAGGAGACAGCGAGGCTGGTGACTTTGCACAGCTCTGCCTCACTTAAATCCCACTCATTTGCAAGTCAAGACATCACTCTCCTAATTTCATTGGTCCTCTTCAAGAAGAAAGGACAAAGAACAATAAATAATATTATAAAGTAGTAGAAAAGGGGCTGAGGCAAAATGTTGCTGACTTTACAAAAATTTAATATTTTATTTTTCCACAATTACATGTAAAAATAACTTTTAACATTCATTTAAATTTTGAGTTTTGAATTCTCTCCCCTTCCTTCCTCTCTTCCCCCCTCACTGAGAATACAATTAATTTGATAGTTACACAAGAGCAGTCATACAAAACATATTTCCATATTAGTGACTGACTTTTTAAAAATCTTTCTTAGCTCTTTGAGATAAGTTTTAAGTTTGGGCTACTGTAATTCTTCCTACCCCTAAGTCAAATAACAAGAGACTCAATTATCTATTTTCCATCCACTTGCTTTACTGGGCTCTTGATTTTCTTTTCTTTTCAAAATAGCATCCAAAAGGTTCACAGTGGAAGGTGATGGCTACAATGAATACATCCCCTCTGGACCCAGTTGGAGTCTTGTCTGTGTCATTTGTTAGTTTCATGACCACAGACAAGTCATCTCATCTCTCTGAACGTCAGTTTCTTTATATGTAAAATAAGGATGATAATATTTGTAGTATCTATCTCATAAGGCTTTTGTGTAAGAAAATACCTTGTAAACTTTAAACCTCTCTATAAAGATGAGCTATTATTCATAATGATGAGGTGGCAATCAATGCAAAATATCATTATCCATGATGATGACAGTGTCTCTCAGTGCAAGATTAAGAGTTACAACCTTCAAAGAGAATTGGTTCAGTAGAAGGTGAAAGCCACTGATATATATAGTGTTGAGTATATATTATTAGATACAGGTATGTGTAGTATTGGGTGTGCCTGCTTTAATGGATAGTGAACCAAAGTCAAGAAAATCTAGGTCCAAATCTCATACTGGAACAATAAAGCTATAAGCATGAATTGTGTGCCTAATCTCAGGATAGGTTTTGTGGAGGATACAAAAATAGTTTATATAAATGCATATGTACATATACATATATGTATATATTAATTATGTATACAAACTGTTTTCATATGTAGGCACACATATTCATATACACACACACATTTATGAATGAGCCAGGATCCAGTGTTGGAAAACACCCTCAAGATCACGTAGTATGCCCTTCTCATTTTACAGATGAGAATGAGACAGAGATTAAGTAATTAACCCAAGTGGCAGAGACAGGAATTGAACTCATGTCTTCTGACTCCAAGTTCAGCATTCCTTCAAAGGACTTAGTCAAGTCTTACAAAGAGCAAGAAAAGGAGGTCAAAATGATCAATATGGAAGTCAGACTAGTTCCACCAGAGGCAATTGTCACAAGTTTCCAAAAATTCCAAGCCTTTTTCTCACTATGATTTACACGTCTTCTCCATTTAGTCAAAGGTGAATAGCTCCAGCCTGCATTTGACATTTTAGACAAGCCACTTCTCTTGAATAGAACTTTTGTCCCAAGTCTCATGCTTTGTCCCAGGACTGAATCCCAGAACTGACTTTGGGTCCTTCTGTTTCTGCAAATACTTCTTCCTCTAAACCCCAGCCAGCAGAATGGTTGTCATGCCACGGACCTACCGAGAAACCCTCAACAGCAGGGTGATACAATAGAAATAGCCCTCGTTCCAGAATCAGGACAAACTGGTTTTCAAATCCTACTCTTGTTACTTAAAACCTGGGTGATCTTGGTCAACTCATTAATCTCCCTAAACCTCGTTTCCTCATCTGTAAAATGAGAGAGTTGAACTAAATTGACGCCTGAAGTTCTTCCCAGTTCTAGGTCTAAAACACTGTGGTCAAAATCCCTTCATAACCTATTCACTTGTGACTATTTAGTCAGTCTGCAGAAAATCCCAAAAGGATAAATCACCACAAGTATAGCCTTACAGACAGGAAATACAACACACTCCAGACCTATGATTTCATCAGTGTAAGGATTCCCCCATGTTAAAACTGCAGACAAGCAAACTTGTCTATAACTAATAGTCCTAGAGAGTTGTTTAACTTCCCTACTAAATAATTTGCCCATGATCTCATAGCCATTATGGGTCTGAAGTAAGATTTGAACTCAACTCCAGGTAGATCACTTTATCCATGACACTGTGTTGCCTGTTATACAGTATATTACGCTATAGAAGGCTCTCATGCCTTCTATAGAAATCATAACAAAATTAAGAAAAATAAACAAATCAAAGGAGAAATATTTCTAAAAGGAGTGACTGCTCAGTTTTCTGCTGAGCTCTCTGTTAATAAGATGATTATGGGGTAAACATTTCCCTCTATCTGCCTCAGTTTCCTCCTCCATAAAATAAAAGCATGGGATGAAATCATCTCTAATAACCATTCTAGCTCTACATCCTGTAATCCACCAAAACTGTGATCCATCTTAGGTTCTCTTGAGAAAAAAAAAAAGCCAAATTCACTTTACCTGTCCAACACTGCCGCTGGGACAAGCGAGTTTCTTAATCTCCACTGATGTTGGTCAGTCTTATTTTCCACTAAGATGTCATTTGCTTTTCTTTGTCCTCGGAGGAAATCACTGACAACAGGAATATTTTATAGGGCTCATGGCTACAACTTTCAGCAATAAAAAGCTTCTTCAGCAAAAAGACCAGTTTGGAACTGGGTGTCTCCCCCGGCTGTGCAGCCACCCGTCCAGCTTTCACAGTGCCATCGAAGTGAGCTCAGGAGCCGTCTGGAAAACAAGAAGCCATTTCCTGGCCCCCTTCTCCGGATGGCATATGCAATTTCCCTCACGCCTATGGGAAGTCCTTTAATTTCTTATCTGCAGCACCTCTTCCACTGAGTGGTTCGACTTGTTCGGCCGATGCCCATTTCTTTACTTTTGCTGTCTCGAAGTAAAATGTCAGAAGAATGTAACCCAGACCAGCCCCCTCAAAAGAAGGCTGGACTATGGCAGAGAAATTCAGTGGGGGATACTTGAAGTCAAGTGATGCCTCCTGACTTTGACTCGGATTTCCAGGAGGTAGAGAGAGGAAAAAACAATGAGAAAGCAAAGCTGGCTGGCTGCCCTAGGCTCACATATAAACTTGTTCCCTCGTCAGGGTCACAGAGAAGGACTGGATAGCAAGATCCATGAGGAAACACTCAGGGATCATTTAGTCCTGTTCCCTTTCTCTAGATAGAGCGGTTCTTAAGCTGAACCAGAGGAGGAGGGCCTTTTCTTTGAGGTCTCCAGAGAAGAGACTGGAAATCATCCTGAATTCAAAAAGACCAATTAATGCTCATCACTGATATTTAAAGATAAGGAAATAGCATAGTAAAGAGTTGGTAAACTTCCATCAATTTGTATACTTTCTGTTGTTTTTAAGGAAGACGAGTCTAAATCATCCCAACACCCTTAATTTATAGAAGAGGAATCCAAGGCCGGAGTTAGGAGGTTACTTGTTCAAAGTCAAGGCCAGGCTGCTGTCTGGGGCATTAGACAGTTTGTAAGATGAGAGATGATTCCAGAAATGACACTCCTACTAACACGGCAGTGTATATATTTGGAAAGGCAGAGCAGTGCCATCTTTCAGTCACAGAGTTCTAGAATTTTAGAAGGCAAAGAGGTCTTAGTGCTTGTCTGTTCCAACCTCCTCATTTTACAGAGGAGGAAGCTGAGGCCAGAAGAGAGGAAGTGACTTGCCTAAGGTTATATGCATTAAGGCTATTACAGCCAGGAAAAGAGTCAGGGGTGTGCTTATAAAAGTTTAACATCAGACTATCTGGGGTGGAAAAATATACACTAGACACATTTTAAAGATTAATTTGTGTAATTAACATTTTCTCTATTAGTTTCTTAAATCTAGATTTGGTGCGGGGTGGGAGTGCATTTCAGGCTCCCATTGTTTACTACCTGTGTTAGTTACTCCAGCCAAGTTGCTTTACCTCTCTGTATTTCAGTTTACCCATCTGTAAAATGGGGATAGTCATATTTACATTTGCCTACCTTACAGGGTTATTGTGAGGAAAATTTATTATTATTATTCTTAAAACATTAAGCAAGCTAATTATAATTAAGTTGAAATAGCTTTAAACTACATTAAGACTTTTGGAACACCATCTATAAAAGAGAATTATTATTATGTGGATACTTTGAAAACAAAATTGTGAATTGTGGAATTTAGGGAAATCGCTCTACCAGGTCTGTGATTTACAGTAGAGGAGTCCTAGGGAGAAGTTAAATGACCTGCCCAGGGTCACACAGAAACTGAATCTGAATTGAGATCTTCTTGACTTCAGAATCAGTATCTTATAAACTACACAACAGCTTCCTTGATGAATTTATTGATTTATGGTAATTACATAAAGAAAGTAAATCGCTGTATAGGAAATAATGCTCTTTATTACAACAGCTTATTGCAAACATTAACCAATATTGTCAGCCTCTATTAAAATACATTTTAAACAGCTTGAGAACACATTGAGAGGCATTTACTGAGTTGCTTTATGCCCAAACCTATGTTTTTTGCCATTCTTTGTTTTACCAGGGCTGGACACAGTGCCGGGCACATTGTGGTGCTTAATAAATGCTTGCTGACGGTGAAAAGAGAGTCTCCACTGATGCTGATAAAATCAAACTTAAAATTAGGTTTAACCAATCAAGTGCCTCTCTTCCTTAGTCTTAACTATTATCAATCACTGTGCAATCTGCATTAGAATTTATCTTCAGAATATGATATGAGATTCACTGGTTTAATTCTTCTTGAATTGTTATATTTCCAGGTGAAAGTCTTTCAAGGGCGTATTTAAAGTCCTTTGCACTTTGCAGACTTAACCAGGTGTCAATGCTATTGCAAAAGGCTTTCATCAACTACTCTGTGGAGTTTTCTTACTTCTGGGCTTCCCCAGTCAGCTGATGATACTTTGGACTTCTCTTCCCCTTTGCCTGCTATCACCGGACTCTAGGCGTGCTCTCCTTCCACGATGTTTTATTGGGAAAAGGAGAGGGGAACACCTTAGTTCTGTGTCTCTCCTCCCTCATCCATTCTCTGGCTCATACTTGGAGAACCTAACCTACTTGGAATTTTCAAAGAGACAGAAAAACAGTATTAGCAGTATCCTTTTCTTTTTCTGTTATTATGAGATTGCTGGTATTGCTTTTATTATTTTAGTCTGGGCGTGGGGAACCTGCAGCCTTGAGGACACATGTGGCACTGTAGGTTCTCAACTGAACCCAAAGTTCACAGAACAAATCCTTTTATTCAATATGGATTTGTTCTGGGAAGTTTGGATTTAGTCTGCTGATATTAGAGACAAGGAGCACAATGGATAGACTGTTGGACCTGGACTCCAGAAGACCTGTATTCACTTATGCCTCAGCCACTTACTAGCTGTGTGATCCTGGGTAAGTCACTTAACCCTGTTTGCCTCAGTTTCCTCAGCAGTAAAATGAAATGGAGAAGGAAATGTCAAACCACTCCAGTGTCTTTGCCAAGAAATCCCAAAGTAGGGACACAACTGGAACATGACTGAATAATAACAATAACAAATAAGTCTTCGCTTCTTCAGGCAAAACTTCCTTAGTTCCTTCAAGTGATTCTTAGGTGGCATGATTTCAAACCCTTTCAACTAACTCCAATTCCTCTGGAAACTTTTCAGTTTGTGGATGTTCTTTCTAAGATGTGGCTACCAGAAACTAATGCAGGATTTCAAATGTGCGCTGACAAAGAAGAGTAAGATATATATGTTGATATCTGTATCAACATATAGATATTGATATATACGTATATGTGTTTATACATACACATATATATACATACATATGTAATGTGCACATACACAAACATACACACATACCACTTTCTTCATTCTTTGTCAATGCAGTCTAAGTTCATGTTAACTTTTGGGCCTACCACGTCCCACTTTGGACTCCTCTGAATTTTTTGTACAACAGGAAAAAATTAGGGGGAGGGGCAAGTTGATATTTGTGAATAGAGCTTTGTGATCACATGATCGTATATTTTTTTAAGCTGAAAGTTCAGAAGACTTAGACATCATTTAGTCCAAATTCCACATTTTACAGATGAAGAGGATAAAGAACTCGTCTGAGAACACACTGGCACTAAATGGCATTGTTGTCCTTTGTTCTTGAAGAGGACCATGACATCAAGAAAGTGATGTCATGCCTTGAAAGAAAATTAGATTACAGTGAATTAGAGCTGTGCAAAAGTCATTAGCCTCACTCCTCTGGAGCCATCTGGGTCCAGTGATAAGACATAGATCAGGATGATTGGAAATGGCCCTAGATGCAGTGGGAGACCTTGGCCTTTTTAAGCTAAGTTCTTTCCCAGGTCTCAGTTTGTCTGAGGCAACTCCCATACATTGATTAAGGTTAGGTTAAGAAATGAAGCAAAGAATGGCCTCTTTTACGTAGTTAAAAAAAAAAATCAATCTGGGAGGGGAAGACCCTCAGCCTTTCTGGCCAAAGACGACACAGTAGTCTAGTCTCCTTGTACCATATAGCGCACACACAAACACACACAAACACACACACCTGACAGATGTTTGATCTGGCTACTAAAGATCATAACAATTAGAAGAATCAGATCAGGTCATTGACTAAACAAAGGACAGAGGCAATCACAAGAGAATTAAATTAATAAATTAAATTAATAAAATTAAATTCAACTAGAATGATAAGAGAAAATTTTAGTGGGGAAAATACTGGTGTCAAATATCTTTGATAGAGATACTATTCCAATGTGTGTATACATATATATATATATATATATATATATATATATATATATATATATATATCACAAATATATAACCAAAATTCATTCCCCAATTGGACAAAAAAGATTAAAGGGCACCAAAAAAGTTCTAAAAAGAATTGTAAGCTAGTAAAAGGCATGTGAAAATGTTGCAAATCATTAATAGTAAGAGATGAATTCAAAACTATTCTGAGGTTATATCTCAGCAAATTGGCAAAGATGTAAAAAAAGATTAATTTTGGAGGAATTGTGGGAAGATAGGCATACCAATACACCCTTGATGGAGCTGTAAATTAGTGTAAGCATTCTGCAGAGCATTTTGACATTATATTAAGAAAATGTCTAAAATGTCCATATTTTTTGAGCCAATGATTGGCATTGCTCAGTTCTCCTTGCTAGGTATATAAACCCATGGTGGTAGATGATGGGAAAAAAAGGTTCATGTATACAAAAATATTTATTTGTACTAGGTTTTCTTGGGTAGTACTGAGGATAGAAACAAAGTAGCTAACTATCATTTAAATGTCATTAAACAAATTGTGGTACATGAATGTAACATAATACTACTGTTCTGTAAGAAATACAAATTTCACAGAATAATTTCAAAATTGAAAAAGAATTCTGTGAAATTATAATGACCAAGGTTGGCCCCAAAGAAGAAAGATGAAAATGTTCCTCACTCTCTTCCCAGCAGGGTTGTGACGTTATGTGTGGAACATTGCGTATAATATTAAACAACTTGGTTTATATGCTGATTAGTTGTGTTGAACTGATTCTCCTCCCCTTACCCTTCCTCTTTTTTATTCTTTATTTATTTGTTCCTTATTTGGGAGGAAATGATTTGACATTATAAAAGAAATTGGTATCATGGTATTTTACTTCTTTTGGGAGAAGCCCTCCGTATTCACTTGTAAAAGAAGGTTTCATGATTATTTTTATCCTCAAACTAAGTTGAAATTAAGGACAAATAATAAGTTGAATAATAAGGTGAAATAATAATATATAATAATAAATGAACAAATAATAAGTTGAAACAAACTAAGTTGAAATAAAGACAAAAGCAATCAGCCTCTAATTCATCACTAAAGTTGGTCCTTAATAGCAACTTCAAACTGATATCCATTTGTGAGATTTCTGTTTCTGTTCCAAGTTTCATTATTTCTCTATTATATAACTATTCTCAGTAAGCATTATTCCTAGATGTTAAAATATATTAAAATCAACTTTCCCCAGAAGGATTAAAAAACAAATAGTTTATTTATCTTGAAGAGCATGAGTGTGATATAAGAGAGTTCAAACATCTAGTATGATTTTTAGAATGCCTTATAAAAAGGGAATGGGCATAGACATTTATTAAGCACCTACTATGTACCAAGAATCGAGCTAAGTACTTCACTTTAGAAATATTATCTTGTGCTGCAAAATTAAATCTGCCTCGTGCTCACATCACATCAGTACCCTCTGTCCCTCTGTTTGGACCAGCCTTTGATTAGAAGGCAACACCATGGGTTCCTGGACCTTCTAAATAAAAGAGGGGGCTTAGCATAACTTTTCTCCTCATTTCCCACCTGCTACATTTCTTTTAGACTTCTGTGATCTCTCCCAAATGTCTCTCTGCAGGGCATCTTCCCTTCCTCCCCGCCTCCTCCTCTCCCTCCCCTTTCAGCTTCCTTTTGTATTTTGTCTTCCCCCATTCAACTGTAAGCTTCTTGAGGACAGGGATTGTTTTGATTTGTGTCCCTAGTGCTTAGCACGGCACCTGGTACAGGTGTTTAATAAATGTTTATTGACTATTATCTCATCTAATCCATTTGATATTTTGATTTTAGATAATATTTTATGGTTGTAAAATACTAAAAATACTGAAATACCAGAGTTTGGCTGCCCATTTGCTTTTCCAGATTGATTATACAGAATACTCCCTCATGTACCCTACATTCCAACCAAAATGGCTTACATATTATTTCCTGTATGTGGCATTCTGTCTCCTGTCTCCATGACTTGGCAAAGGGATGCCTGAATACTCCCCCTCCCTACCTTCTGCAAGCAGGCTTTCTCAGTCCTTCCTAATACTAGTGCCTCATCTCTATAGATTACCTTCAACTTATCCTATATATCGCTCATGTGCACATAGTTATTGCCATCATCCCCATTAGATTATGAGCTCCTTAAAAGCAAAGACTGCATTTTACCTGCCTTTCTTTGTATCCTCAGCTCTTATACAGTACCTGGCATGTAGTAGGTGCTTAATAAATGCTTAACAAATTACTCAACTTCTTTGAACCCCTGGGTCCCTTTAAGGTCTGGATCAAGTACAACATACTTGACCCTTCCAGACCTTTCCAGATGTTTGAGTGCCCTCTACACATCAGAGTTAGTTCATATTTACTTTTTGCTAATTCACATACATGTTTTTTCTTCCGAAGTTTTTAAGAATTTTGGAATTGATTGTGTGACATGAGAGACATTGGCGCAGGACAGCTCAACATCAGAGAAAGTGCTGTGTTCTATGAGCAAAGCACAATGGAAACAGCTCAAAAGAAACATAGGATGTGCAAATGTAGAGTATCCACCTCAAATATTCACATGGACTATCTGTGCCCAACCTGTGGTAGAGCATTCTGAGCTCATATTGGTCTGATCCTCCATAGTTGGACACACTGAAACTTGACTCTAGCATAGTGATGTCATTTTTGGACCTCTTTGAGAATGAAGGACAACAACTAACATGTCATTTCTATTTAGTGCAATGTAATCTCTTTTAGGAAAGAGGTAGCTTTGCTTTTTTGTCTTTATATTTCCACAGTCTGGTTCAGTATGTGGCACGTAGGAATTTAATAAGCATTCATTGACTTGAATTAAATTCCATAGACTTACAAAATTTCAGCTTTGGAAAGGGCTTTAGCAATTCTCTAATCCAATCACCTCATTTTACCAGTAAGTTCCAAAGCAGGGGAAGTGATGTTCTAAAATCACAGTGTTAGTAAGTTGTAGAAATGGGGCTTGAAGCCAGATCTTTGCTTCTGAACTCCAGTGTTCTTTCAATTACACTTTTCTGCTTTTCTCAATATTCTTACACACACACACACACACACACACACACACACACACACACATTTTTTTCAATTACATTTAAAGGTAGCTTTGAACATTTACTTATATATGATTTTGAATTCCAAAAAAAAAATCCCTTCCTCCCTCCCCTGTCCCTTTCCAAGATGGCAGGCAATCTGGTATAGGCTATACATATACAACAGCATTAAACATATTTCCACATTAGTCATGCTTTAAAAGAAGAGTCAGAACAAAAAGGAAAAGCCACACTTTGTTAATATTCCTAATCTTCTGCAATATCTTTTGAGCATTATATATACATACATGTATAGGTATAGTTACAAAACTAATTGTAAGTCTCCATAGATATGAAAGACAACAATAGCCTATGAGGAATGTCCATGCAGAATGTATAGCTCTTTAAAAAGGCTAGATCTCTAATCCTCCCAAACCTCTGCTTGGCCAGTAAGCCAGCTTGACCTGCCTGAGCACAAGGATGGATGCTGATAACCTTTATGGCCCAAAGACCTTTGGTCAACTTTATTTTGACATTGCCATATTGAAGCCGGAAAGCTCTCATCTGGCACTGACCTGACTTTACATGAGGAAGGAACCAGCAAATAATTCAGCAGTTTTTACAGCATCCAGTCTTGTTCTTATCTTTCATGTGTATATCTTGGCAAAAGCCTCTATTAATGGGAATCAGTCATATTTCTGTGAGGCTTCAACAGCCTAGGTTTGACTTGGACGCACCGTTCCTGGACCAGTGCCATTGACACAGGCTGCACATTGTTCTGAGCATGTACTCAGAGATACTCATGTTTCTCCCATTTCTATATGACTGGACACCACTGATTTAGAGAGCAGGGACCATGACTCATCTAAATATTTTAAATCCCCCAAGACCTAGCATAGTGGGCATTTAACAAATACCTGTTGACTCAAATCCTTCTCATCTGATTATCTCGGTTAAGTGATACAGTAAGAGCCCTGGACTTAGAGTCAGAAAGATGAGTTTCAATTTGCCTCAGACAATACTAGCTATATAATTCTAGGAAAATCATTCAAACTCACTCAACCTCAGTTGTATATCATCAGCTAAATGGGAATAATAATCACAGAAACCTCTTAAGGTTGTGGTTAGGATCAAATGATATTATATGAGTACAGTATAAAACTTAAGGAGCTATATATCTGTAATTATTATTAATTGAAAGGAAACTGCTATTCTCTCCACATAATCAATTATTTTCTAAGTGCTTATTATGTACCAGGCACTACAGTGGGTACTACAAACACAAGATGAAACAATCTTTGGTATAAAGAAATTTTACATTGTATAAGAGGATTCCTCTGTTCTTATGTAAGTATATACAGAATAAATCATTGTTATTCAGTCATATCTGACTCTTTCTGATCCCATAGATCATAGCATACTAATATGGTCCATGCTTTTTATCCTTGATAACACAATGCATAGTTTAATTAAGACCAAAAAAAAGTAGTTAAGGAGGGAAATTACTAGCAATTAACACCTCTCCTCCAGAAAGCTTCACACATTGGCCTATTCATTCTTTCTCTTTCTCCTTCCTATCATTATTCTTGTTATACAAAAAACAGTGCTTTTGCTATTACTGCTGCTGAATAACAGGGGGTGTGCACACAAATGCTGATAGGAAAGGCTAGCATGTATCTGACAGATGCTGTTAGTTGCTAGCCATGACCAATCTTGTTGATAGTGGGCAGGTTGCTAGGGATACTACCCACAGGGTCTGCTACTATGGTCTTCTGACCACTTTTTGTCACTATGGAAATATCACTCAACCGAGTTCCCTAAGTATTATTGTCCTGTCCCAGCTTACTTCAAAATATTAATAAAAGCTGACATTTTATAGGCTTTAAAAGCTTGAAAAACACTTTTCATGTATTGTCCCATTTGATCCTCTCAACAACTTGGAGAGGAAGGTGCTATCCTTATTCCCATTTTGCAGACTGAGAAACTGAGATAGAGAGGTTAAAGTGACTTCCGCAGTATCACAAAGTTAGTAAGTATCTCATGTAGGATTTGAATCCAAGTCTCCAACTTAAAAGTCCAGTAGTCTATTCATTGTGATACCTAGCTGATAAGACCATCTAAATTTAGGATCATGGTGTTTAGACAACTACAAAAGATAGTCATCTGTTCAGGAAGAAAATTTAGCAAGAAAGAATATGAGAAGGGACAGAAGATAGATTTGGAGCTGGAAGGGGCCTTGGAGGCCATTTATTGTAACACACTCATTTTATAGATGAAAAAACAAGAAATTCAATGATTTGATTGATTAGCTAGTTAGTGTTAGAGGCAGTATTTGAACCCAGGTCTATCCTTCCTTCAGGTCAACCATTCCATCTTCACGAAGCTATATTGTCTTTCAAATGGAAGCCCCTCCTTTTACAGATAGGGAAACTGAGAAGTGAATGACTGGTCCAAGGCTACACAGTTTGTTAGTGGCAGACAAAAACTAGAAACCAAGTCTATGACTCCAGGTCCAGTGATCTTACCCTTGCATTCATGGGTGTGCACAACAGTTTTCATTAGGAAGTATGCTCTACACATTTTATTTTGTCATATTTTTTAAAGTAAACTTTTTACAATATAAGGAACTATTTAAATAAATATCACCTTTTTGTCCTTTGGTCTGTTGCAGCAGTTTTATTGTCTTTGTGGAATTAAGACTAAATAACCCTGTAATGGATTTCAATTACAATATTGTCATAGTGATGTTTAGCAAATAAACTAAAATACGAATATAAAAAAACAAAGGTAAACATCTATGAATACTAAAGTCATGAAGGACATTATTCTTACTCTGCAGACTAAAGAAATGAAAATTTAACTACAAAATATTTTTAAAGCTTTGAAAATGCAGGCTTTGCAAGGAACTCCTTTTAATTAAACGCTTCCCCTGCTCATATAATACAGGACAACCTTTAAAGCCTTAGCTAAAAGCTTGGCTTTATTCAGAAATTGCAACTGGACCCAGCTTTCTCAGCTCCATATTTACCATAAAGGGCTAGAAATGGAGATTACAGATTGACAACTAGAGGCACATGCCAACTGGAGCTACTGGGCTATATATCATTGGCTGAGTGAAATAAAGTCAAGACACAAGAGGAGCCAAAGAGGTGAGACAGGGGGAGAACATGGGAGAGTGTAGGTATTTTCTTGTCCTTTTTGCAGCTATTTGTGGGCAAGAGTGTAGGTCTTCTGAAAGCAGTAAAGAGAAGGGCAAATAACCAAATTGCTTTTGACTGAAAATGGGCTCCACTAAGCAAAAGTGCCACCAAACCAGTAACGAATTCAATGCCAAGGAGATATTCCGGAAGAGAGTCATAAAAGAGCTGGGACTAGGGGAGCAGGCTAGGCAAAAAGACCAAGGCTCAGGATGCATCTTCTTCAGTCTCTAGCACCAGAACTATCAGAAGCTATAGAGCAGAAATGGCTAGGAAGCCAAGAAAGGAAGCAACCATTGTCCTCAAGGACAGGAAAAGTCTTCTCCAACCCAATAGGACTCTGGATCCTTGGTAGCCCCAGTACAATGAAAGAGATGCTGTGTGTTAGGGTATTCCTGTGCACACTATTACACAGGCTTACTTCCAAGAGAGTGGCTAGAATAATAGAAGGAATAATTCTAATTTGTGCACTTGATATCCATTAATAATAACAATTACTAGCATTTAAATAATACTTTAAGGTTTACAAAGCCCTTTTCATACATTATCTCATTGGAACTTCACAATAACCCTGTGATGTCAGTGCTAATATTCTTCTCATTTACTGATGAGCAAGTTGAGACTGAGAATGGTTAAGCAACTTGCCGATGGTTACACAATTAGTAAGTGGCCAAGGTGGGATTTCAACTTTGTTATTTTTGTTACTGTTGTTCTGTCATGTCCAACTCTTTATGACCCCAATGGGGGCTTTCTTGGCAACAATGCTGGAGTGATTTGCATTTTCTTCTTCAGCTCATTTTACAGATGAGGAAACTGAGGCAAATAGAGTTAAGTGACTTGCCTAGGATTACACAGCTAGTAGGTGGCTGAGGCCAGATTTGAACTCAGGAAGATGAGTCTTCTTGACTCCAGACCTGGTGCTCTATCCACTATACCATCTAACTGTGCCTTCAACTCTAGTATTCCTAAATCCAAGTTCAGCACTTCCAGTATTATATCACCAAGTAGCCTATTGTATTTGACCTTCATAGCAACCATGTGTGATATATAGCATAACCATTATTATTCCCATTTGATAAACCAGAAGGCTGAGTTGAAAAGACATTTGGTGACTTGTTTGAAGTCACATAGCTACTAAGGTATAGATCCAAGCCTCAAATCCAAATTCTGTGCCTTTATAAAGCTCAGGCCCTTCTAGGTCTTTTTTAAATTGAGAATATCATTCAAATATCTGTCAAGTTTAACCTTGTTGTTTTATGGAGGAAGCAGGGTATAAAGGAAAAAGCTCTGACTTTGAGTCCCACAGGATGCAAGGAAGAACTTGACCTAAAAGATCTTAAACATTAGAGTAGTTCATGAGTCAGGGATGGGGGAGAGGGGAGAAATCTGACATAAGAGCCCTTCATAAGATTTTCTAGAAGTCTTAGAGACTCAAAAGCTAAAAGAGACCTTCTGGATCATCATCTTCATTTGCAGATGAGCCCCATTTCTGAAAATTACTGGGTGCTAGTAGTGGACAGAACCCTTAATGGGTCTTTTCCAGCTTCAAATAGATGAGCCTATCAACCTATGATTTCTAAGACTGTTTCCTCATCTATAAAATAAAGATGAAAATACTCATACAGAATTATTATTGTTGTTTGTTCTTTGTTTTCAAACAGGATTGATGACATCAGAGGGTGATGTTTTGACTCTTGTGAATTGGATTTAAGTGAGGCACAGTTGCACAAAATCATCAGCCTCACCCTCTCTTCCAGAGGCATCTCATCCAGTGGCAAGGCAAAAGTCAGGATGACTAGAGATGGCCCAGAATGCAGTGGATGACTGTGGTGCCTTCAATGTCTGACCAAGCTCGAAGTGCTCCACAGTGCCTGCTTCAGCCACCTTCATGGACACTGGAACAAAGTGTACCGAACTATGTACTCAGTCAAGTGCTATGTGAACACAGCTGAGCAGAGTGTCAGACTAGGAGTTAGCAAGTCCTGGGTTTGAATCTTGCCTCAGACACTTACAAACAAGATCAAAGGCAAGTTGTTTAATCACTCTTAGTCTCACTTTTCCTATCTGTGAAATGGGGATAATAATTACACCTACCTCCAGTGAGCTAATGTACGTGAAGTTCTCTGTTGACTTTATATAAATGTGAGCAATTATTAGCTGAGCTAAGAAAGTCTTTATTGTTGGGCTAATTAATTAATCAACAAGTATCTGGTAAGTGCCTACAGTGTTCCAGGCAGTGTGCTAACCTCTAGAGATGGAAGGAAATACATTTACATGAGTTAATGGACAGCCAGATGGGGCAGCGGATAGAGAACAGGTCCTGGAGTCCAGAGGACCTGAATTCAAATCCAGCCTTATACACTTGACACTTACTAGCTATGTACCCTGGGAAACCTTGATTGTCTCCAAATATTAAAATAATCAAGGATTTTTAGACGTCTGTAGTAGACAAATCTTGGTTGTAAGGAAGCCAGAGGTTCTTTTGGCAAGAGCTCTCTTAAGGACACGGCCCCTCCACCATTGGGGTGAACCTGAATGGAATCCCCAGGTCAGCAGAGCCCCACGATGGGTGGTGGTGGTCTGTAGCTTCCTTTTCAAGAGCCTACACCCATAAACAAACTTTAGTCTGCTCCCTCTCAACAAGTCAACAAACACAAGCATTCCCATCACATGTACATGTTCAAGGAGCAAACTCTCCCTTCCCCCTCCTTCTCCTTCCTCTCCATGTTTCCCTTTGGTGTGGGTTTCCTACTCTCCCAGATGGAGTAGCATCATGTGCTATGATGGGAAAAACCTCAGTTCACCATAAGAACAAACAGAAATGAGGACACAAGGTGATGCTGGAGCAGAAGGATGGAGGGTGGGGCAAAGGGAGAGTAGGAAGGAACTGGGCAGGAGACCAGGATTAAACTTAGTATTCAGGGCTCAGAATTCTGAAGAACTCCTAGATCTGCTCAAGCCCACAGAGATCTTGCTTCATCAAAGCTTTTCTCTGTCTATTTCATCTTCAACCCCCTCCTCACCACAGACTGCTTCTACTAAGATTCCCAATGTAATTTTTAAAAAATATCCCTTTTATTGACACCCCTTCAAACCAATGGCCTTTAGCTATCCTTTCTGCCACCATCAAACTTCTAGAAAGAATAGTCTATGCCTTTTGACTCTACTACTCTTTGACCCTCTTTCCTTTGCCTTCCATAGAACCCCAGGTTTAGATCTGGAAAGACACTGGCAAGTTATGTTATTGTTATCCAGAGGAGGAAACTGAAGACTTCTTCAATGTAACCCAGGCAACAGACAGCAGACTCTGACTTTTAATTTTAGGTCTTATTCTTCATGACCTCATTGGGGGTTTGTCAGAGATACTAGAGTGGTTTGCCATTTCCTTCTCCAGCTTATTTTACATGTAAGGAAACTGAGGCAAACAAGGTTAAGTGATTTGCCCAGGGTCACGCAGCTAGTAAGTATATGAAGATAGGCTTGAACTCAGGAAGGTGAGTCTTCCTTACTTTCAGGCCTGGTGCTCTATCCATAGTGCCACCTAAATTCTTTGGGAGCATAATACAGGGCAGAGAATATTGGCTCTGAATCAAAGGTACTGGGTTCAAATCCTTCCTCTGATAGTCAACTTCTGAGTGACCTGGAGCAAGTTATTTAACCTCCTTAAGCCTTAATTTTCTCATTGAATAATGAGGAGGTAAACTATATGGCTTCTGATATCCCTTTCAGCTTTGCAGAGATGGTCCTATGACTTCAAATCCAATACTCCTTTCACTGTCCCATAAAGTGTTGTCCAAATGATGAGGAGAAAAGGGAAGAAATGAGGTTGTGGGAAACATTGAAAGCAAATTTTTACGGCTTTGCCTTTTTTACCTAGTATGAACCTTGAAAACATATAACAATAAGGCAGCTTATCAATGGAGAGAATCTAATAATATTTCCCAGAATCCTTTGACTAATTTATACTAAATGTTCGGTCAGAAAACATCTTTATTGATCTCCATTTTGTATAGGCTATGAATTACATATAGAATCTTGTATTTTAAAAATGAGGCCATTATTGATAATATATTTGTGGCACAGTGGAGAGCATGCTAGATCTGGAGTCACAGTTAAGAGCTTGGGTTAGAATTCAGGCTCTGCTCTTTATGGGTTTAGTGTAGACCTAGGATTCAGTTTAGGTTTCCTCATTCCTAATGCAGTTTCTATTCTATTGATCTATTAGTGTGGTATCATTATCATCAACACACACACACACACACACACACACACACACACACACAAATTCAAAATGGCAACTGGTACAACATTCAATTCTTCAAAAGTTTTTGGATTAAGTATTTTATTATTTTCTCAAAACAGATATCTGTCTCTATTAAAAGCTACTGAGCTGTTTCCTACTTCTTTCCCTATAGAAGTAAAATGTTAGTAATTTCTTATTGATTTTCATTTATTCTGAAATTCTCCCATCCACCAGCCAGGTTTTCATTCAGAATGATTATCATTTGTAACTGCTGAATACATATATTAACACACACACACACACACACACACAAATACATATCCCTTCATTATGGACTAAAGAATTCTAGAAAAACATGACCTTTTAAGAGTACACAATCCATGGAGACAAGGACAATGTTTGTTTCAGAATTAAATTAGCAACCAACTTGATGATGGCGACATCACTGAGAAGGGACAATGTCTTTGCAAGTCCACTGAGAGATTGAACCAATTCTCAGTAGACTCAAAAAAAGATTTATGAGAACATCATAAGGCATGGAGTGTTTGTGGTGGGGGAAAAATTGCAACAGGAATGAAAATTAACCAAAAATCCTAAAATTCAACTGGGGGGTGGGGAAGGAGCGAAAATGCCTTCAGTAATGTAGAGACACAAAGATTTGTCCTGAGAAAATGCATGAATATATTTGAGCTTTTAAAGAATTTTTGAGAGTTTTAAACAATTCTTTTAAAGAATTCAATATTACTGAAGCAGAACCCCCATACTCCTTCTAGATGAACAGCACTGAATTCTCTACTTCTGGCCAAAATGTGTTTGAAACACTTTCTATTACCCACGGCAAGACATCTTCGTATGCCTCATCTGTAAAATGAGGGAATTGGATCAGAAGGCCTCGAAAGTCCTTTCTAGAGATGTGATCCTAGTATTTAACTCCCAAAGCACTAATTATTCTTTTTAAATTTCCAAAAATAATCATTCATTGCTCCCTTCAGCTGACTTGCCCTTGACTTGTTATCATTTTGCATCCCTAAAACTTAGCACATTGCCTTGGCATATAATATACATTTACTAAATACTTATTGGTTGGCTAATTGGTTTTTCACTGAATAAAAGACTTCCCAAAGCAATTTTGTGCTACTGTACAGACTTCTCATGTATTGCATTATCCAGACTACATCTAGTTTAACATAGTGAGTTCAGTGTCAGAACTGGAGTCAGGGAGACTTGGGTTGAGATCCAATATCCAATACTTACTATTGCTAATCTCCCTCAATTTTAGTTTCCTTATCTGTAAATTGGGAATGGTAATAACTTTAGCAATTACCTTCCAGGGTCATTGTGAAGATTAAAACACTCCCATTCGGCCTGAACCAGGTTAAAATGTAATTGTGAAATATTTAACAAAGTAAATTTAAAAAATATAATTAAATGTAAATAACATTAGATTTCAAATCCAAGTCATTATGGGCCCACTAGAATCCTTATATATAGATTTGTTGTTGTTGAGTTGTTTCAGTCTCTCCATGACCCCATTTGGAGTTTTCTTGGCAAAGATACTAGAGTATTTTGCCATTTCCTTCTCTACCTAATTTTATAGAAGAGGAAATGGAGGCAGACAGGGGTAAATGACTTGTCTAGGGTCACACAGCTAGCAAGTATCTGAAGCCAGATTTGAACTCAACTCTTCTGGACTCCAGGTCTGACAATCTACCCACTGCACCACCTAGCTTCCCCTATATGTGGATAGGTGACCTCCATTTCTGTTTGACACCACTGGTGAAAGGTACTTTATAAGCTTTGAATCATTACAGACATGTCTGGTATTATTACTCTAGATCATTACATTGAAATAACCCATTGATCCCATTGGTCATCCAGATAACCTGAAGATAGTGTTGATAATAGAGGGCATGTACCCAGTGGTCTAAATATTTATCTACCTCTTTTTGCATTTTATCAGTGATAGGAAGAGGAGAGGTAATATTATATTAATAGCTAGCAATTATATGGAGTGTTAAGGTTTACAAAACACTTTACAAATATTATGTTATTATTATCCTGACTATAACCCTCAGAGGCAGGTGATATAATTTGCTTCCATTTCACAGATATGGAAACTGAGGCACAGATGGATTAAGAGCTTGCCCAGAATTATGTAATTCTTAAATGTATGTTAGAAAGACCCAAGTTCAAATTCAATCTTGGATACTTGCTAGATGTGTGACCCTGGAAAAGTCACTTAGCTCTGTTTACCTCAGTTTCCTCATCTATAAAATGTCCTGGAGAAGAAAATGACAAACCACTCCAGTATCTCTGCTAAGAAAACCCCCAAAAGGAGTCATGAAGAGTTGCACACAACTGAAACAATGAAATAATAGTAGGAAGTGTGTGAAGTTGAATTTGAACCCAGAACTCCCTAATACCAAGTCAACACTCTATTTAGTGTGCCCCTTAGCTATTAGTAATAGCTGACTGCTTCTGGGCATCCAACTTAGGGTTTAACGCTGTGGAAATTTGCCAGGCTCCTTTATGGAAGTGGCTTCCATAGTTATCTCAACACAATGAGGTGGCACACATTCCAAAGTTCTGGGCCTTTCCCGCATTGCTGCCTATTCATCTGAGGCTCTCTCCAAGGACTATGGGAGCTATTAATAAAATCGACAGGGAGGTTGAGGTTGAGGTCATAAAATTTCTATTTCTTTCAAGTTCAAGGTCCCCATAATTCCCACTGTTGCTTGTATTATTTTAACACTTTAGGAGGAAACGTCAGTTTTTGTTCTTTCTCTTTTGTTCTTTCTCTGAATTACCTAGATATTTGGTGTCGGCAGCTGTGGCCTTCACATTCTAAAGAAGGATGTACAATAGAAATGGAATGAAATGGGAGAAGCATTTACCAAGGGCTCGCTGTATGCCAAGCTTGCACTGAAGATACAAACAGAAAAGTGAGACAGATTTTTGCATTCGAGGAACTCACACTCTAATTGGAGAAATAACATGTAAAGGTGGGGATATAGTCTATCTCTAGAAAGCCCCCTATCTGGGACTTTTTATCTGAACCTTTAGAAAAAGAAGTTATAGCCACCTCAGTAATTATTTTTTAAGCTGTATTTGTGTTGTTTTTTGACTTGTTTTCTGTTGTGTCCAACTGTCCATGACCCCATTTGGGGTTTTCTTAGCAAAGATGCTGGAGTGGTTTGCCATGTCCTTCTCCAACTCATTTTACAGCTGAAGAAACTGAGGCAAACAAGTTTAAATGACTAGCCCAGGGTAACACAGCTAGTGAGCGTCTGAGGCCATATTTGAACACAGGAAGATGAGTCTTCCTAACTCCAGGCCTGGCACTCTAACCACTGTACCACCCAGTTGCCCCCTGGTGTATAGTAAATACTGAATAAATTTTTGTTCACTGATTGATGACTGATTGAAAGGCAATTAACTGATTAACAGTCTCTGTAGAGTCACAGAAAGTTTTTGGAGCCAAGGAGTGACCAAACTACATCTATGCATAAGGAAGATTAACCCAGAGGTTTTATAAGGGATAGATAGTCTAGGAAACATGGCGACAAGATCCTCTACAATGATGGTAGCAATGGGCGAAGAAAGAAAGTGATGTATTTTAGATGTTGTTGATTGTCTGTGTTAGCTAGTGAGAAGGAACTCCAGACTCGGATATTATCCATATTGTTCAGTCGTGTCAGACTCTCCATAATCCCATTAGGGATTTTATTGGCAAAGAAACTGGTGTGGTTGGTCATTTCATTTTCCAGCTCATGTTACAGATGAAAAAACTGAGTCATCCTGGATTTAGTAACTTGCCCAGGGTCGCATAGCTAGAGTCAGAGGTAAGATCTGATCTCAGGAAAATGAGTCTTCTTACCTCTAGGCCCAGCACTCTATCCACTGTGCCACCTAGCTGCCCAATCATGTCTATGTGGCCCACAACAATCAACTCCAGTAAGATTGGTTCACTTCTTTTTAAAATTTAGAACAAAGTTATTGATGAGGGGAAGGGCAAAGAAAGGGAAAGCAATATCTTTTGTTTTTACATAGCCTACATTTCCCTCTCTAACCTTCTCCTTCTTTCTCCCAGAAAGCTATCACTGATAATAATGAACTTTTTCAACAAAAGAAATGAAAAAAGTCAGTAAAATGAATTAACATATTGAAAAAATCTAATGTTATGTGCAGTGTTCCACAGCTACGGATCCCCATCTGTGCAAAGGAATGAGGAGGTGATGCCTTCTTATATCTCTTCTTTGGGGCCAATGTTTGATTTATTTTAAAATCATCTTTATGATCAGTGATATGGCCCATTCAGTTTATAGAGCTGGCTGAAACTAAATTCCCTACCCTACACTGAAGGGTTATTTAAGATGTTGCCATCATGTTTTCTTGAGGTAAGATACAAGGGAGTTGTCATGGATGCTCCCCTAAAGCTGCACACACACATATATGTTCAGCAGGAGCTCCATTTCCTGTGTATAGTTAGACTGGGTAGGTACACATACAGCAAATTACATGGATCCATTAACAATCTCACCAAAGTGGCAACTTTCTACTTATTATAGCTTTGGATAGAAAAAGAAAGCCCTGAGGAAGGTGAGTGTTTCTTCTAAAGGAAAAGAGAAGAAAATCCATGAAACAGGAGTCAAATTCATTCTATGAAATATGGAAATCATTGACTCAATCCTCATTTTCTTTAAAGAAAGCTAAAGCCTCTCTCCTCCTCCCTCCCCCACTTCCCTATGTGGGCTTTTGTCTTCAGCATCTGGGGATACCTCTTCAACTCCAACAAAGGAAGAACTCGTCAAGGTGAAAAGCAAATTCCTTTGCTTCAGCATATTTCAGAGCCCAGAGTCCTCTGTTCCTTACAATGAGCATGTGGTGTGGTGGGCTGACCCTAGGTCACAAGGGAAACGTGCCTTGACTACACTCCACCTTGAAGGAAGGAAGCAGGAAATGCCTGAACTGGGGGAAGCTGCAGTCTGGGACTGGTTTTTTAACAACACCTGTTGGTCTACGCCTTGGCTAGAGAGTTGTATGATAAGGATCCAAGAATGGGAACAAGGTGTTTTGCAAGTAGAACCCTTTTGTAGAGGGGGTCACATAGGAAATGACTTCCTGTAGAAGTCAGGGGTCTTTCTGTTGGGTCCTCACAGGTTTTTCTTTCAATTAATCTATCAGCAAACAGTTCTTGAGGACTGCGACATGCAAAGCATAGTGCAAGGTACTGTGATATTTAAAAAGTTCAAGAGACATAACTTCTGAGTAAATTTAATCATTTTATTTAAAAAGCTAGCATATTCTTAATAAAAGCAGTCAGTGGTACCCTCAAATGCCAAAGACCATCATGATGGTGGGCTCATAGCTTATATGCCTTTAGAAAGTGGGGTGTTCCTGAGGGTGGGCAGTCAATTCAGATTGGTTAACAGTTAATGAGAGAACGAATATTAGAATGGAAGTTGGATCTATTCTAATGAACTTAAATTACCCCCAACTTTGGGCAATCTAATCAAAAAATTTATGTCCATCCAAACTTGGGTAGAGCACAATGGCTTCCCCATGTGAGTGGGATCTGAACAAAATTGTTAAGAAAGTTATTCCAATCTCATTATCAGCAACATTCTTCAGATGCTGAACTTTGAAAATGAGGACTTTAGAAAAGGGGGAACTCTGGATCTCCCCAAAACAATGGTTATTAATAATAATTTCTCTCAGCAGTGTGGAGAAAAACATTAACTTCTTTTAATTTAATTAGAAAATATTTATTAAACAAGTGCTACAAAGACTTTAAAGTGCTATGGCACAGTGCCTGATATATAGAAAACAGTCTAATTGCCAAAATTAAATCTATGAGTGTTATTACAAAAAATTATGGGGGGGTGGAGTCAAGATGGCAGAGTAACAGCATGGACTTTCTAGAGTGCTCCCCCCAAAGCCCAACCAAATACCTGTAAAAAATGGCTCTAAACAAATTCTGGAGCTGCAGAACCCACAGAATGACAGAGTGAAGCAAATCTCCATTCCAAAACAGCCTGGAAAGTTGCTGAGGAGTGTCTATCACTCCATAGTGGGAGCAGAGCACAGTTCAGTGTTGGCCATGCCGGCACAGACAAGACCCAAGCAGGCCTTGGGGGCACAGAATCTTGGGCAACTGTTGTGGTTTCCAGACATCATTAACCCAAAACGTTGAGGACTAGTGGGAAGGTCAGTGGAAAAATCCTGTGAGACCTGTATGAGAGAGCAGAGTGGTCTGGCCCCAGCCCCAGGGTGGCAGAGGGGGAGGGGTAGAGGAACCCAAGATAGACACAGTAGCAGCAAGGGCAGCTGTAGCCACTGTTTCTGGAGCTCTAGGCCCACAGATTGTGGGGAGATAGAGCAGCTGACACCCCACCCTCACTGGAAGCAGAGAACTACCTTGACAAAGAGCTCAAAAGTCAAGTAAATGCCTAGGGAAATGAGCAAAAACTGGGAAAAGAATCGGACTATAGAATCTTACTTTGGTGACAAGGAAGACCAAAGCATGCAAACAGAAGACAACACAGTCAAAGCTCCTCCATCCAAAGTCTTCAAGAAAAACATGAGTTGGTCTGAGACAATAGAAGAACTCAAAAAAGATTTTAAAAATCAAGTAAGAGAGGTAGAGCAAAAATTGGAAAGAGAAATGAAAGTCATGCAAGAAAATCCTGAAAAATGGGTTAACTGCTTACTGAATGGGACCCAAAAAATGCTGAAGAAAATAACACTTTAAAAACGAGACTAAACCACATGACAAAAGAGATTCAAAAAGCCGATGAAGAGAAGAATGCCCTAAAAAGCAGAATTGGCCAGATGGAAAAGGAGATCCAAAAGCTCACTGAAGAAAATAATTCCTTAATGATTAGAATGGAGCAGATGGAAACTAATGACTTTATGAAAAATCAAGAAATCATAAAACAAAAGCAAAGGAATGAAAAAATAGCATACAATGTGAAATATCTCATTGAAAAAACACAGACCTGGAAAATAGATCCAGGAGAGACAATTTAAAACTTACGGGACTACCTGAAAGCCATGATCAAACAAAGAGCCTAGACATCATCTTTCAAAAAATTATCAAGGAAAACTGCCCCAATAGTTTAGAACCAGAGGGTAAAAAAAATATTAAAAGAATTCACTGATTGCCTCCTGAAGGAAACCCTGAAAGGAAAACTTCTAGAAATATTGTAGCCACATTCCAGAACTCAAGGAGAAAATATTACAAGCAACCTGAAAGAAATAACTAGAGTATTATGGCAATACAATCAGGATAACACAAGATCTAGCAACTTTTACACTAAGGGATCAAAGGACTTGGAATCTGATATTCCCGAGGTCAAAGGAGCTAGAATTAAAATCAAGAATCACCTACCCAGCAAAATGGAGTATAATACTTCAGGGGAAAAAATGGTCATTAAATGAAATAGAGGACTTTCAAGCATTCTTGATGAAAAGTCCAGAGCTGAATAGAAAATTTGACTTTCAAACACAAGAATCAAGAGCAGCATGAAAAGATAAAGAGGAAAGAAAAATCATAAGGGACTTACTAAAGTTGAACTGTTTACATTCCTACATGGAAAGATAATATTTGTAACTCTTGAGATTTTTCTCAGTATTTAGGTAGTTGGAGGGATTATATACAAATAGAGAGCACAGGGTGAATTGAATAGGAAGGGAGAATATCTAAAAAAGTAAAATGAAGGGGTGAGAGAGGAAGGTGATGAGGTTCCCTCAAAGGGTGTATTCACAATCTTGTAGGAGAGTTATACCATGACACAAATAACTATAATAAAAGGTAGAATGGTACAAGAGAGGTTCGAAGTACTCTGGAAGTCAAATAATAAAAGTTTTCATTTACATAACAGTTTAATATTTACACAGGGCTTTAAATGGGTTATTTCATTGGATCTCCACATTTTCCTTGTGAGGTGAAAGCTATTTTTTATTCTTATTTTATAGAAGAGGAAGCTGAGTTCAGAAATTTGAACTCAGCTCCTCTTGACTCCAAGCTAAATATGCTCTCCTGGAGTATGGTATGTTGGAATCAACTCTGGCTTGGGAGAAGCCATTGTTAAATTTCCAGCGTGTGCATGAAGACCTCAGAAATTCAATTGCTACAAATCAGGGCTTGATTTATTGTTTTGTTGATTGTCTAGTCTTAAGAAAGTGTAAATAATGCAAACTAAGCTATAAAGGTGTGTGCACGTGCATTTTTTTCCTGGCAATCTTGTTGTTAATTTTTTTTCAGCACACTTCTCTAAGGTTATACAACACATGACTTGAATTCAGCAGGTGTATGGTACAAGGCTCAGGGAAAGAAGTAAACAGCAGCTTGGTCACTATGCAATACATACTCATAATCATGATCATAATCTCATCATCATCCCAACTATTCATATAACACTTTAAAGTTTGCAAACTTTATGTCTATTAACTGATTTGAGCCTCTTCATATCCCTGATGTTGTTCCTTAAGCAGTGCTACTTCTCTATCAAAGTCAGGAGGGAATCACTTTCTAGTGAATGTGGACATGTGAAAGTTTCATGGAGTAGGTGGCATTTCAAGAATACGGAGTCCAAATACTTGGGAAATCTTCCTTGATTTTGTTGGTCTTATTGGCCATACTTGCAAGCCCTATCTCTACTCCAGCATCTATTAGATCTTTCTTTCAGTGTTAAAGCTGAAATGTCAGATTCTCACCCTATACCATTACTGACTCCCCAAGAGTGGTATGGGAGAAAGGAGACTAGAACCTGGGCATGTATATTTAGCCTACTTTTCATTGTTTGGTTTGACCACTTCAACATAACTGAGTTTGTTTATTGCCCTAATGTGCTCATATCCCTCAATCCACTTCCACTGTAACTAAAATAGAAGTGCCTTGCTACCTCACAAAAGGAACCATAGATCAGCATAGCCTCCACATGTGGTTAAACCTTGAGGTGACTCTGGCACTTAAGAGGCACAGGCAGAATCTTTGGCCTTCTAGTTCTTCCAGCCTTTGAGTGAATGCCAAGTTGGAAGAGACTGCAGAAGACAGCTAACAAGATATGTAAGAGTTCATCAAGTTCATTTCCCTCATTTTACAGATGAGGAAACTGAGATATAGGAAAGTTAAGTGCTTCACCTAAGGTCATTCAATTAATCTCCTAAGAGAGTTGGCAATATGAATATGGGCTACTTGATTCCAGATCTCTAGATTTGACTGTCCAATACATCACACTGTTGGAAGGTAGAGAGGAAAGGGAAGAGGAAGAAGAGAAGAGAGGAGGAGGAGGAGGGAAGGAAGGAGAGAGTGAGTGATAGACAGAGACAGAGAGAGACTGAAAGAGGAGAAGAAGGAGGAGGAGAAGAAAAAGAAGGTAGGGGAGGAGGAAGAGAGGGAGAAGGAGGAGGAAGAGGAGGAGAAGAAGGAGGAAGGGGAGAAGAGAGATAGAGACAAAAAAGACAGAAAGAGACAGAGGAGAGAGACAGAGATAAAGAGAGGGGAGAGAGGAAAAGATCTATGGAAGCCTTCATCCTTGGGTTGTATTTAAAACCATAGTGATTTATAGAGCATTGTTTAGAAACTGATGCAATACATCACTTTATGAGTCAGATGTATTTACACAAATGAGAAATCAACATAAGTAGTTTGTACTATAAATGTATGGGTGGCTAAAATGCACTTTCTTCAGTCCCTGGGAAAACCTAAAGAACAAACTGCGGCGCATTATATCTCAGTCCTTTGCCAGGAGATTGGCAGAGTTCAGTTTGCTCTTTGTTTAGAATTATAGAACAATAATAAAGAACAATATTTATATGGAACTTTAAGGCTTGCAAAAGTACTTTATATAGATTGGCTCATTTTACACTCAAAACAACCCTAGGAAGTGAGCCTTATTGTTAATCCCATTTTGCAGATGATGAAACTAAGGCAGACAGAAGCTTTGACTTGCTCGAGTCACCCAGCTAATGTCTGAGGTAATGTTTGAACTCACATCTCCCTGACTCCAGATCCAGCACTCTTTCTATTGAACCACTTGCAAATATAGACTTAAAGCTGAAGGAAATTTAGATATCATCTAGTCTATCCTTTTCATTTTACAGAAGAAACTGAGGCCCAGATGGATTAAGTTACTTATACAAGGTTACATAAGTAGAAAGTAGCAGCTAGGTGGATAGAGTGCCAGGCCTCAAGTCAGGGAGAATCATCCAACCTCAGACGCTTATTAGTTGTGTGATCCTGGGTAAGTCACTTAACTTTCCTTGCCTCGGTTTCCTCATCTGCAAAATGAACTGGAGAATTACAAACCACTCCAGTATCTTTGCCAAGAAAATCCCAAATCGGTCACGAAGAGTTGGATTTAACTGAAACAACTGAATAACAACAAGCAATAGTGATAGTAGTGGTAGTAGCAGTAGTAATAAGTAGTACTAATAATAAGTAGTAGTGGCAGTAGTAGCAGCATCAGCAGCAGAACAGTAGTAATAGGAGTAGTTCAATCAGGACAGTCTACAGTCTACAACTATAGTTACTGCTACAAGTTCCAGTTATTGCTGGAAGATATTTCTCTCTTAGTGAAACCCAAGATCAATGAAGCTCCTTGGCTGCCACATCACAACTGAAAGAGAGCGAGAGAGACAAAGACAGAGGAGATAGACAGAGACAAAAGAAAGAGAGGGGAGAGAGGGAAAGACCTGTGGAAACCTTCATCCTTTGATTGTGTTTAAAACCATAGTGATTTATAGGGCATTGTTTAGAAACTGATGCAATACATCACTTTATGAGTCAGATGTATTTCTGTCTATCAGTCGACTCGTACTTGTGCAATGTATCAAAACCTTTATCTGCTTGGTTGTTCATTACCCCTAAATTTGCCATCCCCTTAAATTCCCCCAAATCACTTTTCATATGATTTATGTTTATATTCAGATTTTTTTTTACTTTTATATAGGTATTTATTTGTTTGCTTGTTTGTGGATTTACTTTTCTGTGACCATTTTGTTTGCCTGATAAGAAGGTAAGATTCTTGAGAGCAGGGACAGGTTGGTTTTTGGTTTTGCATCCATTTATCACAACAAAGAAGGGGTTCAACAAATGCTTGATGAATTAAAAGGACTTATAAATATTGTATGAAGTTTCTTTAGTTCTTGGGTAGAACCCATCTGCTCATTTGCAGATGGACTAGTTTCTGAATATGGACCTGAATATCCAGAAAAACAACTCTAAACTGAGGGAATTTCATAATATGTTAATTAGGCAGAAATAAAATATCCCTCTTTTTCCTCTAATCGATTGTCATTAAAGTATATCTGAAATACCCCTTCTCTGCCATGCCAAATAAAACACAATGAACAAGTTTCAATCTTGTTTTTGTGAATTAAAGATTATGCTGTGCTATGCTATCACTCTGAATGCCAGTACTTTGTGTAGTTATGTGCTGCAGGAGAAGATGTAGAAGATGGTACTACACTAGAAATTCATGTCAGTGAATTTTAAAATAACTAAATAGCTAAATTTTACATAGGATCATGTTTCCTGAAGATATGTTTTATCTTTCCAAAAACGGTGTTTTACAAAGAATTCCAGGCATCTGAAGATTCTATTTCTTAGGTTTCTGATTAACTGAGGCATGACCACACATTCCTGGGTTGTCTTCTTTTAAAAGACGATGGTCCAGTTTTCCTAGCAGGGTTACATGTATGTAATTTTAGTGTGAAAGATAGAGTCAAGAGACAGATGACAATTAGAAGGGTGATTACTGGACCTTGTAAAGAAGCACAGATATGCTACTAGGTCCATCTTTAATTCCTTTTTATCACTCTAATCTAGCGTTGCTCATGGTATGTGAATTTTTTAGCCCCTCATCTACGAAAAAAGGTTCCAAGCTCTGAGGATGTGTATTAGTCTCAACCAATTCGACCATATGTGCGTAGATGGTACCACAGACCCTGTCTTTCCAGATTCCTGGCCCATTTCAAAAGAGAAATGAGATCTAATATGAATCAAAAATCTCCACTCTAAAGTATCCAAAAGGCACAAGCCCTTGACTGGTCAAGTGTGTGTGCTATGGGTAACGTGATTTCCTGCTTCACAAAAGAGCAATTGTAAGAGCTTAAAAGTGCTGATTAAAGGGCTTTCTAGAATACCATGGAATCTATCAAATCAGAGTTAGACCATTGGAAACCTAAAAATGAATTGAAATAGGAAAATTGAAAACAACTTTGCTAAATTTTCTTAAAATATAGGAGTTGAAACTCTAGAAACATAATTTACCTGCTTAAGACTTCTCAGCATCAACCCTAGAGTCAGAAGGATCTGAGTTCAAATCCAGCCTCAGACACTAGCTGTGTGAACCTGGGCAAGTCATTTAATCCCATTACCTTGCAAGAAACAGAAAAGACTTCTTTTTTCAGAATGTATAATCTATTGCATTCTTAGGTAAACTGACTAACCAACTCCACCCCTCATCCCTAGAACAATAGTCTCCAAAGTGAGGATCACTTTGGTGTTCTGTAATTCTTATGGGTCTCTGGAGGTCAATAATATGACCCTAAGAAGCATTTGATCAATTAACCAGAGGGTGGGAGTATAGATTACATTCCATACTACTCACAATATGAGACTTGTCTCCAATACAAACATGCTTATCCTTCTCCCTGCTCTACTTCTTTTCTTTATAAGCCCCTAGCCTCCCCGCATTTGAGCCAGTAGTCAGTTCTCTTTAGGGCAATTCAAACAGCCATAATGGTATCTGCGTAGGTAACACTAAGGAAATCCCCCTCCCCCTGCATACCTACCTCTTACCTCCAAGATCACCTCATAGTTGCAATAGGTAAGAGCTTACTCTCCCCCCCCCCCACCTGGTTTTGCTTTGAGTTGGACAGAGTACACAATATGAAATGAACAGAAATGAATGAATTGAAATCTGCATAATGGATCTCATTACATTATCTTTTCCCCAAAACCTACCCCTCTTCCAAGTTTTCCTATCACTGTTTAGGGCACCACTCTACTACTAGCCACAAGGGTTTGTACAACCTCAATGTCATCTTAGACTTCTCACTCTCCCTCACTGCATGTCTTGTCCTTCATCCTTCATTTCTGAAAAGGATCAATGACATCAAGATTGACTTGGGAGTGAATTGGATTAAAGTGAGTTGGAGAGGCACAAAGTCATTAGCCCCACTCTCTCTTCCAGAGTCATCAATGTCCAGTGGCAAGACAAAAGTTGGTATGACTAGCGATGGCCTGGGATGCCAAAGATTTGGTGTCTTCAGTGCGTGATCAAGCTCTGGATGATCCACAGTGCCTGCTTCAGCTTCCTTCATGGTCATTGGAACAAACTGTTCTCATCCACCCATGACACCAAGGAAAATCTTCACATGCTTGGAATTGACATCTCCCTAACTTAAGTGACTTGCTCAGGGTCACACAGTTAACAAGGATCTGAGATCAGATTTTTAATTCTGGTTTTCCTAACTTCAGGTCTAGCACTTTATTCACTGGGCCACCTAAATAAAATACAGTATAGTAGTATGGTAATTCTAATATTGTTTACAATAAGTAAATCTACATGTATTAGGAACGTAGTCTCAAAAAAACTTTAATGATACATGGGAACTATCAAACTATATGTGAACTATTTGGAGACTGCTGTTTCAGTGGGTATGTATGAATGAGTGAATGAAAAAACATTTATAAGCATTGCCTATTTGTCAAGCATTGTACTAAAGGCTACATATGCAAATTCAAAAGCAACACAGTCCCTGCCCTCAAGGGGCATATATTTCTCATAGGGGTAAACAGCATATGTAGCAGAGTGGTGGTCAAGGAGAAGAGTCTTAGTTTGTGAAGTCAAAGGTGGAAATCAGACTGTGTATATATTGAGGTAATGACAGAACTTGGTCTAACGTTGGTAAACTGACAAATCATTAATTATCTGATTTTTTGAGATACAATGATGTGTCATAAGTAAAACCTCATAACTTAAAATTCACAGAATGAAACTACCCACTGCTACTGTGATCTACATGAGGTGGACCAGCACTGAACACCATCAAATAATCCAAGTTGAATCCTTTACTTTCTTGACACTTACTGTATATGTGTGTGTGTGTGTGTGTGTGTGTGTGTGTGTGTATGAGAGAGAGAGAGAGACAGACAGAGAGAGAGAGAGAGAGAGAGAGAGAGAGCAAAATCATTTAACTTCTCTGAGCTTATTTCCTTACCTGTAAAATTAGAGAGTTGGACTTAAGGACCTATCTACAAAAGACAGGGTCCAAGGGCTAAGCAAGACCAGATTTGTGTAGTTTATACCCATTAGTGAGATTCAAATAAACTAGAGATAGGCAAAATTGACCCAACTGAATTTTAGACATGCTAATCTAAATACATTATTTAAATTGACCTGGGCAGGTAAGTGGTTCCGTGGATAGAATGTCAGGAGTCAGGAAGACTCATCTTCCTAAATTCAAGTCTAGCCTCAGATACTTCCTAGCTGTGTGACCCTGGTCAGGTTACTTAACCATATTTGCCTCAGTTTCCTCATCTGTAAAATGAGTTGGGGAAGGAAATAGCAAAACACTTTGGTATCTTTGCCAAGAAAACCCCAAATGGGGTCATGAAGGGTCAGACATAACTAAAAATGATCGATTAATAACAATTGGCAATGTCCAGATAAATATTTTCCCTATTACAGCATTTTTTAAAGTGAAAATAGAGTTTTAAGAATTAAAAGAGTTTTTTCTTTAGGGAACCATAATCCACAAGGTCTTTAGACAAAATGAGCTCACAGTATGCAATGATCCTTGGTCTAGCTGGTAAAGTATGTGCAATTGTTTGCTTTCTGATAAATAATAACTGGGAATTATTATGATTTATTGTTGCAACAAACATTAATTAAGCGTCTGCTACATTCATAGCTGCTATCAGGAATACAGTCATTTTTAACATAGGATTCTTGCTTGCAAAGAGTTTATTTCCTAATTAGAGAAACAAGAACCATGTACAGAAGATGTTGTGATATCAAAGCCAACAAGCTGTGAGGCAAAATATGATTAAGTACCAAAGACGAAGCAAGAAATGCCAAAAACTCAACAGAAGTACCATGTGCTGATAACTCAGAGACACGTTGATTGCTAAATATATATGTGCATGTGTGTCTATGTATGTATGTGAAGACATATATAGGTGTGTATGTATGTATATGTGTACCCTGCATATATACACATCTGTGTGTATATATGTTTACAGATACACATACACATACATAATGGTTATGAACTGAACATGCTAATATATTGCATTCCAGCTGCTTAATGGAGTACCCCTGGTGTGTTGAATAAAACAAAAATGAAATCCTAGATAGATATTAGTGAACAGCCTAAATGATTTGGAGAACAATTTTCTGATGATGGAGCAGAATTTTTTAAAAAATATTTTAATGCTGCTTTTAGTCATTTTCTTTTAACACAATAGTCATTTTCCAATCCTCATTCCTATCAGAAATTCCTTGACCAACCACAAAAACAGACAAAACTGACAGTGTATGTAACAGTATGCATGGATAGTCTCTCCGATCCTCACCTCCGCCCACTTGTCCACCTAAAGGAGGGAAGTGTGCTTTGTTTCGTCATGGGTTTTCTGGAACCAAAATTGGTCATTGAATTTTAACTGATTTCTGATTCCTTTTAGATGCCACTCTCCAACTCCATAACTCTAGTGACTTTCTATTACTTCAAAGATCAAATATTAAACTCCTCTGTCTGGTATTTGAGATTCTTCATGGTCTGACCCATTCCTTTCTTTCCAGTCTTCTGATGTTACTCCCCTCTGTGCACTAAGGCTCACTTGCTGCATCCTATCTACCACCTTTATGTCTTTCTGTTGGTTATCCACTAACCCCAGAATGTTTTCTCTTATCGCCTTTGCCTCAGACTCTCTGGCTTCCTTTAAGACTTAGTTCAAATAATATCTTCTGAAGGATGGATTTTCTTGGTCCTCCCATCTGCTGGCGCCTTCCTCTCTAAAATTACTTGTACCTATTTTTATATACCTTGTCCATAATTATATATGTGCATGTCGTTTCACACATTAGAATGTAAGTAAGCTCCTTGAGGACAGGGACAGTTTTGCTTTTCCTTTCTCTTTCCTACGTTTAGAACAGTGCTGGACATATAGTAAGCATGTTAATAAATGCCTGTTGACTGTTTTAATTTAGAGTTTTAGAGTCATTGTGTATATTGTTCACCTCGTTGTACTGCAGGATTTAAGAATGCACTGTTTTAAATAGGGAGAAAGGGGCACTTTCTCAGGCTTTGGTAAGACCAAGACCTTGCTAAAGTAAGTAGGCTTCCCTCTACTCCTACTCCTATCAAAGAGCCACAACACAATAGAAAAGAGAAAAAAGAATAAGAATGGCACAGGTAAAATGCAAATAGAAATCCAAAGGTCAAAACAAATGAACCAATGGATATAAAATAAATTCTTCCATATTTGTCGCCCTTTTGTCTTACTTTCTGAAAACTGGCTATAAAATATCAGAAAACTGAATAACTTTCTCATTCTTTATTTCCCCTCCTTTCCTCTCCCTCCATACCACTTCTCCTTATCCCTTCCTATGATGCCATAATACTAGGGGCTGCCCTATTAGGTGGGCTAGGTATGCCCAGATTACAAGATGATGGAAACAATAAGTGTTGGATGGAAAGGGACCTTAAATCTCATTGAATCCAACCTCATTTTTACAGAAGGGGAAAATGAGGCCTATAAAAAGTAGGTCAGTGTCTAGAGGTCACCCCAGCTGTTTAGTGTCAGGGTCAGGAGAAGAGTCTAGCTCTCTTAAAATCCATTCCCAGAGCTCTTCCCACTGCACAACACTGCTTTTTTCTATAAAACTCAGGAAAGAGCTAGGAAGGACAGGTAGAAGTTTGGCTTTCCTTGCTGAAATTACAGACCAGATTCGGAAGGTGGCGACCCTGTTTATTGCCAGGCACTATACAAAGAAATAAGATGGACATAGGTAAAATGCAAATAGAAATCCAATGTTTAAGACAAGAAAAGATGAAAATGTTCCCTGCCCTTGAGAATTTTATATTCTAAAGGGAGATACAGCATTCCATCCCTTGTGATGAAGAACCCTTGTTCCTATTAATAATTTTTGTATTTAGTAGGGTTTTTTTGTCATTCAAATTTAATTTTTTTTTTTAAATAATGTACCACCCTAGTTTTGTATATGTCCAATTAAGCCTCCTGCTGATAAACTGAAAGACTAGCCAACGATAAAGTAAGGTGACACTTCAGGGCTCTTCCAGCTTATAGGGCTTTGTAGAATTCTTCCCCTCCTTCCAATTCTTGCCGTCATTCTTGTAGTGGGAAAGAAAGAGGAGGTTGGAAGAAGGTGCCTTCTAGAGATGCATGTGATTGCTAGTAGGAAATTTTAGTGGGGAGGCTTAGAGGTTGTTTTTTGTCACAATAGATAGAAATATTTCGTATTCCTATTATAGTAATATATATAATTAAGCATATATGCTATTAATGTAGGAGACAACAAGGTAACTCAGTGGATAGAGTGCTAGGTCTGAAGTCAAGAGGATATGAGTTCAAATACAGCTTTAGATACTTACTGTGTAACCCTGAGTAAGTCATTTAACACTTTTTGCTAGGTGGAGCAGTACATAAAATTCAGAACCTAGATTCAGGAAGACTTGCACTCAATTTCAGCCTCAGGCACTAGCTGTGTGACCCTGTACAAGTCACTTAACTCTCTTTGCTTCAGTTTCCTCATCTGTAAAATGAGCTGGAGAAGGACATGGCAAACCATTCCACTATCTTTGCCACGAAAACCCCAAATGAGATCATGGAGAGTTGGACATGACTGAAAAATGACTCCACATCAACAATTATTAATGTAAAATTTCCTAGAAGCAATGAATGTATATTTTGCTTCTGTGTGTTCAATACAATAAACTTCAGGGTTCTTTTTTGCCTTTAGTAGAATCTCTATGAGATTTATTGAGCCCAATCTGCCAACATAAACTTTTGCAAATTCCAAATGATCTCAGTTTTATAAGACTCTTGTTTTTACAAATTTTCACAAGGAAATTTTGTAAGAGAAGTCATTGTAAAATAGGGAACCAATGTTGGCTTACTTAATGAGGAATAAATGCCAGTGGTCCCTAAATTCCATCAATTCACAAACACTTAACACCACAAAATAAAGATTTTTTCAAATTAAATGCCATAGAAATCTGAACTAGTATAATCACGTAGAACTAAATGCTCATCCTTTAGAAAATAGCAATGTCTGACTAGGAAAGCTGAATGTGAAGAATGTACTTAATCTTCCAGTTCCCAGATGGAAGTTACCAAGATGATGATGATGATAACAGCCAGCATTTACATATCAGTGTAAGGTTTGGTAAGCACTTTACGTATATCATCTCATCCTCCCAACAGACCTGGGAGTTAGATGTTATTGCTATTATCCCTATTTTATAGATGAGGAAACTGAGGCAGGCGGAATTCTAAAACTGATCCAGGGATTCAGATCCACTCTTTTAGTGGTTCATTTGTAAACCCTCCTGAGAGTTCAGCAGATTGATGTAAGCAGCACCACAAGGGCCTAAGCAAGTTCTGTGGGTGGAGCAGTGTACAATTTCTATGACCCTGTTCTCCATGGCGAAGGGGTTTCCTTGGTAAAAAATTAATTCTGTTACACCTAGCAATGACATTTCACAGAAGAAAAAAAGAAAACCTGACTCTGGAGAGATTTGAAAAAATCCCTTCTTAAATATTGTTCCAGGCCCAGTACTCTATCCACTTAGCTGTGTAGACGTTAATCTAAATTAACAAGCACTTTTTAAGCACCTACTATGAACCGGGCACTAGGGATAGAGATAAAAATGAAAATAGTTCCTGTCCTCAGGTAGCTTATGTTCTACTTGGGTGGGAAGCATGCACAAAAAAATGAGTAAATACAAGATATATACAAATTAAAGGCAAAATAATCTGGGGTGAGGAAGGAGAACATGAATATAGGGAATGATCAGAAAAGGCCTCATGTAGAAGATGGACTGAAGTCTGTAGGGAGCTGGGGGGTTCCCCAAAGGGGGAAGTAAAGATGGGATGCCCCCAGATCTGGATGCAAAGACAACAAGAATTTGTAAAATGAGGGACCTTGGGCTAGACTCGGAGGTCCAGTCCAACTCTAAATCTATGACCCTGTGATAAAGTGGGTAATTATAAAGAAGCGACAATCAGCCAATAAAAAGCACCAAAAATATTCCAATTTTTAAAAAATTAGAAATGGATGCATTACTTCAAAGTTATAGTCCCCCAAATGCGTTTATGTGTGTGTAAATATACACATAGATACATATGTACACGTGTGTATATATGCATATATTCATGCATATATACATAGATACATATATGTGTGTTTACATAGATGCATACATACATATATGTGTGAATAGATACATATATAAGCGTGCCTATACATGCATGCATATGCTTGTATATATACATGTGTATGTATGTGTGTATGTGTGTATGTATACATACATGTAACATGTCTGTCCAAGTAGATATAGGTCTATATAGACTCACATAGGGATAAAGATATACATCTATGTCAGTCTATCTGTCAGTTTGTCGGTCTATCAATGTCTTTCAGTCTGTCTGTCAGTCAATCTGTCAACCTGCTTACTACTCTAGCAGTCTGTCAATGTTTGTCTACATGTGGATCTGTCTATCTGTCTGTTGACTATCAGTCTGTCTGTCAATGTTTGTCTTCCTGTCAGTCCATCTGTCAAACTGTCTGTTAGTCTGTCTGTGCTAAACTCTTTACATCTTCCTTACTCACGGAAAATGATTTGTTTTAGCTACAGGACAATAGAAACCAACCCTGCTCTGCCAGTGCCACATTCCTAGAAAGGGTTGAAGCCAGGAATGGTGGTTTATTTTTTTTTTTTTACTAGATCTGTGATTTTATCAGTTTTGGGTAACTCCTGATGAGGAAACCCCCTTCTACCAAGGCCTATCTTCTGCAATTTACAGTATTGGAGTTGTCTGGAGCACTGAAAATTCAGGTGACTCGCCTACGGTCACCCAGGCAGTATGTGTCAGGGGAGGAACTTGAACCCAGACCTTCCTGACTCAGACTGGCTCTCTATTTATTAAACCAGGCTACCTCTCATCATGATTTTTCTTTGTATCTTAATGTGCTTCAGAGTCTTCAAAGTGCATTCCCATGTATCATTTCACAGGACATTCACAACTCCTGAGGGCTGTGAAAGGGAGAACAACATCTCTTCCCTCAATTCTTTAAATATATTAAATCCATTTCTTGAGTTAAGAAATGAATTGTCTTAAGGTAACTGCACTCCCCATCTCCATCATCTTGTACTCTATGGCAGAGTTAGAAACACAAGTCAGACCTGCCCAGACCTAACCATCCTTTGCTACACAAACCATCAGATCCAACCTGCCTTTCTTCTCTGATAATTTTTCATACGCTTTATTGTCTCAATCAATCAATTAATAAGCATTCATTAAGTTCCCACTGCATATCAATCACTGATTATATAAAGACAAAAATGAAATGAACCCTCAAACCTCTTACATTTTATTGGGAAAGAAGACATGATTTGGATATATAAATATACACAACACAAAATATATAGAAGATAAACAAGAAAATTTTTGCAGGTAGGTAGATAGAGTGCCAGGCCTGGAATCAGGAAGACTCACCTTCTTGAGTCCAAATCTGGTCTCAGACACTTCCTAGCTAAGTGACCCTGGGCAAGTCACTTAACTCTACTTGCCTCAGTTTTCTCTTCTATAAAACGAACTGGAGAAAGAAAATGGCAAACCACTCCAGCATCATTGCCAAGAAAACCCCAAAAGGGGTCATGAAGATTCAGAAATGCCTGAATAACAAAACTTTTAGGGAAGTGCTATTAGCAAGCAGGGGATCAGGAGAGGGAGGCCTCATGTAGGAGATGGCACTTGAGTTGAATCTGAAGGAAACTAGGGATTTTGAGATGTTGAGTTGGGAGATGAGAAGTGAGAGATGGCTTGTGTAAAAATATAGATGTGGCAGATGTACTTTTAGGCCAGTTCTGTGAAATTGGAGAATGTGTGGATGGGGAGTAATGTATCATAACCCTGGAAAGGTTTGTGAGGAGCTTTAAATGCCAAGCCCAGGAGCCTCCCTACTTTTTCTCATGGCCCTCCCCTTCTTGCCATGGCCTTTCACCATCTACAACTAGGAATGCTCTGCTGCACACCTATGGCATCCTATCCATCATTTAAAACATATTCACATTCCCCTCTTTTATAAAAGTGTTGAAGCCCAGAATGATATCTCTCTCTCTCTCTTGGCAATCAGGATTAAGTGACTTGCCTAGGATCACACAGCTAGTAAGTGTCAAGTGTCTGAGGCTGAATTTAAACTCAGGTTCTCCCTAACTCCAGGGCTCTATTCACTGCACCCCTAGCTGACCACCTTTTTCACTTTCTTTGATGTCTTTTGCATATACTCCATGGAGTCTACAGGATCACCTAGTTGGCCCACATATCTCTTTTTCAGTAGAGAATGCTTGTACATACTATTCAGGGGACATCTATCTTGCTTTGTTTTTGATGGTCCCTAAGAAGACTGTGAACTCTTAGATGACAGGGAGCTCTTAGTAGGTATATAAGCATCTAATAGAGTGTTTGGCACATAGTGGGATCACAGAATTTAGAGCTAAGATAAATTTTGGAGATAATCATCCAGGAAATCCTCCTAATTTTTCAGATGAGGAATCTAGATCAAGGGAAGGGAAATGATTTGCCCAAAGTCACACAGGTAGTAGAATTAATACAGAAGCGGCTTAGATGGGGGAGTAGATGGAGCACTGGACTTAGAGTCAAGAAGTCCTGAGTTCAAATGTGACATCAGATATTTACTTGCTATGTAGCCCTAATCACTTAACTGCTATCTGCCTCAGTTTCCTCACCTATAAAATGGGGGTAATAATAACACTTACCTCCAAAGGCTATTGTGAGGTTCAAATGAGATCATATTTGTAAAACTTTGCAAAATTTTAAAGCGCTATATAAATACTGTCTATCGTTAAACTTCAAACCCAAGTCTTTCAACTCCTAACTCAGTCCTTTTTTTCTCTTCTTTTTTCTCAAGATGACAATGTCCAACCTTGTTTTCTTTTAACCACTTTAGACAGGAAAATTTTTTTAAAGCAGTAAGTTAATGCTTTATTGAACTTCTTGGAAAAAAAATCCCTGTCACTTCCCAATGAATCTTTCTCCCTCTTGCAATAGTCTCCTTTGCAACGAAGAAATTGAGCTAAACAAAATAAATCAATGGACCAGCCCCTTTTGGTAAATGAGAAAACTGAGACAGAAAGAGGGATAGAGAGATAAGTCGGGTAAATAAATGAGCATTTATTAAGTTCTTGCTATGTTTCTGCCATTATACTAAGCCCTAAGAACAGTCTTTGCCTTCAAGAAGTTTACATTTTAATGGGGAAGGAAGATAACACGTTTTTGTTGTCAGGTCATTTCAGTCCTGTCAGACTCTTCACGACCTCACTTAAGGTTTTCTTGGTAAAGATGCTGGAGCGGTTTGCCATTTCCTTCTCCAGCTCATTTTACAGATGAGGAAACTGAGGCAAAGAGAGCTAAATGACTTGTGCAGGGTCACACAGCTAGTGCCTGAGGCTGAAATTGAACATAGGTCTTCCTGACTCCAGGTCCTCTGCTTTATCCACTACTCTACCTAGTTACCCCCAAGATGACATATAAAGGGATTGTGTTTGTCCTTTGGCTGGGAAGTATCTTGGAGAACTCTTTCTTGGCAAGGTAAGGTCAATGCTCTCCTTTCAGAGCCAAGGACAGAGTCCTGGTTTTTGATATGGGAGAGATGAAGACAGTGGCTAGAGCACTGGCAGGGAAAAGGATGTCTCATTCTGGATCTATAACCTGCTCCCTCTGCTGACAGGAGGAAGGTATGCTTCACTGGCAATTTAGTGAAATTTCTATTGGTCAGTCATTGCAATAATCTGAGTTCTGCAGGCTTTCTCCTTGGTTTCCTTTATATTATTGTGATCACAGTGAAAATTTTTCTTGTGCTTCTCTACTCTCCAGGACTGTTTCCTTTACTCCTCATTGGTTCTTGTATGTTCAATAAACCTTTTAAAATTGTCATGTTGATCTCTTAGTTCTTTAGTCAGCCTCCTTGAGCAGTAAGCCATGTCACAATGAGGGTGGTAGTGGTGTGGAATACATCACATCATCTCACTAATGTCTAGGACTTGGGAGTTACTGGTTTTTAATTGGGATGCAATCTTGAAGAGTGCAGCACAGATGTTCTCTCTAACCCATATGGTATGAGCAAGTTAGTTTCCTGTTCTGGAAAAAGCAGAGACTGTCCTCAAAATGAAATGTGGCACTTGGTACACCCATTCACTGACAGAAATCCCCCTTTAGACTCAGTTGGGAGAGAGCCTTGAAACCTGAGAAACGGAATTTTCTCATTTCAGATGCTACCTAGGACTTGAGGGGTGGCAGTGGCAGTGATGGGAGAAAGGGTTAAGGATCTCTAGTAAAGCTTGGGGCTTGTCCTTTGCCTGGTAACAAAGAGAGGAAGCTCTGCCTCTGTGGAAGGAAATTCCCAGGGCCCGACTTTGGACCTTAGAAAAGTGCCCTGTGAACTCCTGCTGGGTGTTTGATAATAAACACTGGGAAACAAAACAATCAATAATGACTCCCCCTCCCCCTGCACTTAGCCTATGATTTCATTTTCACCAGTTAGTTCTCCTTCATCTGTGAATATGAAAGAGAACTTAACATCCTCTTTCTGCAAAAAGAAATTTTCCTCTTCCTCACTCACCCTGCCCAGACCTTTGGGCTTTCATTAGGTTTAGGAAGGGGCTATGGTCAGGTGGGAAGCATGACACTATTCTGGGAATGACCAGTGTGTTTGTATGACTGATGGTAGAGTTAACAGAACACTGGATTCGGAGACTGTAGTTTATTGATGTTCAGTTGTTTTTCAGTTGTGTCTGACTCTGTGTGACCCCATTTGGGATTTTCTTGGCAAAGGTACTGGAGTGGTTTGCCATTTCCTTCTCCAGCTCATTTTACTGAAGAGGAAACTAAGGCCAACAGGGTGAAGTGACTTGCCCAGGGTCACACAGCTAGTAAGTATCTGAGACTAGATTTGAATTCATGAAGAAGAGTTCATGACTCCAGGCCTATACCACCTAGCTGTCTGGAGACTTAGATTTATATCCTGTCTGACCTGGTCAGTGTCATGGAGTGACTATGCTGAATTTATAGTCAACTGCTAGGATTCAGATCATATGTCTGTGACTTATGGCCCATGTGACTGTGGGGAAGTCATTTAAATACTGTGGACCTCAGATTTCTCATCTGCAAAATATGGGACTAAGTCAGAGGTGGGGAACCCATGGCCTCAAGACCACATGTGGCCTTCTAGGTCCTCAAGCGCAGCCCTCTGACTGAATCCAAACGTCACAGAACAAATCCCCTTCGTAAAAAGGATTTTTCTGTAAAACTTGGACTCAGTCAAAAGGCCACACCCAAGGACCTAGGACCAAGGCCTTGAGGCTGCAGATTCCCCATCCCTGGACTAGAGCATCTCTAAGGTACTTTTTAACACCCAAATCTATGTTCTTGTTACTATATCATTTGGCCTCTCTTGAGTTATTTCCTCACCTGAAAGTAAGCTCTGTCTGCATCTACCTAATATAATGGTTATAGACTCTAATCATTGCTTTTGCAATGACCTGTTTGATCATTCCAGGCAGATCTGAGTACTGTCCTGGGAGGTAATAATATCCATTGGCTTTCTGTGAAGCTATGAGGAAACCTGCCAAGTTAAGAAAACTCAGGTATCAATAGTTCACATTTATATTGCACTTTAAAAAACACAAAGCACTTTCTCACAGGAATCCTGTGAGATAGGTCACTCCGGTACTAGTATTCTCATTTTGTAGATGACCTGCACTGCATTCTTGGTCACAATGCTTACCAGACGAGTGCCCATGGACAAATTGCTTAATTTCTTCAAGTCTCGATTTTCTCATTTACAAAATGAGAATAATTTTGCATACATACACACACACACACACACACACACAGACATATGTAGCAAAAAAAGAATTTTGAACTTAGCTGCACATTAAAGAGCCAGTTACTAAGAAATAATGTTCTAGGAAAGTGAGGGTGGTGGGAGGGAAGAGTGACACCTCTCTCTCTCAAAGACTATCTGTATCATGTAAAAGTGAAGTGGCTTGTTCAAGGTACGAGGCAGACCTTGAACTCAAGTCTTCCTGATTCCAAGGTTGATTCTCTATTTACTGTGCCATGCTCTGTCTTTTATTCTTTTATATATTTTTATTTTTTTTTAATTTATGCAGCAAAACAAGAATTTTCATAACATAAGAAAAAAGATGATTGCATATGAAACTGCAAGTCTATTATGAGCAACTTACTATTCCTGTTAAATATATAATAAAGTTAGCATGTAAATTTCTTTTTTTTCCCTCCCCACGCTAGAGACGGCTACCATTAGAGTCAAACAGGTATATGTGTGTGTGCATATATATATATATAAACACATATGTATATACATATAAATATATACATACACATACACATGTGTGTGCTTGTGTGTATATGTATTGTATATATAATATGGGAAATTATTCTATAGATCAATTGCAGCTCATGCCTCCTGGCATGAACTACTCTTGTGGCTCATATGTCCTAATAGTCGTTTGAGAGAGATGAGAGATAGACTAGTGTAATGCCTGGAGAACCGGTCTTGAAGTCAAGAAGGTCTTGGTTCAAGTCCTGCTTCTGATACATGCTAGCCATTTGACAATGGTCAAATTACTTAGCTGTTCAGTGTCTCTCTCCTTCCAGCTACCTATGAATATCTGGTCACTGGATTCAGATGGCTCCGGAGGAGAAGTGAGGCTGCTGACCTGCACACCCCTCCCTCACTCATAACAAAGTCAAGTGCAAGTCATGTCATCATTTCTCTGATGGCATGGTCTTCTTCGGCAATGAAGGACGAATACATACCTTCCAGCTACCTAAGACTATAGAGTGAGAGAGTCCTTTCTCTAGAAGTTCTATATGCTGATAAAATCATAGGCCTGAATGAAAATGAGAAAGAGTGAGAGAAAGATATGTATAGAGCATTCAATCATTCCTGTATGAGTTGATGTAATTCTTGTTTCATGGTATGAGAGCATTCATTAAGCACTTTCTATATGTAAGACAATATGTATTTTTTAATTTTAATTTTCAATTCCAAATTCTTTACTTCCCTCTACTTCCTCCTTAACCTATTGAGAAGGCAAGAAATATATCTGTTATACATAAGGAGTCATGCAAAACATATTTCTGCATTAGTTGTATCCCCTCCCATCCTCACAAAAAAAAAGAAAAGCATGAAAAAATAAACAAAAAGAAAAAAATGATTCAATCTGCACTAAGACTAAGACTTCAGTTCTCTCTCTGGAGGTAGATAGCATTTTTCATCATGAGTCCTTTCGAATTGCCTTGGATCATTATGTTGATCATTGTTACTATGTTGCTGCTACTGTGTACAATGTTTTCTTGGTTCTGCTTACACACTTTGCATCAGTTCATTTAAATTTTTCTATGTTTTTCTGAAACCATTTCCTTCATCATTTCTTATAGCACAATAATATTCTATTATAATCATACATGACAACTTGTTCAGCCATCCTTACAATTCATTGGCATCCCTTCAAGTTTCCAATTTGTTATGCAAAACAATATAATTTATATTTTTAGCCTCAGAGGCTGAGATAGATGGATCCTTAAAGCTTTTCTAGGCTAATCCTTTAATTTTACAGATGAGGAAATTGAGGCTTGGAGAGATTGACCTAAAATGTCATAGCTAGGGCAGCTAGGTGGTATGGTGGATAGAGTGTGGGCTTGAGTCAGGAAGACTCATCTTCCTGAGTTCAAATCTGGCCTCAAACACTTCCTAGCTATGTGACTCTGGGCAAGTTACTTAACCCTGTTTTCCTCAGTTTCCTTGTCTGTGAAATGAGCTGAGGAAGGAAATGGTAAATCATTCCAGTATCTTTCCTAAGAAAACCTCAAATGAGGTCATGGAGAATCAAACACAACTGAAAAAAAAAGACTGAACAATAACGAAGTCCCACAGGTGACATAACTGGGAAATTAATTCAAGTCTTTTGCCTCCAAATACAGTGCTCTTTTCTCTGCAGGGTGAAACTTATTGTTGTCCAATAGGTCCAAACCCAAGTCTCACTTGGTCATTGTTTAGGTTTCAATAGCCAGAGTAAGGGTAAATAGCAATTGTTTCTGTTTTGGTCAGAAATCCTGAGAATCTTCCCCTCCCAGACTGATTTTTTTCTTTTGACTAAAGAGACCATTTCCTGCGTCATTTCTTACCTAGCCTTAATCACCAAATGGGCACTGCCTCAGACAAACTGAGACCTGGGAAGTATCTTAGCTTAAAAAGGCCAGGGTCTCCCATTGTATCCAGTTGTCTTGATCTAGATCTTGCCTCTGGGCCTAGATGGCTCCAGAGAAGACAAGGAGCTAGTGACTTTGCTCAGCCCTCCCTCACTTGAATCCAATTCACTTGCAAGTCAAAACATCACCTTCCTGATGTCATTTGTCCACTTCAAGAATGAAGGACAAACAATAACAATTTTTTCACTGCAACGTAGTGTTTTTCCTGATGCCTAGGCCAGTATGTGTGTGTGTGTGTGTGTGTGTGTGTGTGTGTGTGTGTGTGAGTGTGTGTGTGTGTGTTTATTTTCCTATTAATGACGCTGAATCTCATGCTTTGGAAACAGGGCTAGACTCTCCATTTGAGAGTCATTTAGGGTGGACCTGTTCCAGGGCTATGCAGGAAGTTGCACATATAGCAAAGGGTGAAGGTCAAATGCTTAACTCTGAAAATAGTCAAGCCTTTATTTCTGAAATGCCTTCAGAATTGGCCTTAAGTATATTTTTAGATAAAATCGGCCCCCATTTGCTGCTGGCCAGGGCCATCCCAGGTCGTCCGCAACTTGACCCCTAGCACCTTGATCCTGTGCACACCAGTATGGTGGCAGGTCCCAGATTTCAAGGTGGGAGGGGTTAATCTGAGATCTTCATGAGTTTCAGTATGTCCTTTGTATTTTAACAATGAGAGGAAACTAGACATTGTTGAAGGAAATTCTCAGGGTTGCAGTTAGGACGTTCGACAGTGGTTTTTAGGTGCTGGTTTGGCTGATGGGTGTCTAAAAATAAACTGGTTTTTATGTTTTCCACCTTGTGTGCCCAGTTAAGTTTCAAGGAAATTTGTAGTTTAAAAAAAATGTGGAGGTAAAACCAAAAGGGGAAAAACCGTTATGGACTCAGAATGTTAGAGATAGAAGATGCCTTAGAGAACATTGGGCCTAAGCCTTTCACTTAAAAGACGAAAAAAAAAAAACTTTGAGTGTCAGAGAGGGGTCTTTGTGCTCCAGGTCACACAGCATTTTTTTCATAGAACCAGAACTAACATCTAGGTCTTCAGACACCCCACTGACATCCTACCATGCTGAAAAGGGATGGCCTCACATGCCATAGTGTAGCACTTTCTGCTCACCTGACATCTGCTCAACCCTCAATTAAAAACCCTAAGAATTCTAACTCCTTTGCACCTGGAATCTCCAAGCACATTTTAAATGAATATAGTTGAGCTGATGGTCCAGCTGCCTCTAGGAAGACTCCCATAACTAGAGGTTTATAGATCCCCTAGAATTCAGCCAGTAACCTCTCAATAACTCTGGGACTTCGAGCACATTGTTTATATATTTTTTTCTCCCGTTAGATTCTGAACTCCTTTAAGCAGGGTCTAATATTTGCTTTTCTTTGTAACCCAGAGCTTAGCACAGTACTTGGCACATATTAGGCACTGAATAAATGCTTGTTGACTTTCCCTAATGTAATTTCTAATTTTACCCTTTAAGGCTACTGGGAAACATTGCCCTTTACACAGAAAGAGGACCTATGAATCACCGCCCTCCACATGCACCTCCTTTAACTCAGCCAAGTTAGCAAGAGGGACCTAGGTACAAGGGATCAGGTACTCAGACGGTGGAGAGGTTATTATTTTAGGGCCTCTGTTCTGCTGAAGGGGAGTAGGGAAATACAAAGTAGAAAAGAAGTATGAGCTTCTTTTCTCTCCAAGATCTCAATAGTACTTAAGTAGCCCCACATTGCAAAGTACTAGCCATCTAAATATTGTCCAACTAATGAATGGGAAAGGGTAGCTATCTGAATTTAGTTGCTGGAGGGATAAGTACAAGGATTCCTGCAGGAATATCCACATTTTGAAGAATAAAACATTAGTAGGGGAGAAATGTATGCCTTTCTCTCCAATTCCAACTGTATCACCTCCTCTCTCCACTAAGTTAGGCAGCAAGGGAAGGGAAAGGAGGGCCTGAAAGTGTCAGAGATGCCAAGAGCTCTAAGCCTCTCTGTTAAATTCCTTGCTTCCAGGGCCCCTAGAATGGTTTCCAAATGAGGAAGTGAGCTTGTGCTGGGCAGCAAATCCAGTGACGAGGAATGTGTTTGGGGCATAAGGGGCAATTAATAATCTAGTTAAAGAGTAACCCTAGTAGAGTGTTTAGACTGACCTTTTTCCCCTATAGTTTTTCTCTTCTTTTCTTTCTGGATACAGTATAGAATTAATGCCCTTCTGAAAGTTATATTTATATGTTTACATTATCTAACAATGAGACACATTTACATATATTTTAATTAATAATAGCTAGCATTTGTAAGGTTGACAACATACTGTAAATATATTATCTTATTTGATCTCAACAACCCTATATGAGGTTGTTGCTATTGTCACCCTCATTTTACAGAACAAAAAACTGAAGCAGATGGAGATTAAGTGGCTTAAGGACAGTCACTGAAGCCTCTGAAGCTGGATCTAACTCAAGTCTGCCTGATTCCAAGTTCTGGGCCCTTATTCACTATGCCATCTAGCTACATACACATATGTGCATATATACATACGTATATATGATAAAAGAGATATTAAGATGTATATATGCATAAAGGTATGTGTTATAATGGATAGAGTGATGAATTTTCACTCAGGAAGATCTGAGTTCAAATTCTGCATCAGACTTTTTTTTGATGTGTGACCTTGGGTGAGTCACTATATTTCTTTATCTGTAAAATGAAGAGACAGAACTCAAGAGCCTTTTGGAAGTTTAAATTTAAGATCACACACACTATCATATCATATATATATGTGTGTATATGTGTGTGTATTTGTGTATATGTTGTATCTTTATGACAGCTGACATCTGCTGGAACCTCAATCAAAAGCCTTGAGAATTATAACTCCTTTGCCCCTGGGATCTTCCAGTACATTTTAAGTGAATGCGGGTTGAGCTGATGGTCCAGTTGCCTCTAGGACGACTCCTGTAACTAGAGATTTACAGAACCCCTAGAATCCATCCAGTAACCTCTCAATCCCTGTATACAGGGATACATACATACATACAGGTTCAACATATATATATGTCATATATATATGTTGAACCTGTATGTATGTATGCGTATATATGTGTGTGTGTATTTTAAATCATGAAAAGGACTGAAACTCTTTCTTTTGTCTCACTAGCTATTTTCTAAAGTCACTTTGAGTCTATCTCCATAGGACCAGATAACGTGCTTTATATACTTTTATCATCATTGGTTCACATTTAATGGAATCCTTTGAGCATTTTACAGAATTTATATACTTCAATGGATTCTTGGTCTTATTAATGTGAGTACAGTTATCCTTTCCATATCACAACTTTCTCCATCACAATTTCAATATATTGTGGGTCAGTATAAGAAGTTAAATGGAAATTTGGGGGGAGTTTTGCAGAAGCCACAGATGATACAGAAAAAGTTTAGGAACTCAGAAAAGCATAAAATATATGTAGAGTGTTATACAATATCAAGCCAAATTTTACAATAAGGTACTATAAACACTCCATAAAAGAGAAAGAAAAAATTCAGACTTCTCCAGTATGAAGGGAGGACCAACACACCTCTAATCCCTGCAATATGGAATGGATCACTATACTCCCTTTACTTATTCAAACTGTAACCCATCTACTCCTTTATATCTTGTTTATGTCATCTCACAAATTGTTCCATACAGGATCTACCAAGTGTATTAGAGGGCTTATTTTAGTTTTTTTGTATTCCATGTGTACCAGAGTTGCCTACGGGCTATCACTATGTTGTTTTTTACTCTTATTCCATGACCAACCGATCTTTGTTTTCTCATATATTTCCTGGACAATATTTTTTGCCTCAATTATGAAAAAAGTCATCATTAGTAATATTTGCCTGCCCACTTAAGTCCATCATACATCTCTTTCCATTACCTTTTGGGTCATCTACTATTCTGACTTTTCAGAAATTGTGATGTTTGAGGATTCACAGCCATGTAGCATTAACAGAAGAAAACTAATGGTAAAATATGCTTTGTGTTTGTGTTTGTGTGTGTATGTGTGTGTGTATGTAAAGGAGTATTTTTAAAGTGTTACCCAATTTTTCACATAAAATTCAACCTGTCCTATCGCATTTATCAAGACCTACTTATTCAAGGTCTACCTTCAATGTCTTCCCAAGATATGAGTATTAGTAGATGAACCCAATGGGCTATTTATCCATTTGGATGTCATAATCTAAGTCAAAGAGGTCCATATATCCTCAAAAGGTATGTGGAGAGATTTCAGGGGATCCATGAATTTAAGAACTATTTTCACAACTTTATTTCAATATAACTAGTTTCCTTTCAAATCTTATATATTTCATTTTATGCATTTAAAAACATTATTATGAGAAGGGCCCATAAACTTCACCAGACTGCCCAAGGGGTCTATGACCAGAAAAAAATGTAAGAAAAGTAAAAACCCTTAAGAACTTCTAGTCTAGACAATGAAGGAATTCTTTGTCCAATTGCTTTTTTCTGTCTCTTTTGAATGGCCTTGGATGTCATTTGGGGGTTTCATAGTGTTTGTGATCTTGGTGCAATCACAATATCATCTGCAAAAATAAACATCTTGAGGATGTTTCTTCTATTACAGGGGTTCTTAATCTGGGATCTATGAAGTTTTTTCTAAGTGTTTCAATGACTATGTTTTAACATATTTGATTTCCTTTGCAATCCTATATATTTTATCTTATGAATTTAAAAATATTAATCTGAGAAGGTCTCCATAGGCTTCACCAGATCGCCAATGGGACCTATGATACACACATACACACACACACACACACACACACACACACACACACACAAATGTTAAGGAACTATTTTCTAGAGGTGTAGTACTGCCCTGTGGATTGTACTTCCTTCAAATGGAAAAAAAAGGGTTAAGATCCCTAATCTACAAGGAATTCCTTCTCCATTTGTCTTCTACCCTGGTTGACCTCTAGAATCTCAGCAACTACCCTTTCCTTACTTGGTACTGATAATTAAAGAATTGGTCAACAAAGTTATCTGTGGTTGAATTTATCAAGTTTTTTTTTTATGATTTGTTCCTGTTCATGGAATATACTTTGTTGGAAGAGTGCTTAAGACCGTATTTTACTGAACTGAGACAAGTGCTTTCTATGGGTCAACATATCATAAAGAGTGACCAACTGTAAAATCATCATCCAATGATCCCTTGAGTCTTGCATTGTTCATAACTTTTGGTCAGTTGTATAATTGTGAAGATATTATCTATTATACAGAATTGTTTTGGAAATTCTACTCATTTCCTTCTTGTATTTTTATTAAAGACACTTTTAATATGTATGTAAATTATTTTTTGGGTGCAGTAGAAGTCCTAGCCTGGAAGCCCAAAGACCTGAGTTGGATTTCTATTACAGTTGTCCTTTACATATCACAGGGGTTAGGGGAGTTATATACCCCACAATCTGGAAAATATGCATAAAATTTTTTGTCCCTTCATATCAGGCAAAAAATCTGAATTTTTTCTTTTTTGCTTTTTTGGGGTATTTACAGTACTTTATTGTAAAATTTGGGTTAAGCATTTCTGAGTTTCTAATTTTTTTCTGTGTCATCCACTGGTCTAAGCATATTATTTGTGGCTTCTGCAAAACTCCCCCAAAATTTCCATTTACAGTAATTTCTCAAGCTGACCTGTGATATAGTGAAACCACAATGGGGAAAGTTGTGATGTAGAAGGGATAACTGTATGTAATGTTATTTAGATCTTCCCCACCAATTAATAGGCCTCAAGTACCTTTTGTTAATTTCTATTGAGTCACTGGGTCAGAGGGTCCTGCCCTCTAACTCTGAAAAGTGTATAAATACTCTAAGGTGAGGTTTTACTTTGGCACTTAATTTTTGGAAAAATGTTTGTTTGCTAGATGAGACTCTGGGAAGCTGCTAAGGAACCTCCTGGCTTTGAAAATTCAGATGTTGGTGCTTCTCTCTCTGTAACTATGCATGCATAGTCAGACAGCTGGATCTGTCTATTCATCTGTGATATATGTGTATATATATATTGCTTACAGTCAGACGGATAGTTGGAAGCCCTTTCTGTTGGTTGATCTTTGTTTCTCTATTTGTATTTTCCCTGAAGTTCAGAGTGCTGACCTTATCCCCTGAACTACATAAATGATATATGTGCTTGGTTAAAGTTGTTGATGGCCCCTCAAAAGTTGCTTTCCTTTTAGAAAAGCTTATCTAAGAACCTATACAGCAGCTCCTTCTGAGTATGTAGGGGTCCTTTCTGATAGACTGTACTACCTCTATCACCTGTGTGTCTTTAGCAAGTTGCAACCTCTATGCTCTTGAATCTCCTTATTTGTAAAATGGTGAGTGATCTTTCTGATACTGACTTCACAGAGAAGTACAAATCAAATAAGTAAACAATTTTTAAAAGAGATAATATAATTTCAAACTATAAGAGACTTCAGAGATCATCATGCCTAGTCTTCTCACTTTTTAGAGGAGGAAACTGATTTGAAATCATTCCTTCTCAGAGAGGAGAAGAAACTTACACAGGTTCAAACAAGTAGTGAGGTAACAAAGCCTGGACTCAAGCCTAGGTTCTCTGACTTGAAATATCTCATTGGCTTTCCAGATCTCATGCTCTTCTCCATTGCTACTATGATAATGCTGCATCTTCAATAGTGCTTTGCAAACTATAAGGGGTTAGGCAGATATAAGATGGTTAAGAAAATTATTGATGTGGGCATCATTTCTGAATTATGTGTCTTTGCACTTTCAGATCAGAACTTATCCAAGCAAGGTCAAAGTCAACACAAAATTAGAAGAAAAGATGAGCAGAAAACATGAAAAGCAGTCACAACAAGTTTTTGGACAGTGTCCTTATTACTGTTGTTTTCTATGATAGATCACAGAGATAATATAGTTCACATGATTTTTGTTAACCCTGAAGGAGTACAGAACATTGTTTTTCAGCAATGTATATAAAATGTATCTTTGCATACATCTTTGCTTGAGAGTCTTCAGCCTCACAGTTTTTCATTTCTCTGAAGATCTGAGTTCATATGGTCCATATGGTAAAGTTCATGGGGAATAATAATAATTTACATTTCTAGAGCATGTTATAATTAATAATAACAACATAAATTTCTATGGCACATTAAAGTTTGCAAAGTGCCTTACCTATGTTATCTCATTATATATACACAATATATATGTATATGTGTATGTATGTGGAAGTAAGAGTAGTAGTAGAATGTTGAAAAGACCAGGGCAAGTCAATTCATTTCTGTGGGCCTTGATTTCCTTATATGCAAAATAAGGGTACGAGACAAGATGCTTACTAAGGTCTTCTAGATATTTAAAGTTTTAGAATTCTAAGTATCTTAACAGAATACGGAAAGGTACATTATTTCCAGTTTGGAAATTTCTATCTCTTCCTTCCTTCCCATCAGAAATCTGGCAATTTTTGGAGAAGAACACAGCTATCCTTCCACTCATTCAATTTTGTGCTACTGGAATCAGTCTCCATTTCTCACTCTTTCTCACTCCTATTATTCAATCAGTTCCTAAATCCTATCACTTCTGTCTACAATATTTCTTACAGTTCTCTCTGTTCATACAGCCCCCACCCTAGATCAGTCCTTTATCACTTCTCTCCTGGACTATCCATCAATGGCTTCCTAATTGACTTCCTCCTTTCCACAAGTTTCTCAAACTCTCCAAGCATCCTTCAAATAGCAACCAAAATGTTTTACCTGAAAAGCAAATCTGACTGTTCCTGTTGTTCAGTCATTTCAGTTGTGTTCCACTCTTGGGGACCCCATTTGGGATTTTTTTTGGCAGATTCTGGAGTGGTTTGTCATTTCCTTCTCAGCTCATTTTCCAGATGAGGAAACTGAGGCAAATATGTTTAAGTGACTTGCCCAGGGTCACACAGCTACCTAGTGTTTGAGGTCAGATCTGAATTCCAGAAAATGAATCTTCCTGACTCTAGGCCAAGCACTCTATCTACTGCACCACCTAGTCTGATCATGCTACTCATTTAATCAATAAACTCCCATAGCTCCCTCTCACCTTAGATCAATTACAAGGTTCTGTTTAATTTTTATAGCTCTTCACAATCTAGCCACGCTTACCTTTCTAACCTGATTGTAAATACCTCATCTTCTTACACTATGTAATCCAGTCAAACTATCTTGTTATTCCTTACGTAACTCTCCATTTCCTATCTTCTCACCTTTAACCTGGTTCTCCCCATGCCTAAAATTTATTATCACATCTCCATCTTTTAGAATCTCTAATTTCTTTCAAAACTCTGTTTGATCAATGTCTACCACATGAAGTCTTTCCTGATGTCCCATCACGCTCAAAAAAAAATGTTTTATATCAATTTAGTATATAGATAGGGTTCCAAGTCTTAGCACAGATTTAAAAGCTTAAAACTGTGTTAAGATTTTTGGAACACATTGTGAATATTTTATATGTTCTTATTTATGTATGTTATACCATCTAATGAAATGTAAGCTTCTTGAAGACAAGTTCTATTTTGGCTCTTTCTTTGTATCACTGGAGCTTAGCACAGCGCCTGGCACATGATAGACATTTAATATTTTTCAGTTGATAGATATTAAGATATAGTATCATAAGATTAAAAGTGGTAAGTGTTGTCCTAATTTTCATAAAAGGGAACATAATAATGTTAAAAATGAGTCTGATTTTACTTCCTGGCAAAATTCTATGATATATGACTAAAAGGTGGTTGATGAATGGCTAGAAAGGAAGAGACAGCCACAAAGTACCAAAATTAATTCATCAAGAAAAAGATATAACATTTCTTTCCTTTCAATCTTTTTTTAAAGGGGGTTACCAGGACCTCTTAGGTATTTGCTATAACTATTAACAAACAGTTTACTTAGATTTTAACAAAGTATTTAATAGTCTCATATCATTATGGTGAAGCAGATGGAGAGATATGAATGATCTGATAAATGCATTCATTAATAGATTGAATGATTAGACACAAAGACATCAGTCAACAAACATTTATTGAGTGCCTACTATATACCATGCACTGTGCCAGGTACTAGAGACACAAAGACACAAATAAAACAGTCCCCATACTAAAAGACCTTATATTTGACGTCATTTTGGACGAAGGCCTCCTCCAAGTGGATTGCTACCCCTGAAATCTATTCTTGATCTAATGTTCCATATTTTTTTATCAATGACTTGGATGAAAGCTTGGTCAGAAAGCTTATCAAATTTTCATTGCCTATAGGTAGGACAACTAATGTATATCATGGTGGTCAAGTTGCAAAACATTCTGCAAAAGTTAGAATGTTTGTCTGAATCTGGTAAGATGAAATTTAATCAGGATGAAGGTAAAGTCATATACTTGAATTAAAAATAATAAATCTCATCAGTACAAAGCAGGGGAGGCATTCCTAGATTTTATCTGAAAAACATCTAGTTAGAGGATTACCACCTCAGTTTGGATCAATGTAATGGCAATTTAAATGGGAAGATCTTTCCTATTCATTGATAGGCCCATATGACTTCCTTGTGTCACATGGAAGCCTGAGTCACATGAGTCTATTGTGAGAGGAGCTTGTTGAATGGGCAGAATAGGAAAGATGGAATAGGAAGAGATGGACCTAGAGTAGAACTGGGAGGAAATTGGTCAGATCAGTCAGAACTGAGGGAGAAAGAAGGCAGGCAGCTGGCTAGTATGAGTGGGAGAGCTTGTTTGTGATTTTGTTTAAGGAAGTTTGTTTGTAATTTGTTTAAGGGAGTTGGTTTGTGGGAGGCTTAACAGAAGGAAGGCTTGGGGATGGTATTGCCCTCTGCATTGTTATTGTGTATAGATTTCTTTGTTACTATGGTGGATTTGGCTTTGTGGTGTTTGAATAAATGTCTTGGTTCTATCTTCCATGTGGAGAGTCTGTTGTATTTCACAATTCAGAATTGTGCTTCCATGTACATAGCCATCCATAGGCACTCTGAATATCACATTGGCTCTACAATCAATGGTGTGATACAGCAGCCAAAAAGACAATTCAATATTAAACTATGTGAAGAATGATAATATCTCGGAAGAAGGACATGATAGTGGCATTGTATTTTGCCCTGGTCCAGTCAGGCCATATCTAGAGGGTTGTGTTTCATTCTGGGTGTCATATTTTGGAAAGAAATTATGACAGTCAAATGGAATAATATTTGTAAAGTGTCTGGCACATAGTAGGTGCTTAATAAATATTTCTTTCTTTCATGGATCCCTTTGGCAGTCTATTTTACAGATAATGTTTTTAAATGCATAAAATAAAACAGGATTACAAAAGAAAATGATTAAATTGAAATATAGTTATCAAAATATCTTTGAAAAACTAAGTTCACAGATTCTAAGTCAAGAATCTCCAACTTAGATACAGATATGATAGTTATTTTTTTTCCTTTTAAATAATATTTTGTTTTCCCAATTAGATATAAAGACAATTTTTAACATTCTTTATTTAAATAAAATTTTTGAGTTCCAAATTTTTTCCCTCCTCCCTAAGATGGTAAGAAATCTGATATAGGTTATATATGTGCAATATGATTGCTATCCTGAATCATTTGAAGGACTGTTGCTTGGGAGATGGAGAACCATACCAATAAAAGAACAAGAGGTAGAAGGTGAAAAAAAAGCAAAATGAGGCTTGATTTAAGGGAAAATTTCCTAATAGAGCTGTAGTAACTGTAATGGGCTGCCTTGGGATTGTTATGGAAAGGACAGAGACATGTGGATAAGATGATTGTGTAATAGGTAGATTTAAACAGGTCATGGCTTCCCCCACATTAGAAATCTTCATACTGTTCAATGAAGAGTTGGTCAGGTATCCTGTAACAAGGAACCTCACTGATATGTACCCTGAACTAGATGACCTCTGAGATCCCTTCCAACTCTGAGTTTTTGTGATACTCTCTGGATATCTTTGCCTTAGATTTTTCATGCAGCACCAGATATAGTACTAAGCAAAATACGTTGTTGTTGTTCAGTCACTTTCAATCATATTCAACTCTCCATGACCTTAGTTGGGGTCTTCTTGGCAGATATACTGGAGTGGTTTGCCATTTCTTTCTTCAGCTCATCTTACAGATGAGAAAACTGAGGCAAACAGGGTTAAGTGACTTGCCCAGGGTCACACAGCTAGTGTATCTGAGACAGGATTTAATTCATGAAGATGAGCCTTACTGTCTCCGGGCCCAGCACTCGATTATTTGCCCCACTTAGCTGTCCATAAATAATGCCCTCAATAATAATATTCCCATTTGATCAATAAAATGGGATTTATGATATGTATTTATCTTATAGATAGATAAGATAGAGCTTGGAAATGAGATAAATAAAGCAAGAAGGCTTTGCGAAATCCAGTAGGCAGCAGAGTATGATAGAAAGAGCACTGACTAGGATTTGAATTTAAATCATGACTAATACTATAGATAGTACCAGTGTGACCTGAGACACATCATCTTGGAGCCTTTGTTTCTTAACCTGTAAAATGAGGATGTTGGGCTGTGTAACATCTAAGGTCCTTTCCGACTCCTGATCTATGAACCTGGCATATAGTGCTAGAGTGCCTAATAAATGCTTATTCACTGACTGATTTCACAGATACAAGGAGCTTTTCTCTTGTTCTTAGTTCAGACTCTCAACCTATCAAGCATAATATGATTTAAAACTGGAGAAATGTTAGTAAAAATTTTTATGAAAAAGGAAACCGAGACCTAGGAAAAAGTGTGCTGGCAAATGCTTAACAACTAGCTCTCAAAAAATAATGTATATACAACAAGCTTTCCAGTTGAATCTGCAATGTTAACATTTTCTCCATGACTTTCTTAAGTCAACACCAATAAAGCAAGGCTCATTTGAAGAGTTTGCATCTCCTAATAGGATTGAGCTAGCTCCTGTACACTGCTGTTTGGAGAGATTAAATGAGTGGCCCAAGGTCTCACAAATAGTAACAAAGCAGAATTTAGACCCAGGTCCTCTGATTCCAAAATCAAAGCCCTTCCCACTATATGACATTGGCTTGATCTGAGTAAAGCCCATGAAGACCTACACATAACAAGCGAAGTACTAGCCTTACAGATTAGAACACAGGACAAATCAATGTAAATCCAATCAGTGTTCTTAGCAGTTTACCTACCACAAAGTATCACTGGCCCCCATTGAGACTATACAGAAGACTAGACATTCAATTGCACTGAGGTTTCAGACAACTTCTGTGTTGTAGAAAAGACTTTAGAAATCTCTGTGATCCTTACCCATAGGACCCTCATGCTATTATACTTTAGTTGTCACTCAGTTAACATTCCTGATTTAAAAAATTTCCTAGGCTGCACTTTCTGAATGAAAATGGCCCTAGCACCTTCTCAGCTAAAAGAAAAGTTTACAGGATCAGTCAAAACAAAACAAAAACTTATAGTATGGCCCTGAGGCAGTTAATCCCCAAATGGAGAAAAAAAAACCCAAACCCTTTCTCATATCCAAATAATCTTATCTTAGTCTGATTTCTAGAAAAATAAGACTCAGATTTACTGCTTCTGATCATGTTGGTTGGCATTCTTTTTCAAAGACAGAGATCCAAAAGCAATCTCCTCCCCACTTTCTTTCCTTATAAAACATTTGTAGAATTCAGTGACATCCAGACACATGGACAGAAAAAGGACAGGTAGAAAACTGAATGAATAGGTGAATTGATAGATAAATAGAGAGACAGACAGATAAATAGATGATAGACAGATACATATATACACATAGAAAGATCTCCATCTCAAGATCCATCTCAAAAGTTATTTCCCACAGAACATAAAATTTTTATCTCAAGCTCATCAACAAATGTGTACAAAAAACCAATTCAGCAACTCTCACCTCTCCCAGCTGCGGTTAAGTTCCTGTGATTCCACTCTCTATGGGCCACTCCTCCAAGGTATAACAAGAACCTCTGGACACAGCTTAACTCCCCAGGCAGTTGTCCTGAATGGGTAGGCGGAGCCTCCCAGGAATTCTCTTTAATCTTTCAATGCTTACAGCAGTGAGTTGGGAGAGGTGACCTACCTTCTTTGTCTTCCCTGCTAGACAGAAAAGCTAAGAGACCAGTGTGAGTGCATGTGTGGTCAGAGGGAAGGTGGGGGTGGCAGGAGGGGGAGGGGAAGTAATATGGGAACAGTAATAAATATGAAATCCTCTCCACATGATTTCCTGTATTTGGTGCATGGAGCCTCTCTCACACCTCCCAAGGGAAAAGGCAGATTTAAATTTTTCCTTTAGCTTTTGGAAAGGACTGAATAAACACCAGGAAATATCCTTGATAGCTACAGTAAGCAAAGAGGATGACAGTTCACAGAATAGGGTCTTAACCTTACCTATGATCAAACTCCGTCCTTCCTGAAGGTTCTTCAAATGTTTGGCCAACCCAGACTCAAGAATGTTCCTTGAAACTGAAGGGGATCCTGGCTCAAATCCCAGGTCTGAAATTTCAAAGGGATAGGTCAGTACAGGACTATTGAAAGTTTTTTCCCAGCCCCTGGGAAAAAAAAAGATTGTCCCTACTTCTGTCTTTGCCAACCTCCTGTTTTGTCAGTTTAGAGAAGTCCCTCAAGGTACCACTCACAGGTAATCTTGGGTCTAGCCCATCATAGTTGTATAACTGAGAAAGTCACTCCATCTTCTCACTCCATTTCAGTTTCTTCATCTGCAAAATAGGAATAGGATCTTGACCTTTGATTTCATTGATATAAGGAACTCACTGATGATGAGGAAGTCCCTCTACCAATGTGAACTGGCAGAGTCTCTGAAATGCATAGACTTCCTTCCAGAGAGAGAGAGAGACTTAAACCCAGAAAGGTAGCACTGTATTGATGGGAACAAAGTTTTGGACCTGGTGCCAAGAAGAGCTTACTTTAAATTCTGCCCAAGATACTAAGAATCACCATAAGTCATAGATTTAGAGTTAGAAGGGAGCCCAGAGGTTATCCAGTCTAATCCTTGCATCTAGATTTTAGAGCTGGAAAAAAAATGAATTTTTATAGATGAAATGATTTGTCCAAACTCACACAGAGTAAGGATTTCACTACCAGATCCCTAACTCCAAATCCAGGACTTTCTGCACTACACAATACTGACTTTAATGGCTTATTGATTGTGTGTACATGATAGAGTCAACCCCATGAGCACGTTTCCTCATTTATAGAATGGGAAGATAGGTTCCCATGGTACAGTGGACGGAAGTCTGGCCTCAGGTTAAGGAAGATATAGAATCACGTACCATTGCTGTGTGGACAAGGTGAGTCAGCTCATCCCTCAAAATTCCAGGCTTTAATAGGAACTTTCTCACCAGGAGGTCCTTATACATAGGAGATCACAAAAGAGATTTTTTTTTTCAAATGTTGATAATAAAACCAATAGTATTTACTATTATATAATGTCACCAGGCTCAGATAATATATATAAAGTGCTATGAAACATAAAACTGAGATATATATGCAATAATAATAGCATTTACATTATGCATTAAGGTCTGCTAAACTCTTTCAAATAATATTTCACTTGATCTTGACAACAACCCTGGGAAGTGGGTGTTATTATCATTCCTATTTTACAGATGAGAAAACTGAGGCACACAGAGGTGAAATGACTGCCTTATGATCACACAGCTAGAATCTGAGGCTGGATCGCCACTCAGTTCTTCCTGACTCAAAGTCCAGCGTTCTATCTATTGCAGTCACCAAAATAAATTATCAAGCCCAGGGCGCTTTCCATTACTCTGTACTTCCTCCTCAACTTTTAAACAAAAGTATTTTTTTTTTAATATAGAGAACTCAGTAGACAGAAGGCCTGTATACTTTTTGTGGTCCCTGTAGGGGATTAGTTCATTATCTTTTTTTTTAAATAGTACTCTCCAAATAAATGGACCTAAAAATAAATGCTAGCTGATGGGCACAGTCTTAAGAGGAGGCACAAATAGCAGACGGTTCAAATGAACAAGTCAGCAAGCATTCATTAAGTGCCTACTATGTTTCAGGCTCCTGAAATGCCCCAGAGATATAAAGAAATGCCAAAACTAAAGCCAGAAATAGACCTTGCTCTCAAGGGAGCTCCCAGTCCAATGCGGGTGACAACATGCAAACAGCTATGTACAAACAGGATTGATTCACACAGGCTAAATCAGAGATGATCTCAGAAGGAAGGCACTAGTATTGATAGGGACTAAGAAAAGTTTCTTGTAAAAGATGGAATTTTGGTTGAGATTTGAAAGAAACCAGGGAAGCCAGGAGGTTGAGATGAGAAGGGAAAGAATTCTAGGCCAGTTAAAATGCCTGGAGACAGGAAATGGGATGTCTCTTTCCAGGAACAACAAGCAGGTTAGTGAAGGAGTTGTTATTATTCAGTCATATCTGACTCTTCAGGGTTTTCTTAGCAGAACTACAGGAGTGGTTTGCCATTTCTTTCTCCAGATCATTTTACAGGTGGAGAAACTGAGGCAAATAGGGTTAAGTGACTTGCCCAGGGTCACACAGCTAGCAAATGCTTGAAGGCAAGATTTGAATTCATGAAGATGAGTCTATCCACTGTACCACCTAGCTACCCAGTGGAAGGGATTGTGGTACAAAATAACTAGAAAAAGTAAGAGAGCGCCAACTTATGAAGGGATTTACATGCCAAAAAGAAAAATTAATGTTTGACCTTGAAGGTGACAGGTGGCTACAGTAGGTCATTGAGTAAGGGGTTAGACCTGTGTTTTGGGTAGATTAATTTTACAGCTGAGTGAAAGTAGAACTGAAGTGGAGAGAGATGACACAGGGAGGCCAACCTCAGGCTGTTGCAATAGTTCTGGTGTGAGGTGATGAGGGCCTGCACCAGAGTGGTGGCAGGGTGGAGTTCTGGAGTGGAGGCAGTTTTCTATTGGATAATCTCCCCATTTCTGCAATCAGAGGGGTAGCATGAACAAGAATACCAACCCATTAAACTGAGATAATCGAACTAAATGATTGCTCTAAGGTTCCTGCCAAGTGTAACCACCATTCTAGGATTCCACAATTCTATGATTCTGATATAGGCATCCCTCTTCCTGAGAACTGAAAACATCTAAAGCACATGATAAGACCTTCGTGTGCTTGCAGTTTAAATGAGGAACTTGTCAATTATCAACAGAGAATAGACTAGTTTCCCTGGCTTAGTATATCGTTGTTATTATAGAATATTGATTGCAACAGCTGCAAGTTGGCAAGGTGGTGTTTACAGTGCACATGAAATATGCTGTCTCTGATCTCACAAAGCTTAGATTCAGAAAAAAACTCAAAGGCCAGGAAGCAAAATGTTTGGTATGCATTTAATTATATTTGGCGTTTGATTTAATAACAAAAACTAATGTTTACATAATACACTAGTCCTCAAGATATAATGATCTACAGCCTCCTGGGAACCCCCTTGAGGTCAAAACTATTTTCATAATTATACTAAGGTGACTAAAATACTCCTGTCATTTCCAACTACGTATCTTCACGAGGACAGATTTTCTTCATGTATGTCACCCAAAACAACATATCACAACAGGTTGAATGCAAAAGCAGATAGAAGCTAGCTGTCTTCAATTAAACTAGACATTAAAGAGGTATAAAAATGGATTAACATTCTTCTCATTATGTTTCTTTTTTGTTTTGGAAAAAGCTATTTTTCATTAAAAAAATTTATTGTTTATATAAACACAAGATAGGTTTATTATTATTTTAAATGAATGAACATTTAAAATTATCAGTTTTAATTTATAATATGGCAAATAGCAGCAAATGTTAACAACATTTCAGTAAATATAAACCACTTAGGATCTTTGGTAATTTTTAAGACTATAAAAGGATTTTGAGGCCAAAAACCTGGAAAACCTGTCAAATAATATTTTAAGGCTTGCAAAGCATTTTACCTATATGCCCCTATTTGGTGCACACAAGAGCTCTATGAGGCTAGTGTTATTATTCCCATTTTATATATGGGAGAAACCAAGACTCAGAGAGAATAAGTGACTTGGTAAAGGGTCACAGAATTGTGAAGTGTCTGAGAGAGAATTCAAAGTTAGAACCTCCTCATTCCTAGGTCAGTTCGCTTGCCATAGCGACACTGCTGCCTTCATAAATGATGGGTAAGGACATAGGAAGTAGTGTGCAGGGGTTGCAGGTACAGAAATATACAGTAAGAATAAATAAGGTAATACAGTGAAAGAGAGGGGATGAGTAAATAGATTAGGAGGGCAGAAAAGAGGAAATAGGAGAGGAAAGGGATGAGAAGCAGCAGAATCTGGGAGGAGCAGGGCAAGGACAGGAAGCCATGGGGCGGAAAGAAGGCAGGAAACCATTCAAGGGCCTGTCAATAGTTTATGTGGTGCCAGATACAGCCTGGACCTCTTGGGCCCATGCATACAACTTTCCTAGGCTAGCTTAAGGACATTGGTTTTAAAAGTTAATATGTACGATTTAATATTAAATATGATATGTGAACATGATATATTCATTTATATTTTATATAACTCAACTCTCATCCCAAAGCTAGGCTGATTTTCTGATGACAGCTCTATGGTATTGCTGCATTGGGGGAATGGGTGGGGAAGAGAAAAATGACTCCTGATTGACTGAGGGGCCTGAGATTGTGATGCTATATGCCTGTACAAATGAAGAGACTTCTTCAGATTCAGAGAGACTGCTGGGAGAAAGGAATTCAAGAAAGACAGGCAAGAGACAAACAAATGGGAGATATACCTGGAGATGCAGACATGTGGCCAACTCCCAACACATCACTACATTTGTAGTGTTTGTAACTCCAGAGACTGCTAATAGCAGGCTCCCCAGGGAGAAGGTTTCTCTCTTTTTTGGTGAATTGATATCTTGCCTGTATTCTCTACTGAAGAGTTCATTTATTCTTGTGGATTCTAATTTACTTTTTATTGATGCTAATGTATACACCTTCTCCAAAAATTTCTGTTTACTGTATATTTTGGTAAAGGCATTTATTAGCTATTTGAGATGGATGTGTGTGTGTGTGTGGGTGTGTTTGTGTAACCAGCTTTTAGTGGGAAGGAGCTAACTGATTAGAGTAAGCTAAGTGTTCCTCTATCCTTAAGAATGACAAAGGGAAATTGGCTTGTATCTTGAAAAGAAAAATAACCCTAGACTTTAAATCTTTGATATTTGGTAGGTAGATATAATTCTCTCCTGATACCCCTGTTGGAGATAGACTGATTCAATTCTAGCCAGATACCCTCTTGGAGATGGGAAAAATGAAGGTAAAATTGGTCACTTAATCATGGTAGTCCTGGATTCTGCCTGCTTTTCCCCTGGTTGTCCGCTGGTAGGTGCCAGATACATTGGTCCTCCTCCGCCTCACTCTCCATAAAGGTAAAAATAATATACTCCCTTGGAGATGGAGTAGATCAAATATCTATACATGTCATAAACACTCTTTTTATGCTAGATGAATCTGCAACTATATTACATATAGTTTGGGGGGAAAAGTATGGAATTTGAATATATGTAATAGTTCTTCAGCTGTAAGATGAGAAGGTTGGAGCAGATGACCTCAAACATCATTACTAGCTCTCAATAATATGATGTCTCAGTTCTTAACACTCTATGCCTCTTGAAATCACCTTTTATTCAATCATTTTTTATTCATTTATTTGTTATTCTAGTCATTGATTCATTTGTTTATTCATTCACGCATTCATTTATTTTTGTTTATTTATTTAAGTGTGTACATGTATTTCTCCAGGAGAAAGTAAACTCTGCTTGGTTTTTGTCTTTTCCATGCTTAACTCAGTAAATTGTGTATAGTAGGCATTTCATGAACATCTGCTAAATTGATGACTGTGTATAGTACTATACTAGGCACCTGGGAAGCTTTAATTCTCCAATGTATCTGTGAGCTCTTGAATGTGGCTATTCCTTCCAGTGATGCAAATCCCAACCCAGGCTTGCCTTCTCATCCTGTGAAGTTTATGTCCATATCTTTTATAAATTCACTCTTTCATCCCTTGTGCTGGGGTCCTTCCTCATGTTCTCTTGATAAATTGAAGATACCATGGAACATACAGGCTTTATACTGGGTTATCCCTTATTGTAACCATGTGACCATCCTTCTCTTGTTTTGATCATATGGTTATTTGATGTCCTTCTTTACATCACTTTTCCTGCATAGCTCTTTATTTATAGTGTGTTGTAGTCTATTCATATCTGCCATGTGCATCTCAATTTCCCTTTGGGTGATCATCAACTGCAATTCTTTGGAGACTGCAGCCATACAAACAGTGAAGATACAAAGACAAACATGAGACAGTTTCTGTCCTCAAGGAATGTACATTTTACCAGGAAAGAAACATGTAAACTGATTAGTCAATGCAAAGTAATTTTAAGACAGAGAGCCTCTAATAAGCTCCAGGGATGAAGTGAAGATTGACAGAGATAGGGACAACTAAAGTGAATTCTTTTTATTGGTTTGTTCATTCATTCAGCCCTGGTGAAAGAAAAGCATTATTGAAATTAGAAAAAAGGGGGAAAGTGAATTCCACAGGAAATGATCTTTGAAATTTTTGGAAAGTTGAAAGTGGAATTCAGACTTTTAGGATCAGCTAATCTTCCAGGGTATGAAAATGTACACTAGAATACATGCATGAGATTGTAACAGCAAGGACCCCAGCATACACAGGAGGGCCTGCTGTACCAGTTCTTAAATCTGCTTTTCTAAAAGGAAGGCAACTTTTGAGGGGTCAACAATCTACTTTAATCAAGCACATGTATCATTCACTTAGTTCAGGGGAAAATTCTGAATTCTCTGAATTTCAGAGAAAATATAAACAGAGAAATAAAGACCAACAGACAGGGCTTCCAACTGTCTGACCATTACATACATACCTAGTAACCAGAAAAAGAAGCACCAACATCTGAGTTTTCAAAGCCAGGGACTCCTGAGCAGCTACCAGAATCTCATCTGGCCAAACAATCACTTCCAATGAGTAACCCTCAAAACAAAACCTCATCTCAGACATATACACTTTTCAGAGTGAGAGGGTATCACAACTCTTGAGAACCAGGGCCTCATTAGAAATTAACAAAATGTATGGGCCTTCCTACAAAATAACTCTCCCCTAATCAAACTTCCCTTAATGGTCAGTCCCATTAATAGGTGAGAAAGATCTTTAATTAACATAATTAACATTACAGAGATCCTGAGATCTGTGAGAATGAAAATATATAAATGAGATCAATGATCAATAATATTTGTAACATAGATTGGAGACTGAGAGTTAGGATGCTTTAAACACCAGACAGAGGAGTTTGTATTTCATTCAAAATACAAAGGAGAACTACTGAAGAGTAGTTCTTCAAGACAGCCTGGGTTCAAGTTGTTACCTTAGTAAATAAAAAATCTTATCTTTCTGAGCCTGTTTTGTCTTTTCTAAAATGAGAAGGAAACAATCATTTATTAAGTGCCTACTATGCGCCAGGCACCATGCTAAGTTCTTTACAAATATTACCTCATTTGATTTTCACAATAACCCTGGGTTTTAGGTGCTTATTATCATTTTACAAATAAAGAAACTGAGGCAGACATTTTAGTGACTTGCCTGAGGTCAAGCAGCTAGTGTCTGAAGCCAGATTTTAACTTAGATCTTCTTAACCTCTAAGCCTAACCTTCTAATCTACTGTGCTACCTATCTGGGGATGGTAATGTTGACTTTATCTTTATGAATTTCCAGTGGGGTAGGGATGCACTTTGCCTAGAGATAACTCTAATACCATTTAGACCTGCATCAAGAGTGGGGAGACTGATACTTTGTTCCAGAGCATCAAAACTTAGAAGTTTCTAACAGTACATCTGCTCTGTAAGTAATGAAAAGAAACCTACTCAGCAAAAATAACTAGTTAAAGCAAGAAACTACCAATGATGAGGGGTGGAAAGGGGTCAATGCGTAGCCCAGTGGATAGGGTACCAGACCTGGAGTCAGGAAGATTCACCTTCCTGAGTTCAAATCTGATTGTGGACACTTCCTAGCTGTGTGACCCTGGGCAGGTCATTTAACCCTGTTTGCCTCAGTTTCTTTTTCTAGAAAATGAACTGGAGAAGGATATGGCAAACCACTGCAGTATTTTTGATAAGAAAACACCAAATGGAGTCACAGAAAGTTGGGCTTGACTGAAAAATGACTCAACAAAATCAATCAAACATAATCTGCTTATGGGTAGGGATACGGGGAGAGAAATATTACTTTAATAGAAATGAAGATGAACTACTCAGCCCAATGCTACCTTGCTTTCTCTCCCAAGCAGCAGCTTCTCTAGCAGTATCCTGCAGTATCCCAGGGTCTTCATGCATGGGGACATGGTTCTAGTGCTGTTTACCTCATGGGATAGTGTCCTTAGAACCTCCATCCACCATAGAATCCAGAGGTCAAAGGTGTTTTCTCCCACCCCAACTGAATTTTTCTTAAAAAAAAAAAAAAAGTTGGCAGATTTGTAGTGTTGACTCCATGCATATTTTATGGTCTTCCACACAAGAGTGTGTGATATTTGCCCTGCTAAAAATACTAGTTACAAACTCTGGAACTCTGGACCCACTTTTGATTTTACTTTAGCTGCCAAAGTCAGTCTATATTGTGTACCATATTTCCCAGTATAATCATCACACCCTGTTTTTTCAGTCCAACAATTGATTTATAACCTTTCATTGTATAATCATCACATGCTATAATTCTATTCCTCAAGCAGCAATGTTTTCACCAGTGGCATACGGATATGCATTTTTGTCTCTCATACGTTGTAAGTCATGAGCCTAGAATTCTTAGGGTGTAAGCAGGATATTTCTGACAGTTAACTTGCAGCTGTTTGTTTAGAGCATTTGCAGTAATAACGGTATTGTCACTCAACCCAATGAAGAGCCATAGACACAAGGGGAGTGGGTGTGCAGGTGAAGTTACCATGAGTAAGTGAGGTGATAAGGTAAGGCTTGCATCTTTCCAATTTTAACATATATTCACAAGTATTCCATGCATCCTGTTCTTGTGCCAACAACAATTCATAGTAAATAATTTTTAAGTAACTCCAGTGGAAAAAAATTTAAAGCTTCACATAATGGCCGCACACCACTTCTTTGCACAAATTTCACATAAAATCTGCAATGATTATGAGTGAAAGTTTCAGGGGCATCTTCTCTATCCCAACTTCTTTACCAAAAATACTTTCAAGCTGCTACCTGAAATTTCATAACTGGAGATTAATTTCCTTGGCTTGGAGCTTTTGATATTCAGCAAATATATCTAGGAGATTTATCTGTCATTTATGCCTTAACATGGATGAGTTGATCAGAGGCTTTCCTAAGAGAATATTTCCTGAGTTTTGCATTTACCTTATTAATATATTAATCCTTCCAGTTACTCAGACTCAAAACCTCAGTCATTTTTTTACTCCTTTCTCAGCCCCCTCCCATGTAAAATCAGTCACTTAATCCTATCAATTATTGCTAATTATTGTCTCTAATCCAGTGCTGGCCCTGACTATCACCCATATGACCTTTTGCAACAAATTGGTGTCCTTGACTTCAGGCTTCCCTCACACCCATCATCTCGCACCAAAATTTTTTAAATGGAGGAAGTTAACCCATATCCTCACTGTTGTTTTGAGTGAGACAATATATTGGATTTTGCTGGAAGAGTATGAATAATATCACCTCATAAAATCAGAGGGAATCAATGGAGAACAAAAGCACTTTAAAGAAAACTTGGTGCCACAATTAAGCAAAATTATGTTGAGGACATTTAAAGAAGAAAATAAAACTAACAAGGGAAAAAATGGAAAAATATGCACATGTGTGCACGCATATATTTTTTTATTGTTCATCCTTCATTCTTGAAGAGAATGAGTGACATCACAAGGGCGTTGTCTTTACTTGCTCTTTAATTGGATTTGAGCGAGTCAGAGCTGTGCCAAGTTCTCAGCCTCACTCTCTCTTCCAGAGTCATCAGAATCCAATGGCAGGATAAAGGTCAAAATGACTGGCCAATGGCCCAGAATTTGACCTTTCTAAATCAAGGTCTTTCCTAGGTCTCATAGTCTGAGGCCACACTCATTCAATGACTAAGGACTAAGTAAGAGTTGAGACAAAAGATGACCCAACTTACCATCCCAAAGATATCAATCTGGAATGGGAAGAAAGTATATATGTGTGTGTGTGTGTGTGTGTGTGTGTGTGTGTGTGTGTGTTTATGTGTGTGTGTTTGTAGCATTCCAAAAGTCTTTGTACAGATTTAAGCCTTAATAGCATGTTTATACATATAGCACATCATTTTCACCATTAAGAATACTAGAGTTATCACAACTTGAATTCTGACATCAGAATCCTAGAAATGTTAAAGAGAAGGGGAAAATGGTCCTAAAAGCATCCCTGGTGGGAAAAACTGATAAAATGGACCAATAT